>NC_135488.1:116148038-116456933 GCF_052094955.1 Ictidomys tridecemlineatus | reverse complement strand
AATGTATCCATATAATTGGCAGGGCCCGTCTACAGGTGAACTCAACTGCTCCAATTTAAAAGTTGGCAATATGTTTTTCCATTTAAAATGATAAAGTTTGCTTGCTGTGGACTTGAGACTAGAAGCTTGCCCAATTAAAAATTTTTTTTCTGGACTTTGTTCAACTACATAGACATTTTGTACCTGGCTCTCTCTTCAAAAGGAACCTGTCATGATGCAGTATCAGAAACTTTCCAACATTTCTTGGTGTTTCCATATGAAACAGGAAAGTTCAATAGACTTACCAGCATGAGAAAGATTGTCCAGTCCATTTCTGAGGTAGCCATTGTGTGTTGAGACCAGCCGATGTTCTGACCTTGAGCTAAACAGGTGTAGTGTGTGTGTGTGTGTGTGTGTGTGTGTGTGTGTGTGTGTGTGTGTTTTCTGCCATCTAGGGTTCACAGAGGTGAAGTCTGATGATCTGCAGCACAAAGGTAGAATTGTTTTACAGATACCAGTTAGGCAAGTATCACTGGAAGGGGAGGGGACAGATACTCTTTGATCTGACCTTTCACGCATCCCTAACACATAGAGAGATTAGAGCCATATTCCTGGTAAAGGCCTGGTAAAGGCCTGGTAAAGGCAGAGGAACCCGTATTAAAAGCAGTAGACTCTAGAGGGAATCCCATTCACCACTCTCAGGACCCCCAGAGCACCCTGTGCACTGGTCTCATGTGAGACGGGCTCTTGCCAACTACGGTTTTGAATTGCAGTTTGATTCAGAGTGCTTGGCCTCTCCACGTGATCTTAATCCAGAGGCTGAAGGGCGGCCCAGGCTCTCTCACCTTCACATTGCTTCTTCTATCAATAGGGGACCTATTCTTGTCAAAAGAATCTGTAGTGGGTAAGGTTCTTGCTCAGTGTCTGATGGCCATCTTAAGTGACAGCCACCATTGTAGAAAAATTTTGCTTTCCCACGGGGGCATTTCTGAGAAAGGCTCCCCACTCCCTCATCCCAACTCCATCCTTAACAGCCTGCATCAGGACCCGCCCAGCCCTAGTCCCTGAGCCTGCCCCTTAAAGTCCCGAACCCCAGGCCTGTTTTGCCTCTCTTCATCGGTGGAGAGATGGCCTTTATTTGTCAGCTCGTCTCTCTGCCTGGTCTCTGTTGTTCATTTCTCGCTCGCCTGCCTCCCCAGTTCCTTGGTTTCCTTTCAGTGTGGGCGAGGTGCAGGCCTGGGTAGAGGTGTTGGTGCCAGGCAGTTCCAACAGCCTGATATCAGCGGGCCACCCTGGCGCAGCCCCGCCTGCCGTGTGACGGAGATGCCTGCTCCTCTCTGGGTTTCCTCCTGCAGGTCTTCTCTGAGGATCCCACTCTGCTTCCTGATCCTGCCATTCCCAGGAAGTTGCATCTGCCTGAGTCTAGCTTTCCAACTGAAAAATTGCTTGTTCAACAAAGAAATAACAAAGAAGTAACTAACTTGTGGATGCTACTGTGCAAGTGCTTTTGTAGTTGGAAATGGCACGTTCTAACTGGCCTCATTTACATGCTTATTAGAGTTTATACTGAAAGAAACTCAACTGTGAGTTTTGCCGGTGGGACAGTCTCATGCTGCATATATTTACCAACAATTTACATTTCACCCATTTTTGAAAAGGAAATAGCAAAATTCTTCAGTTGAGACATTTATAGTTTCTAACATTGTATGTGCTTTTTTTCTTGTCATGATTAATATGAAGGCTGATGTGTAATTATGGACACTCGGTAATTCGTCTCTGCCTGTGAACTTGTGGTTATAGGCCCAGCCAGACGTGTTCATGAACAAACCTTTTGGCAGTTGTCAATTTCTTTGTTCCAAGGGGATCCTATTTATAACCCCAAGCTATAAAACAGATCACAGTGGCCAACGTCTTTGGTCTTTGTCGTGTACTTTTGAGCCCAGCTCTGTTAAGATGCTGAACTCATTTAATCATCCTGACAAACCCACAGGCTTGAGAAAGGTGGTGTCATTATCCCCAACCTGTAGATGGCAAGACCAAGGTGCTGGGTGATGGACGATCTCTTTCAAGGTCAAAGAGCTCCTCAGTGGTGGAGGTCTAACACGTGTGGAGCTGAGACATTCCCAAGGCTCCCTCCTCCCTCCTTGCAAATCTCGATTTACAAACAGCAGGTGCTGCAGAGGCCCGTCCTCTCCACTCCTGCAGACTCTCTCCCTCAGTGCAGCTTCATTGCTCTTCCCATACTTAGACGTTGGCCACCGGGCTCCCTGATTTTGATGACTTCTTATCCTTGCCTCTGATCCCAACCCCAACTGAAATGCTCTGTCAGGATGGGGACCGTACTTTTTCTGTGGCTGAAGGATGTATAGCGCCCATGGTAGTCAGACAATAAATGTTTGTTGAATAAACTGAGTTAATCTCCTGGACATTTCCAGGTTTTATGGATCAGAAGTTCATAAACGGTCCTAAATCTCCAGGGCTTGCAGCAGGGATAGAGTCATGAGCTGACAAGTCAGGGAGGGAAGTTGGGACCAGATCAGGCCAGCTGCTGGGTCAACCAAGATCATAAGAACTAGGAGTCTGCAAAACACTCAGGCTCACCCAGAGCAGTTCTAAGGTTAGTGGTGGTGGCAAGCTTCCATTTGATCCATGCCAGTGTCAATATCCAAGGTGACCTAGTCTGAGATGCAGGTGGTGGCACTTATGGTAAAAATATCAATTACAAATTCCAATCTATTGAAGCAGGAAAAAGCAGATGCCTGGAGTCTAGAAAATGAGAGGATCTGGGCATCAGCAGTGCCAAGCGCGAGTCCAGCAAGACCCCAGGGAAGGAGAGAGTCCAGCACTGGTCAGACCCATGGAGGGGTCTTGGGGTCACAGATCACTGCAGGCGGCACTGGATCCATACAGATGGGATTCTGGATCCGGCAAGAGACCTCCACCAAGTCCAGACATCGCCACTCACAGTTGGAGTCTGCTCCAGAGGTTCCTTCCTTGGGAGTCAGATTCTGCAGGTGCCATCAGAGCACCTGCTGCAGAGTTGAGCCAGGAAGGCAGGGCCAGCACCCACGCCACAGCAGATTCCTTTCTGGAGGGTTCTACAGCTTATGTTTATGGTATTTACCTTCTGTTCCTTTTGTTTTGTTTGTTTGTTTAAAGGAAGAGTAAATAACCACGCAGAGCATCATACCACCTGAAAATAAAATGAATCTTGAGAATTTTCTCTTTTTTTTTTTTTGCAGGGAGATAATGAGGTAAACAAACACCTCTGTCGTCTGCCCACCGCTCAGGTGTGCCTGCTGTCAGGGATCTCCTGTTGCATCCTCACTAGGAGCACACAAATGCAAATATTGCTGATGAATCTCAGTGCACCCTCAGCCTTCTCAGGAGGCCTTCTCTGTGGAGTTCAGCTCAGGTTTTCTCTCCTGGCCTCCAGCCTACTGCTCTCTCCAGCAAAAGACGAGAAACATGTATTCTTCTGATTGTTGCCCCTGGTTGTTGCACATTTATTTTTCTAGCCCAGTTGATATCTGCACTTGGATATCGCAACGAGAACAATTAAAAAACCATCACTTTAGGGTTTTAACAGATATTTTTCCAAAAACATATAGAAGTCATCTTTTAGGGGGGTAGGTAATAGGGATTAATGAACTCAGGGGCACTCGACCACTGAACCACATCCCCAGCCCTATTTTGAATTTTATTTTGAGACAGGGTCTCACTGAGTTGCTTACTGCCTTGCTTTTTGCTGAGGCTGGGTTTGAACTCATGAGCCTCCAGAGCTGCTAGGAATACAAGCGTGAAGTCATCTTTTTAATTACATCAGCAATCACTTAAGAAAACAGACACCACGTAGAGGCCAAATATAAGATGAAAGAGTACCCAGGAGAGGTAACCAGAGTAATAAAGTAGGCTTCCACCTGGAGACATTAGCTTACCAGGTGAACATGCAATTCTGTTCTTAAGGCCACGATACGTGTGGGATTTGGTGGGATGTGCGATAGATCTGCCCATCCAAATCTGTGATTCTGTAATTAATGATGGTGGAATGTGATGATCATTATTATCCAAAGTACAGGTATGAAAACATGAATCGGTGTGAATATACTATATATATAAGCTGAGATAAAAAAAATTGTGCTCTATATTTGTAATAAGAACTGTAATGCATTCTGCTGTCACTTTTCATGTGACTATAGAGAAAATCACTTGTCTCAGTGTTAGCACAAAGTTGAAGGCAAAAAGAAATGCTCCTGAGGATTCAGACCCACAAGGGAAGCCGCACACAGGTTTGGACATCAAATTCACATTCCTCATGCAGGAAACGTGGGAGCCAGGAGAGAATGTCCCCAACACCTGGTAAAAGCCAAGGCAATTTCTCTGTGCAACATTTACCTCGTTCAACATGTGCATGCTCAGGACCCACCCTGGACCGAGCAGGTGGAGATCTGTAGAGACAAGAGCATTCAGGCATTGCACAGGTGGTGTTCCAGTGGGAACTCACAGGAAGGGGGATGCATGAGCAAGAGTGAGCAGAAACACAAAGCAATATGATCACACTACAAAGGTGTGGCTGTGACACACGTAGACACTGATTTGCTTTGATCTCTGAAGCTTTGTGAGTCATCTGTGGGATTTCAATATGACCGCAATGAAATTCTAACTCAGTTGGTTAGCGGCTCAGCTCTTGCTGCTGCTCTGTGACCCATGCAGTAAGGAGTCAAGTTCTGATATTGGCTGAGTGTGTCGCATTGGCTTTCTATCCTGCTGTGAACGGTTAACACTGTTCTGGGTCCTGAAACAATACAAATGCGCTGTCTCCAGCTCTGCAGGGTTGGAGGCCCCAGACAGCGCAGCAGAGTTCTCTGTTCCAGGTGTCTCAAATTCAAGACCCACCTGTGAGTTGGCCAGTCCTCTGTGAGAGAGGCCGTGAGGAGAATCCACTTCCAAGCCCAATCAGGTTGTTTGCAGAATCTGGCTCCTTGAGGTAAGGGCCCCATTCCTTCTTGGCTGCCAGCTGTTAATTCTGGAGATGCCTTTTATTTTATTTTTTTTAAGATGTTTATTTATTTTTTTAGTTGTAGTTGCACACACTAACTTGATATGTGGTGCTGAGGATCGAACCCAGGGCCTCGCACGTGCTAGGCGAGCGCTCTACCACTGAGCCACAGCCACAGCCCCTGGATATGCCTCTTTGTATGTAATGGATGATGGACTCTGCAGTCCTTGCTTGGGGACCCCAGTATCTTCAGAGCCAACACGGGCAACTCGGTTTCTCACTAGGGTCATCTCCTAATCTCTCCCCTTTCTTCTCTTCCTTTCCTAGAGGAGAAATTTTTCTCCTTCTAAGGCTTCATGTGATTAGGTTGGATCCTCTGGATAATCCAGACTAAAAACCTTATCTTAAGTTCTATTTTAATTGTGTCCCCACATGCCCTTTGTCATTAAGTAAAATATTCACAGGTTCTAGAGCATGGGCATCTTTTCTTGGGTACACATCTCTCTACCACATGTGTAATAAGAGGAACTAGGAAAGTTTGACAACATCTGCAAAAACAAGAGAGTTAAAACAATAAAGGTTTGTTTAAAAATGATAAATAAATGAAAACAACATAATAATTGAAATTAAAACCTTACTGGGGAGTTAATGGTGATTGGATTCGTGGGAGAGAGACTTCGTGAAGTTCTGTGGAGTGCAGCAGACGAGGTGAACCCAGAACAGACCCAAACCACCGACTTGCACCAAATCCGAGCTCCTGGTGGAGGTAAGAGAGGCAGTGAGAGACGAGGCACTATTAAAGGATGTGATGACTTAACATCTTCCAGAGTTGTCAAAAGAAATCAACCTTAGATGCAGAAGTCCCAGGAAACCCCAGCAGGAATAGCAAAGGAGACAATCGATCCGGGGTCACATCAGAGGAAACTGGGAAGAACATCACACAGACAGACAAACAAACACCAAATACAGACAAAAGATCTTGAAAACGGGTGGAGTGAAAGGTCATGTTTACAAAACTGACAATTTGATATCTGATTTCTCAAAGCCCCAATGGAAGCTGAAAACTAATAAGATGTTCAACTTCCCAGCAATAAATGACCAGGTCAAACTCCACATGCAGCGGGAACATACGAAGAATGAGGAGAACATAAAGACTTTCATATGAACCGAAACTGAGAGTTTTCTTCCAGTAGACAGAGAATTTTCTAAACTCCCCAGGGGAAGACCTAAGACTCTCAAGGGACTGAGGACAGGAGTGATGTGTACAGAGGGGACCTAAGCAGGGCGGGGCCTGATCTGCCAAAGTGGGAAGGCTGGGATCCTGCAGCAGCAAGGGAGACCGGAGGGGGCCGACAGTGGTTCAGAGTCAGGAGAGAGGCAACAGAAAGCACGTTCTAAGACATCAGTGTTGCTAAAGTGCAGGTGGAATATTACTCAGCAATAAAAGAGAATAAAATCATGGCATTTACAGGTAAATGGATGAAGTTGGAGAATATAATGCTAAGTAAGCCAATCCCAAAAAACCAAAGGCTGAATGTTCTCTTTGATATCAGGAGGCTGATTCATAATGGGATAGGGAGAGAAAGCATGGGAGGAATAGAGGAACTCTAGATAGGGCAGAGGGGTGGGTGGAAGGGAGGGAGCATGGGATTATTAATGATGGTGGAATGTGATGATCATTATTATCCAAAGTACAGGTATGAAGACAGGAATTGGTGTGAATATACTGTGTGTACAACCAGAGATATGAAAAATTGTGCTCTACATTTGTAATAAGAACTGTAATGCAGTCTGCTGTCATATATAAATAAATAAAAAAGAAAGGCAACTAACCACAGGAGTGAAGCGTGCATGTTCAATTTTCCAAGGTAGCCACAGAAAGAATTATAAAGCATATAACTTCCAAACTAGTGATCTTGAAATGTGATAAAAGGAATGTTTATTAAGCCGCTTCAAAGTAAGATGAAGTGAATCAATATGAAGAATCATGGGGTAGAAATAAGCGCATATGGCTATGCGTATGTGTTTATCTTAATAAAGTAGTTGTCTATGAACTAAGATGCTTAGTTAAAAACAGACTGTCAGACTTGGTTAAATTGTTTTTATACAGAGAAATAGGTGCTGTTCATGAGAAGCACATCGGAAGCCAAGCCATACAGAATGGTTTAAAGGACATGGCCACCACTAGCCCAAGGAAGGCCACACAATCTACTCAAAATCACCATGAAATATCAAGTTATAAAGCACAAAAACTAAACATATACAGATTCTGAAATCTATGTGAACTAGTAAGTGTCCCAGATCCCCAGGCACTGAATGACCTGACAGTGGCTGGGGAAGGGGTGAGGGGTGGCCCCCCGGGAGACATTGGCACTGTGTAATGGGAGCTGGGTAGGGCACCATGGCACGGCAGCTGCCCGGGGAAGGGAGGGCAGGGAAGGAGCTTTGGAGGAGGGGCCACGGTGTCTTTATCATGTGAGTGCAGGATTACAACAGGTGGAAAGGTGACTAACAACAAATAATGCAGAACACACTTATTAAAATTAAGAATCTTAGACAAAGTATACTTCAAAGAACAATGGGTGTAAGAAATTTGAAACAATATGATATGAGCCTATGATTGAAAAAGGGATCAATATACATAAAATTTTTAAAGGTGCTAAATACTCATATAAAAACAATCTACCTAAGTTTTAAAAAATGAGGCAAAGCTTTCCCACTTCAAAATAAAAGAATTTCAATAGAAAAGGAATCATTGATCCGTGCTTCTAGATGAAGAAAATACTGGTGCTAAAATAAATAAATAAATAATAGAATAAAAAAAGAAAAATAGAAAATTAATTAAAATGGCCAATAAGTATATGAAAATGTTTGTTTCATTTGCAAACAGAGAAATAAATACATGACACTGGGTTCACAAGATTGGAAATAATCTTGAAGACTGAAAATATCAAGGAAATATCAAGTGTTGGCAAGAACCTGGAACAGCTGGAGGACTTCTACATTGCTCTTGAAGTCTAAATTGGTAAAAACCATTTTGGGAAGTAACCAACATCACTTGGCTTGGTTGAAGATTCAACCAGCCTGTGGTTCAGGCACCATCACCTGGATGTGCACCTCAACAGGAGAGAAGCCCTCACGTCCTTTGCCAGACACACAAGACATGGCGGCATGTTAGAAACCACCCAGATGTTCTGTAGAAGAACAGGTAAATACACAACAAGTAAATACATGCTGGTCCACACAACTGGATTATAGAGCAATGGAACTGAATTGCATCTACACTCTAGGAATTAGTGGGTATTAGGGTTAAAATTTAAACACAAGGCGAGTTGGAGGAATACACATAAAATAACCTTACTCAGATAAAGTTCCAAAGTTTGCATAGCAGGGCATGCCTTTTAGGACCAAAACGAATGTGGCAGAAAGCTAAGCAACAGCACAGGTGACAGGCCCAAGCCTCCCTCCCCAGCAGCTCCTCTTCTTCCTGCAGTTCTGCACAGCAGGTGGCAATCCCCTCCTGCACCAGAAGTTCCCTCTGTGATATTTGCAGTGTCATTCTGCTGACAGTGGACCTTCTCACCCTTTTATCGGAAGCTGACTTCATGTCTGATCTTTATTTTGACATTGTTTTCTGAGGCCTAGTTTTGCTGAGGGTAGGATAGTATTTTTAAGAACTTGGTTTTCTTCACTTTAAAGATATGATGCTACTACTTTTTTTGGGTGCCAGCTGTTGGGAAATGATTGCTGCTCCCTTGAATGAATGGATCCTGTTTTGTTTTTTTTTAACAATTTATTTGCATTTGGTTTCAGCAATTTGATACTATGTGCATAATTTTATTAGCTATAATTTTCCTTGAATTTTTCCTTATTTGAATTTGTTGACCTTTTTGATTTTATGAGTTTATCTCTCTTATCAGATTTGGCAATCAAGCCAGTGTCTCTCTTCAAACTTTTTTTCTGTTCCATTACTTGATGCAGAAGTTGAGCCTTTCTAATTCGAATTAGCCACGGGATTTATGAAATCCAGTTGTGTATTAAACTGATGTAAAATGCCAAAGCTGTCAGCTGCCTTGCAGAGAGAAAGCTTGTCATATCATTGAAATAGCCTTTATACAGGGAAACAGCCATGTGGAAACAGTATCTGGATTGGGATTGTCATCTCAAGTAAATTACATGGGCTGCTACTGCAATATGTCATTTAATTAATTTAAACTTGTATCCCTATATGTCTCATAAAGCAGTACTTAGCAAAAACACTATGATGTATTACTGGAAATAAAGAAACCTATCCACTATACAAGCCTACCAGCTACATAGCAACAGCAGACAACATAGAAGAGTATAAAAATATGGTAATTCTATCAGAAAAACACAAATAAATTTCAAAGCTGGGAGAGAATGATACACTTTCTACAGGAATATCACATGGGAAGGTAATATTTGATCTTCAAAATGTTCCAGTTGAATTTGAAAAGAATTTGCCTGACTTAAAAAAAAAGGTCATTTAAAAGATTCTTCCATTCAATTTTTCTTTAAATTAATGGACCAAGTCCAGCTCTGGTCTCATTATTATGTATCCTTTGCCAACAACCAGCATCACCTGACTTCTGAATCAGGGAGAGGAATGTGTGACGTTATTTATTTGGGGGTTTCGGGGGAGAGACCAGGGATTGAACTCAGGGGCATTCGGCCACTGAGCCATATCCCCTGCCTTTTTTTGAATTTTATTTAGAGACAGGGTCTCACTGAGTTGCTTAGTGCCTAGCTAAGTTGTTGAGGCTGGCTTTGAACTCATGATCCTCCTGTCTCAGCCTCCAGAGCTGCTGAGATTGCAGGTTGTGCCACCAGCCCTGGCGGGAATGTGTGAGGTTTTACAAGTTGCTGGGAGGTACCTGTGAGGTTTAAGAGTCAGGAACACAGGACAGACTTTCTTTTCATCCAACTCTTTTGCCTTGTAAGTGCTCTTCTTGAGCCACTTTGTTGTTTTTCCACTTTGTGCAGGAACTAAAGGCGGCTCACGTGGACGCTGCGGAGACAGCAGATAAACGCAGAAACCAGACGGTGCTCCGGGAATGTCAGTTCATTCGCTTCTCTGGCCAATATAAAGATGCATTGCTAATGCGTGATTTTTGTTATTTATGAAATAATTCTATGCCTCTGCATTGTGCCTCGTTTTAAGTACCTTTTTATATGTTTTAATTAACCCTGAACACTGACAGTGTACGGTAAGTATACCAAGTATTATTTTCTCTGTTTATTTCTTGTAAAACTGAAACAGATAGATGTGGGTTGTCTAAATCAAGTTCTCTCAGAAAGCTAAACATAAATTTATGTTTAAACATCACCCACTTTAAGCTCATTCCAATCCTATTACTTTTGTTAACTCCTGAAATTCTCCCCTTGTCTTGGCAAGTTGTTTTTTTTTTAATTAGTCTTTCATAATATTCTCTTTAGAAGTTTATAATAGTTAGTAGAACATACCACATTTAAATCCCATGCTAATACATGCCAAAAATAATAAGATATAAAAAGGAAATAAATTTCTTATGAGCACACACACAAAAACGAAGATTATCATTTTAACCAAATAGTAAATTCAGGAAAGACTCAACTATTCTTCAAAGTAGTCAAAATTACATCATGGATGTGGAAGTGTCCAAAGGGTTAGTATCTCCCACCTTGATTAATAAAAATGCTCTAAACCATCTTCATAGACTATAAAACACCCTGGGGCCCCTAAGGAACTGAACTTTCCTAAGGCCTAAACCCATTCTGGCTGCAATTTCTGAAGAAATGAACAAGTGGACAAATCTCTCCATGAGTCTCGGGCTAAAAGATGTTCCTCCTCCCTATCCACTGGTCCTGTGTCTGTGGCAGGCACGTCCTCTTGGCTCTCCATGCCACATTGTGCAGTCTCTGAAGACTCAGTCCCCAGCGTCTCCTCATCTCAGCCTTCAGCTTTTCTCCAGAGACGCTCCTTGGCAGTGCAACTCCCTCTTACAACACCTGCAAGTTGGACCCCTTGGTCCTTCCTTGAATCTCTACCAGTTTCATTCAACTTCAAACCAAGGAATCCTGCTAGGATTCAGTGCTGGGGGTAAAGTGGGCCATTTCTGTGTTCAAGGAGCACTGGAAGGGACAGCTCCTCCAGGGCCCGGCTCATGGGTGGTGCCTGAGAAGCAGCCGTCGAGAGTATTGGCCGGCCACAACCGCTGCCTGGTGGGGTCCCACAGGCTTGTGGGTCTCCTGCTGTGACGGCCACCAATGCAGGAATGAGACGTTGACACACAAATGAGTAGGGGGCCTTTCAAGGCATCTCAATGACTGTCCCGTGGTCATGATTAGGAATGTGACAATCTCCTTTTCCACTCCAAATGCTCTGCATTTTTTAAAATTTTTATTTATTTTTGGTTGTAGTTGGGCTCAATGCCTTTGTTTTATTAACTTATTTTTATGTTGTGCTGAGGACGGAACCCAGGGCCTCACCCTACTGCTGCGCCCAGCTCCAGCCCCTGCTCTGTATTTTCTTTTGACTCATTCCACCTTGAACCAAGCGAATGATGAAGTGACTTCAGAGGGCGTGTCGGGGAGATGGGGCCACTCTCGCTTCAGTGTTGGCTGAGGCTTCAGGGAACGCGTGACGTGGCCGCCCTGACAGGGCCCTGAAGAAGGGAAACCAGCTGAGCAACGGAGCAGAGAGGGGCCGTGGAGTAAAGAAGGGGTGCGCCTGCTCCGTGGGAGGCATCGGGTCCCTGGCCGGTGACTTAGCCCTGAGTGCTCCTCGGGGTCTAACTCACTTTGAGAACAGGAGGATAATGGCTTCAGGGAAGGAGACCAGACACCGAGCGGCGTATACCAAGGGGCACCAATTTTCAGGTAGCGTTAAGAGGGATAAAGTGGCGAAGGCTCCTGAAGGCAAGACAACGAGGCAGGAAGCCTGCGAACATTCAGGTGTGGTGTATCTGACCAACCCCAAGTGGGCTCCAGAGACGATGTTGGTAAGAAACTGTAGTTAGAGAAGCAGAAATTACATTATATCCAAAGAAATCTCAATCTACCATTGATATCTGGGAAGAGGTGACGACATCTATTAATAAATGTGGTTTGGTCAGCTGTGAGCACCTACTGTACGTACACTTGCTCTCTTGCTGACGGAGGTGCCACAGTGAACACCTGCCCTGCTTTATTGGAGCCGCAGTTCCAGCATCACATGCACTCCGAAGTCAGAAGCTGGCCCTTGGGGACAGATCCCCCGCCCTCAGAGGGGATGGTGCGAAGGACAAAAAGAGAAGCTGGTCTTGTAAAACAGACATGTTGCTTTAGCAGTTTATGTCCCAGTGAAGTGGGGATGGAACTCAAAACGCTTTTATTCTTGAAACTCCTTATTGGAATTCAGTTGAATAGGAAAAAAAAAAAAAAAGACCCAAAATGCTTTTCTCTTTTAACCGTGGGCAGCTGGGTGAAAAGTCTGAGGCTTTGTTGTTGAGAATACTGGTCATTTTCATCAAGCTATTCAAGGTATTCTGGTCTCCCAAGGAAATGCCCAAGTGGGAAGCAGGTACTGAAGCAAATTTTCTTTTTCTAAATTTAAAATAAATTCAGAGGGTTTCGTGCCAAATAATCACCAGCTGCTGTGAGATCAATGTGTGTGGAATTATTAACAGGAAGCAAATTACTAACTACAACCTTTGGAGAAAATTTGTCTCAGGCAAGAACTTTCTTTGAAAGATTGTACCCAGCATGAAAACATTTAAATCCCTGCAGTCACTCCATAGGGACCCACTAAGGGTGCCATCGGCAATAAACAAGAAGATGCAGGCTGCAAAGCTTTGGAATCGCCAGCCTGAGATGCGGAGAGGGTTGGAGCAGGGCAGGAGCGCACATTTCATCTGCAATGGCTGCAGCCTTTGTGTCAGAACTCTGGATTTAAATGTTCATGAACGGCTTCCTGGATTTAATGCCAAGATCTTGTGCAAAGTAAGTCCTCATGAAATGTTTAGCTATTTGTGAAATTGAACTGCACCATGACACTCCTGCCCTGTTAGTGCCAGAGGGTACCCTGCAGACAATTTAAGGGACATTGTGGTTCTCCTCTAGCAACCAGTGCGTGACTTTGAGTTGAAAACACTCAGTGGCCTATTTAGTGGAATAGATCTTCAGAGAAGATCCATCGCTCACTCTACATTATCAAATAGAGCTTAAAAATCTCAATGACATCCCCAATCATTATCTAATCCACAATAAAATGAGAGCATAAATTCGTAAAAACCCAACTGAAGAGCAACTAGAAGGCAGGCGACATATCCCCAGCCCTTGTCCTGATTTCCTCCTGACTCTGCAAGCCTGCATGGACTGTGTTCACAGAATCATCTGGTGTTAAAGGAAGAGCCATTGCAAAAGGGACAGGTGCTTTGCCCTGACACTCTTCAGGTGTTTCCAGCATCATGGGGGCAAAGCCCTGGATGGCGCAGGGCAGGACCAGCCCTCCATCTTGGGGCTTCAGTGGAAGAAGGCCTTGTGCAAAGGAAAGTCCACACTGGAGACTTGGGTTCAGGACGTAGGTACGACTTACTAACTGCTGAATCTTCAGCAAGGTAAGGTATGTATGTATGTATTTATGTTTCTTAAGCTGAGCCACTGAGCCACATCCCTCACCCCCAGCAAGATACTTAAACTTTGAATCCTGTTGTCCTAACTGAAAAGAATTTATATTTCAAAGTGCACATTCTCTATAAAGAGACTAAAAAGTATACAGACCATTGCAAAAATGAACACCAAGCTGAATATTAGGGTTATATTTAAGATATGATGACAATGTCAGTGGTGGTCACAGAATTGAAGGTAGCTGAGTTGAGTTTTGAAGAATGGACAGGGCTTTATAGGGGCTTGTCCTCTAAGCAGGGGAGGGTTTGTGAGCCAGCTGAGAAGACAGGAATCAAGTGCCTCATGCAAGATCCGTGAGAAGGTCTGAGAGAGAGCCAGTGGTGTGCGAGGGGAGGGACAGCCGTCTGATAGGCAGGCGGCAGGTCACGGCCAACTTTTCCTGTGCTCCATCAGAAGAGCTTCCAACGAGTCACCAACAAGTTTGTCTGACCAGCAGCAGTGTGGACAATGGCTTTGGCAAAGGAATAGAGAAGGCAGGCCAAGAGCTGGAGGCTGGTTCGTCATCTGGAGCAGGTATGAAAGCCCACATCTGAGACAGTCAAGGACGTGGGTCAGGACAGGCTAGGTAATGCCACGGGGACAAAGGAGCCAACCCCCATCCCCAGGTGGAAAACACCAGAGGCTCATCTGTCCTTGTGCTAGATGTTGCTCTGAGGGCTGGGCTCTGTGTCACTTCAGGCTGTGAAGTCAACCTCCATCCATCCATTGCTGTCAATGTGGAGAAGCAAATGGGAGACACAGCAGCCCACCCTGCACCCATGGCCTCAGACAGTACATGCTCATTTCTCACACTTGGCAGGTTGGAAGAAGCCCTGGGGCCACACTTGAGCTCTTTCTGGGAGGGAGGTCAGAGTGGAGATTGGATATTGGTGGAGAATGATGCTGCCCACCAGTCACCTGGGGACTGGAGGAGACAGGCTTCCAGCATTGGCTGGGCAAGTATCAGGGCCACAGTTTTAGAGACCTTGTGTTGCAATTGCTTTTCAGTGTTGGCTAAGTCTTATAATAAAACCGCAGGGCCTTCACGGCAGCCCCAAACGTGTTCTGGATGCTAAAAGCAAACACCAAAGCCAAAGTGTTGACTTCCCTTCTTTTTCCGTCAACAAAGTGTTGACTCCCTTTCTTTCTCCGTCAACATCTCAGCTTCCCAGTGAAGAGGCCAACTGGCACCCACCCACGTGTGTCTACTGTCTTATTAAGTAGATATCACACATCCCTTCACTTGGGGTAGAGATGGTCTTTCAACACGTGTATTGATGCTGGGCAAGCTTGGCCTTAATCCCTGAAGTGGTTTTGTCTGTTTCTGGCAATTTGAGAAAATCTGTAGTTGAAAAAGATTTAGAGACCAAAATCAGAGGGTGACCTCTCGGATATCTTTGTGCCAACACTTCAGGGTTGATCCACTTTTTGAAAAGTGAAAAATAACATCTAATGGATACCAAATATTCAGACTATTCAAGATGATGAGTTTGGCATGATATTAAGGTAGGCGGAGGAATGATAGTTATATTATGATTTTTCTTATTATACTATTTTAGGATGAAGAATTATGTGGTCTGAAACTTACTTAAATATAGTTCAGGAAAAAAGAGGGAAAGGAAATATGGGGAACATCCACTTGTAGACATATGTGTACCCACACGTTGAATGTGAGGTGGGCTCCCTGAGTGTCTCCACTAGGTTTTCCCAGCAGGGTGACAATTCCACACATTTCATGGATCGAAAGCGTACACAGTTATTGCCTCCCAGGGTCTGTGGGCTGGGCGTCTGGGCAGCGCCTGGCTGAGTCTTCTGCCCAGGCTGCTGCAAGGCTGCCATCAAGGTGTGGGCCAGGCCCCTGCTCAGCGGTAGCTTTGGTGGCACCAGGCTCTGCCTCCCTGCTGGTCCCTGAGCGGCTGTGTTCATTCAGCTTTCTTCCACAGAACTAGAAATGGAGAGTGACACTAACAGAGCAGGAACCTTGCTTCCTGTGAGTCCTGTTCACGCGTCCTGTGTGGCCCTGATGCCACACTCTGGGGACTGGAAAAAGTCACCGTCCTGCCCACATCCAAGGAGAAGCAATTGTTCAAGTGACGGGAGCAGGCACTTTCAAGTCCACAGAAGAAGCATGCAAGAGACTGCTTCATGGCCAATTCCTAGACAGAAATCTGGAACCTTTATAAATAGAAGAAACAGAGAGTACAGTTTAACATGAAATCAAAAAATAAACAAATAAATAAAATAATACATAAATAAAGTAAATATTAATATGGATATATTGGATGTATGTTTCCAAGATATATTATATATATATGGAAAGGGCTATGAATAAAGAAAATGCCAGAGTGCTTTTTATATCATTTCATATTTATATATAAATATATTTATATATATATGAAATGATATAAAAATACATAAATCAAGAAAACATCATAAATGTTGAGAATAGCATTATTGAACCACTAGAAAATTGTGCCCAACTGTTTAGAAAAAAAAGTAAATGAACACACACAACAGGACACTTGAGGTAGATCTTTTGGATTGCAAATGAGAGTGAACTTAATGTTCAATTAGTCTGATAAACCAGGGGATGTAACAGGGAGAGTGGATATGACCAAAGTACATCATATACTTATATGAAAATGTCACAAGGAAACCCATTATTTTCTATAGTTAACATTTACAATATTTATAATAATGAAAAATGTCAATTATATTTCCCTGAAAAAAAATGTTATTTGGAAAAATATATAATCTCTGCTTTGAGTTAAAGGTATGTACTTTCCTTGACCCTGGATATCATTTGTGTTTGGAGACAACTGGTGTTAAGTAGATATAACACATCCCTTCATTCGGGGTAGAGATGGTCTTTCAACATGTGTATTGATGCTGGGCAAGCTTGGCCTTAATCCCTGGAGTGGTTTTGTCTGGTGACCTGGCCCAAGTGAAATGAAGGATGTTGTGAATTATATGAAATTCCAGCTTGTTAAGGTTTTGAGCTAATTAATTAGTCATACTTAATAGTAATTGCAAGTTATTATGTTCTATTTCACTATTTTAAGACTGTTAAAATTTTAATAAAAGAGGGACTTTAGGCCCAGCTAAAATGAAGTAACTGAGACCAAATTTACTTTGCTACTTACTTAACCTAAAAAAACTAGAGAACACGTAAAACAGCTATTTCCAAGACGCTAAGTATCAGAAAATAAGTGCAGGGATACAGGAATGGGAAGAGAGATGGGAACAGGTTGTGAGCCCTGTAACTCCCCAGCTTAAGACCTTGAGGGATCTTCCAGGTCAAGGAGCAAAGCAGAGTCTGGAAAAGTCCCTGAGAGAAGAAGATGGGACTGAGAGCTCAGCGATAGGGTAGGAAGGAGGTGAAGGACAGAGTTTTAAACAGGAAAGGGCTATGAATAAAGAAAATGCCAGAGTCCTGCACCATGGTCCCCTCGAACATTAAGAAGTGAATACAGTTCAAGTCAAGAAAGTACCTAAAAATAAGAGTGACAGGGCCTCATCATAGCACAGTGCTGGGGATGCTAGATATTCCCACCTTCCAGACTGGGTACAGAGGGAAAAGCAGAGACCAAAAAAAGATAAATAGTAACACAAAGACTTAAACCAAATGACAGCAAACATCCCATTAAGTATAAATGGTCTAAACAGCCCATTAAAAGACAGAGATTGTCCAATTGGGTTGAAAAGAAAGATTCAAGTATATTCTGCTGCATTATCAGTGCTTCAATACACTTGAAATATAAAGTCACAAATGGATTAAAATGATAAGGTTGAAAACAATTATAAAACTAGAGTGACTATATTATTATTCAAATTTTATTTCAGAGGAAATACGTATTATGAGGGATAAAGATCTTTTCCTAAGAATAAGGGAGAGAATTTATCAACAGAACATAATTGTAAGGGTTAATTTACCTACCTAATAACGAAACTTCAAAAGTGTGTAGCAAAACTGAAAAAACTGAAAGAGAATTAGTTTAATCAACAATTACAGCTCAAGATTTCAATTATTGCTTCTTCTAAACATGGCAAAAGTAGACATGTAGTCAGCAAGAATGCATTCACGAGCACCTGGCTTCGAGGAGGAAGTCCTGTGAGTATGTAGATTGGGAAGAGTTTGCTTTCACCTCGGTGGCTTGATCTTCCACCAGAACATTTGCTGCCTCGTCTGACTCCTACAAAGAGCCTTTACAGAGGGAGGGAGAACACAGAGAGAACATACTTGGCTCCTAGCTTTCCCAGGAGTGTGTGAGGTTCACTGGCACATGAAGCAGCCCAGGGGTTGCATTCTGTCCTCACATAAAAACCTGTTGCTAATTAAAGATTTAAGAAATACATCTGGATAAATAGCATCAGCCCAGATGGCACTTCAAGGAACCACTAAGTGAGGCTTGAAGCAGACAGTAATTCTGCATGATTTATGGTCCAGGTAGGAGGATGGGATCACTGGCCAGGCACACTTCAGGTGAAAAAGTACTTTCAAGGGGAGGAGCCTCCAGGCCAGGGAGAGACCTTAAGCCTCATGAAATAACTCAGGAACAGAACAGCCTTCAGTTCCAACCCATTCTGTCTCTGTTGTGGTGTGTTCAGTTCAGTAGCTGAGAAATAGAGACTCATACCCATTAAGCTTCATTCAGATTTCTCTCCAATTCCTTTAATCTCTTTGTACATCCCAAAATCAATAAATTAGATGTATGCTTTAAACTCTATTGTGGAAAGAGCATTATGCTAGATCACAGGGGGTGCAAAAATGGAATATAGTGAATGGTGTTGTTTTTTTTTTTTTTACTTTTTTTTTACAAGGTGGGTTTGCAAGCTGAGAATATAGCAATTAAAGAAGGTCAGTTAGGTTTTGATTTTTTAAAAAAGTTTAAATTGCCAAATTTACCAGAATTTGTAATAATTTAAAGAATTAAATGACTCCCTTCTCAACAACCCAGAGTGAATCAATTTTGTCATTTGAATTCTATGGTACATTTTGGGGTTTCTGCATTTGCATTTGGCACAGGGTTAGAAAACAATCTCTTCATCTCTGGTTAAGGACTAGGGCGTTCATCCTGGTTAAACAGTGGTTCAGGGAGCCCCTGATCATGATCAGCTCAACAAAGTTGACAACAAAAGTGACTTAACAATTTCAGTGATCTTTGTTGAGAAAAAGCTCACAAAATTATAAATACAAAATTAAATAAGCAATGGGATATTTATTTAGAATTAAAGGCAATAAATAATAACCAATGTCTTAAGTGTTAGATTTAGGTCTGGCAATTGGCCAGATATATTTACATAAAATTTCCTGCTCACTGCAGATTGCACCCCACCACACACATACCTGAGAATCTTTCTAGCAACTCAGAGTACTAAGGGGATGAATAAGAAATCGTGTAACACTCGGACTTCAGTTCTCTCCGGCTCAGTGTTCCCTGGGATTTCCTCTGATCCCAAGGTTCTTTCCAGAGGGCTCATGATAGGGACTCCAATGCCCATGGTTCAAATGTGACAATAGCTTCTAATATCAAAAGGCAACATTTTTAAAGGAGGCTGATGTAGCTTGACGTTTGTCAGAGTGGCCAGCATGTACTTTATTTAAAATAAGTCATGATCCTTTGTATTAGAATTGCATAAAATATCTAGAAAAACTTGGACACATATGCATAATTTATAAGTCAGTCCACCTCCAATCAGGTCAGTCTGTTGTACTGGAGGTACTGGGTTTGGGGTTTAAATCAGGAGAAAGAAGTTTATCACTGCGTTCACACAATGTTTAACACATTGCTGGATAACATAAGTCTTCAAGGCGATTGCAAAAGAGACTGTGTCTATCCAAAAACATATGAAATACATGGTGTAGAGTTCCAGAATAAAGGGAGTCCTGATAATTCAGCCATGTTTTGCTTAAATCGCTTTGGTGTTAACTACAAACCAAGAGTTTCCAAAGAAGGTCAATGAGAACAATTAAGAGAGACATTGAGTGCTGGGCTTCAGAGTGGAGATCAAAAGGACTAAGTTCTTGCCTTTAATGACCTGGATACTTACCCTCTAAGTACCAGGGGTGTGGGGGGAGCACAGCCAAGAGAGAGAACCTGGGAGAGGCAGAATAAAAGGAAGCAAAGGAACACTGAGCTAAGGAGGATTGGAGCCGTGTGAAGGGGAGGGCTGCTGAGCCACTGCAAAGCCTCCGAGGGAGGGATGGAAACCGCCTTGCTTGAGCCATTTCAGAATCGACCAAGCAACTGGAAAATGTCCTGCAGGGAGCAATCCTGGGCCAGCAGGGAGCAGACATGGCAGTTTAATGGGTCCTTTCTGTTTCCGTTTCCACGTTCTGTGAAACTGCATTGCAGCTAGGAAACAAGATCTCCCGCTCCCGGGCAGTACCTCTGCAGAGGCTGCACGGAGGCTCCACGCTGAAAAGAAAGGGAAAGGACGCATTTTAGAACTCGGTCAGCCTTCCACATTCCTGCCATGAGCTTGGGTTTCAGATCAAATAAAGCTGGCAGTCCAGTTAAACGTTCTGTTCCTTCAATTTAGCAGGTCAGAACATCTATAACTATAATTAATAAATACAGACCTCAGCTTGTATTTGAACTGCCCATGTCAATAGCCAAAAAAGGCACAGCTTAGAAAATAAGCACTCATCACCAAAACTAAATTTTAGCCCCAAAGGAAAAGAAAAACACAACAAGAAATATTAGATTTTCCTTTGCACCTAGAGATCTAAGAATGTGTGTGTGTGTGTGTGTGTGTGTGTGTGTGTGTGTGTGTGTGTGTGTGTATTTAAAGGCCCCTTGAACTTTCCCTGAGAGAAGAGGCCAACACGTAGGCCAGAACTGATCTGAAGGGCCAAGAAAGAGAAAGCCAGGTCAGACCCACAAGCTGCAAGTTCTCACTAAATTCAGTCCCGGGTTCTGTCATGAAGGAATGTACTATGGAGACCTTCGTGTGATTCCCGAATCAAGGAAAATTTATTATCATTGCTTAGTTGTTCCTTGAGACCATCTTATTTCTGAATACTTGCTATGTGATGAATGTTGTACTAAGTTATTTACATATAGAATTCTTTCATTTCAAGAAAACAACATTTATTGAGCCCTTATTGTAGGCTAACCATTGAACAACCCAGATGCTGGATGTGGTCATTGGTACCCAGGCCCCCTCTGTGGATGGAAATACCTTCCATACATAACTTCTGTGTTCATTTGTATGTTCATGTCTGAGTCTGAGTACACACACACACATACACTCAAGTTTATACCATGTCTCTGATGTGATCCAACATGGCCCTGGGGCTCATCCTAGCCTTCTCTTCTCATTCAGCTGTAACTTCCCTTTGCAACAGTGGGAAGCTTGATTCCAACTGTCCTTCATCAGCTTGTTATTTATTCAGTCCTAGTATGTGGGTACAACAATTTAAGATGAGATGCAGACAGATCAACATTTCCAAGGTTATTTGGGTCAGTTCCTCCTCTCTCCTTCTGTGAGATTGCATCATGTATCTGTAACACAGTGACTCACTGGGTGCTTGACATACTATTTTTGGATCCCTTGACATCTGATTAATTAATTAATTTTAATTTTTTTGGATTGCATACATTAAACATCACTTTCACATGTATAGGTTATGGGTTTTGACAAATGCATAGATCAATATATTTCTCACCCCACTACCATCCACAAGTGCCAAGAAAGGAGAAATTGCTAACTTCCAGACTCAC
Organism: Ictidomys tridecemlineatus; assembly: GCF_052094955.1. NCBI lineage: Eukaryota > Metazoa > Chordata > Mammalia > Rodentia > Sciuridae > Ictidomys > Ictidomys tridecemlineatus. The sequence goes on along the minus strand of NC_135488.1, from coordinate 116,435,582 downwards.
TCCTTTTATATTTGGTTGTCCTAGAGTTTGCAATATATATTTATAAGCAATCAAGTGCCCTGTAATGAACAGAGCATTCTTAATGTGTCTCTTGGAACACGATTGTCACCTCCCTTATCCCTAAGCTACCACATGGGATGCAGTGCTGCTAATATTTCGAAGTACTTTATCTGTGAGGTCCATTAAAATGAAGAAAATCAATTATTTTAGTTTCATTTAGTTCTCAAATGCCCTCCCCCCACCACTTTTCCAGGAGACCTGGTTTCTGATTAGGTTTTCCTTTTCCCTGAAAAAAGTTCTTTTAACATTTCTTTCAAGGCAGATCCATTGATGACAAATTTTCTCAAGTTTTGCTGGTTTGAAAAAGTTTCATTTTCTCTTCAACTTTGGAGGATAATTTCGCTGGATAATGTATTCCAGGTGGGTGCTTCTCTTCTCTCAAGACCAGATATTTCAGTCCCTTTTCTTCTCCATTGTAGATGTCTGTAAAGAAGTTCAGTCTAGGGGACGTCCCTCAATGCTGACTTATCTCAAGATTTTTTTTTTAAACTCTTAGCTTTATCCTGTGTGAACATGATGTGTCTGGGTAGAGATTTTCTTGATATTTGGGCACAGATTTGTATTCTCTGAGCTTCCTGAATCTGCAGCTTGGTGTCTGATATTAATTTGGGGAGTATTCACATTCATTATAGTTTTAAATATTTCTTTTCTCCCTCCTTCTAGAATTCCTGTACCATGTTTGGCCTTCTGTAATCATCCACATTTCTGGGACATCCTGGTTCCCTTCTTGTGTATCTCTTCATTCTTTCTCTCCTTGCCTTAGGGTGAGAAGCTTACGTGGACACCTTTCCTAGACTTCTCATCCTTTCTTTGGTCGTGTCCAGGTGGCTGGTGGCCCACAAGGCACTCTGTTCCTGTGTTATTGATCCCTGGCATTTCTTTTGATGCTCTCAGGTCTTCCATCTGCCTGCCCTCATACCCCACCTGCTCTTGTGTGTCGCCCATGTTTTCATGAGCACCCTTTGCATATTAATCATTGTTATTTTAATTTTTGGTCTGATGATTCTAGAGCTCTGCCATGTCCGCCTGGTGCCCATGCTTGTATCGGAGCTTCCAACTCCGTTTTCTGCCTTTGAGCATGACTTCTGATTCCACATGATGCCCCGAGTCAAAGACAATGAGATTCTTATGAGGTTTCACGTTTATCTCTCTGGGAGTCAGGCTCTTTATTCTTTGTTGTAGCTGTAGACATCAGACACTAACATTTTCCCCAGTGCCCTTGATTCAGTCTCCTCAGTTTTTTGGTTTCTGTGGGAACTCCCTGCATAGGGTCTGAGGCTTGCAGTGTGCTTCACTGTTGTTTTACGGGTGCTTAGTTATGTGGTAAGTTGTGAGGGTAGAGATGCATCCCTCACTCCTGAGGACAGGTCTCCATCTTTCAGGGGACACATTACCAGGCTCCTCAGTCCCCTCTCCCTTACCTGACACAGAAAGTCTAGAGGGACCTGAGACTGGATGTCTTCCCTTCCCCAGGCCGTTAGCCATGCGGAAATGTGCAGCAGCTAAGCTTCACGAAACAGCTTCTTCTGAGGGCATCCCTTTACTACAGAAAGCGATGGTCTATTTGAAAGTAGTCTTTCTCCTCTGATCAGGAGGGGATCTGTCCTCAGATCACTGATACCCAGACAACAGGGGGGTCCTGCTGGTAAACGCATGAGCTGGGCTCCTCCCTGAAGCCTAGATGCTTTGGGAGGTTTTCTTTCTCAGGCTTGTCCACAGTGAACTCCCATTAACTTTTTATTTCCCTAGGTAAACAACTGTGTGAAACACACAACCCCATATCCACTGTATGTGTATTAAGTGCATTAGATGCAGTGATATTTGAAAGCATATCCTTATTCTCTACGCAGCATGTACATATATGTGTTTGTATGCATATGAAGATATTCTTATGTACAATAGTTATATACACATATACCTATATATAACTACATATGTAAAACTTACACACACATAGATACCTAAATTAATTTTAAAATATGCTTCTAGGAAAATGAGGATGTGCAACTTCCTTAAGTCTTTTGAGTCATGTTCTTCATCCCATCACTCTAATATCTACATAACCCTTTTCCCTTCTCTTTCTCTGCATCTATTTTTCTAACAAGACATTAAAAGGTTATGCAAATTTATTTACAACAAAGATAGGTTGCCTCATTACACATTAAAAAAATAATTTTCTCCTTCAGAGTCAGGGATATTCTTAAATTCAACGCCATATACCTTTATTTAGGGAAGGTACATTATTCTCTTAGCTTTGTTCTTCTGCTACCTGCAGGAATTAAAATGTTGGTTGCTATGTTTTGAAAATCTGATCTCCGGTTCTCTGATTTTCTTTCTTTCTCTCTTGCCTCCTACAAGACAGTGGACACCAGAGGAGCCCTGTTGGTAGACCACTCAGGACCCATACTACGCCCATCTCATAAAGTAACTAACCTATTGTGTTTGAATAGATGTCTCTCTTTTTTTTAACTCATGGTTCTAGAAATATTAATCAGAAGAATATCATAGTTTAACAAGCATAACCATGTGAAATTTAGCAGAAGAGTGCCTGACCCGCGGGAGTCTGCCCCACAATGTGAAATGCAGCACAACATTTCAAAAGAGATGTGAACACACCCACTCTTCTCATCTTACTTATTTAAAATCGGCGAAGAGAGTGGCGGGAGCTGTCATTTACTCTCTGGCTGTGACTAATGCCCAATTTCAGAGCTGTGACTTCCCCTCTATCTTTGTGCAACTTCAAAGGAGTTGCAGGCAAGTAGCGGGCTCTCTTTAGATACTGATCATGAAGGCGCCTGTCTTCCCTGTAAACACCGGCCCTTTCCACCACAGCGCTGCGCAGCCCATGGACTGAGCCCACATCATCAGTACCACTGACCTGACCTTAAGAAGAAACACTAGGAGGCGACGCAGAGACGGCGTGGTCTGACTCCTTCGGCCTGTAGAGAAGAATCTGGGGTTTTGCATTATTCATTGCTTTCCATATTGAATAACCAGTTGGCAAATTATTCCAGCCGGATCCAATACTGCATTGGCCTCCCATTCTGGTTGTTGGCCCTAATATGTACTCAGATCACAGCAGTTGGGAGTTAGTGAGTTGAACCACTGTGTGAGAAGGTTGTCTTTTCTCACAAGGTACAGGTGGCAGATTCTGCAAACACAAACAGACCTACAACCTACAGGACACGTTGCTCCCAAATCCTTTGTACCCAGCAGTCTTCCTGGGTGTCCTGATGCAGAGTTCACTGGGAAATCTGAAGGAAAGGTCAGTTTTCCCCCAGAGGGCAGACACTTTGCCATATCAACCCATGCTGTACACATCAGCTGAATTGCTGATTGGTGAAAGTTACTGCGGGATCAGCACCCCCGAAAGCTCAATATGGTGATTCTAAGAAAAAAGCGTATTTTTTTCCTTTTAAAATCTAATGGCTTTCATTCTTCTGTCCTCCATCTTTGTATTTTGTCTTATTTCATTAATTTTGTCTCTTTCTAAGGAGTTGACTTCCATATGTCACTTCTACAGGATTAATGGCAAAAGTGTTGTCCCTGGTATTTATCAGGTGGTATCCTGTTGCACTGGCCAATGCACAGCTTGGCTCTCCAGAGCACAGACTCCGGGTGGATCGACCGCTCTGTGTGAGATGCTCTCAAGGTGGCTGAGCAAGGCCGGTGCCTCTTCATGCTATTCTCATGCACAAGTCCTTGATCAACTTAGTCAACATGCATACTTTTATGTTAAGTTCAGAGGTGTCACTTTTGCACCAAATATAAGCAAATGTGTGTTTTTAACGTGTTAAAAAATGTGACATGATTTGTTTCAAGGGAATTTGTGATTCAGTAACAGTAGTTAATGTTTATTTAGACATGATATCTAATAGGCATTATGAAGTTAGAGCTTTCCGTCTTACCTCCTATAGTTTGAAATCTTATCCTCATTTATGGAAGAGGAAATGACCATACATAATTTGTGTGACTTATCCACAGTGTTATTACTCATGAATGGCACAACTGGGATTTGAATTTCAAAACTGTGCTTCTTTTTTTTTTTCATTTTTCCCCCATATTTTGTTGGTGCACTGTAACTGTACATAACTGGGATTCATTGTTACTTATTCACACGAACGTGTGCCTTGTAAGCATTATGTGACACTGTCCACAGTTGTGGCAAAACAAACAAAATCAGAAAACCAAACAGGTGGGAAACACATGGGTCTGAAGGTCAGCTCCGGCTCTGTCTACATTTCTGAATTGCTCTTCTCTTCATTTCTTTGTTCAATGGAAATGCAGCTGCACATGGGAGAATATTTTTTTCCATCTGCTTTGTCATGACCAAGGGCAAAGTAGATGGAAAGAACTATTGCTACTTATATTTGGAAGTAGCAAGGTTTTTCTTTACATGGTGGCAAACAAAATAGCCTGCTAGACCTCCTGGTAGTACCTTTCTAAACAATCAAGGCTGGGTGGAAGGCTGGGTGTGCAGCAATAAGAGACTAGAGTTGGAACAGAAGAGGGGACAAGGAGTATCCTGGACTAGATAAATGGCGTAGATGGGCGACTCATAGATTGATGACACACCATAGATGATGTGGTAGATAAATGGTAAGTACATGCTGGGTAGGGAAGCAGGTAGGTGAAATGTAGCTGATAGATAGAAGGTGAGTAGATGATGATGAATACTTAGTAGTAGATGAAGAGAGGCTGAGCATATGACAGGTATGTAGGTAGGAATGCGTGGATGACCTGGAGAGAGGGAGCTAGCTAGCTAGGTGGATGGGTACACAGATGTGCTGACAGGAAGATAATGATTTTCTCAGCCGGGCCAGGAAACTATGCCTTTCAGACTCAAAGAGGAGGGACTTGAAAGCTGTTCCTGTTGACACCCCAGGGTACCTGGAGGCTCCAGGAGGGAGAGGTTCTTAGGGCATAAAGGCATGAAGAGGTGGGCCCAGACCTGCACGTGTTCTGAAGCTTAAGAGATTGTCAGGGGGCTGCTGACCTGCTGGGCCACACATACGGGGGTAGTGGCAACTCAGTCTAGTTGAGTGGATGAGATACCCATCAAGTGTGGCCAGAGCCCGTAGTGATCCTCCAGAAGGGCAGGAAGGGGAAAACCCACAAGGGTGACCCACTGCAGCTTTTTAGCCAGACATCAGATAGAGTTTGGAATAAAAGACTTAGGTGTGTACACCAGACTCATCAGAAATCTATTGGAAATGCCTAAAGTGTCAGGAACTAGGACCTCAGAGCTGGTACAAATGTGCAATAAAAATACAAGAAATGATAGAAATACAGGAAACCACCCATCACAACTTGTAAGTTTTCTTGTTGTTGGCATCTAAAATAATTAAGGTTTTGTTTACATATTTGCATCGCCTCCATTTTTTAAAAATATTGTTTACTTATGGGCCTTTATTTTATTCACTTATTTATATGTGGTGCTGAGAATCAAACCCAGTACCTCAGCCACCCCAAGCACCCTACCACTGAGCCACCACCCCAGCCCTCATCACCTCCATCTGACACTAAAGTGGTATTCCAACACTAAAGCGGAGTGGATACCAACCTGAAACACAGCACTGGGGGTGGCCTTTGTATTGAATCTTGGCCTGCCTCCTTGCATGGTGAATCTGGAGTGTTGGGGACCACAGAGAGACAGCCAATGACAAGCCTGTCTCATTGGAGGAGGACATGGCTCTTGCTACCAGCAGCCATGTTCTTTAAAGATGCCACCATATGTACGTTACTACACGTGTGTGGACGTCCCAGGCCCCAAGCTGGAATGCACGCAGGAGAAAGTCACTGGGTCAGGAGAGGAGCCCCTGGGCCAGGTGCTTCCAAGGACAGCCTCGGGCCGATTTTGTCAGGGCCTGCCTCTGCCGTGTCTAAACACCCACTCACCGACATCTGTTACTTTTTAAATTTTTTTTTTGCTGAGTGCGATTCACTGCATATATTCATACTTATTAACTTTTATGAAAAGAATCAGAAATAACAAAATAGTATTGATTTAATTCAAGAAGATCATGAGACTGGGGACAAGGGATGGCAATAGAGGACACATCTGCTTCTGTGTGACTCAAATAACAAGATGCACAACTGCGTACCTACATGATCCCTGAGCGTCCGCGGTGCACTGGTGGGTAGGTAGGACAGGCTCTGCTGATGAGGCACAGTCCTCAGAATTCTTTAGGCAACGCCTTCTTTGGGCAGGCAAGGTCTTCTGTGGAACTGTTTCCTGAAGCACAGGGAAGGTCCCCTTCCCTCCCGGGAGCGCTGGAGGGCTTCGACTCACCCCACCTGCCTCTGAAGGCAGGGCACACCCCATTACAGCAGGGGTCTGGGATGAGAACCAGGATGAGAACCACTTCACCAATCTCGCACCCGGCCAGCACCCAGGTGTCCGACACCCAGCCCCAGTCTTGTTTCGTTACAGGAGGAACTCATATACAGATTTTAGATCGTGCAAGTCAAGGATTTCATGGATTTACAAAATTGAAAGTTAACACATGTTTAGCCCCAAAGTCAGCAGAACTGAAAATCTGAGGGTTATTTTCTAGTTATTTCAAAATCTCCTAAGCATTCTGTAAGAAAATATATTTACCATAGCTAATAAGGCTCTGTCTCTGCACTATCATTACGTTTCTTCAAAGCATTTCCAATAAGAACACTCCAAATTATCCCCGCTCAGCTTGTTCATCTGCTCAGTCAATAAGCAGCATTTTATTGCTTTTATGAATTAAGCCCACTCTGCCTCCAATCATTTTGCAAACATCTGTACAGAAGCAGTCTAGGGAGCTTTTGAAAAATCAATCAGAAGGGAACAGCTTTCACTTCGTGTGTTGGGCTTTTTTTTTTTTAATTTTAATAAAGTATTTACACATGTTTGCTGTGCCTGAAATGGAAACAAGTCACGGCGGCAGCGGCGACAGCAGTGTGGAGCAAGGGCGGGGACGGGCAGGGGAAGGCGGCCCCCGTGGGGGCTGCAGGCCCTCCCCTGCTGTCTCCAGGACAGCTGCCCCAGGGTGGCCGCCTCTTGCTTACACGGTGACCCAAATGCCCTGCGCAGGGTGAACATCTGCTCGGTGACCTGATTTTAGAAATCAGTGAGAATGTGAACTTGGGAGTGATGTAGAAAAGGAGGACAGAAGGCCAAGCTCAGCTGTCAGAACATGAGACTGAAGCCTAAAAGTACCACTGTGAACCCCCATGTTTTCCGGCCACCTTGGATAATCCAATCGCCTCTAGGAAACCCAGGGTATTTGGTTTTCACTTTTTTCCTTTATTTAAGTCTCATTTGCAACAGTCTGTTTCTGTCTTCTGTGTTCTTAGGAGATCATTTGAGAAATGGACACCTAAGGTGCCGGTGCATGCCCTTGATTCACCGTTCTGTCCTGAGAAGAGTCAAACACTGGGAGAGCCTCAGCCCTTGCTTTGTTTTCTATTTACGCTGTGCTATTTAGAATACTGCTGGTGTGAATGGGGGCCCCAGCTCTTCCCATGGATGCTGTTGGGGTGCACCGAGTCACGGAATTCCAATTCCTGTTCACTATCACTGCTACCCCGTGCGTCTCCAGTGAGCTCCACAATGCCACTGGTACTGAGGGAAAACCTGCATAAACCCCCTGGCTTTCACTACTCTCAGTTGACTAAAAAACCAGCAAATGTGCTCTCACAGCTGGGCAGTACACTATTAACCCCTGTGATCTCACCCGGGGCATGTGGGACATGATGACAATGGTTGCCGAGGTACCTGAAGGACGCTGTTGGTGTAAACACTGACTCTTAGCTTGAGCCGGTGGGTACTGGTGGGTTCCCAGAGCAGCACTAAGATGCTAGGCGTCTCTGCCTTCCTACTGGGTCTGTCTCTTTGTTTGCCTTAACCTTCGGGTCCGAGCCCACTCAGCTGTGCATGCAGACATGCTGATCTTCTAAGGCACACTACATTGGGATGATAAGTCAGGGTTCACTTGACCTAGACTTGCTGGCCTCTCCTTCCCTTTCAAGGCTGGAGACACCTACCAACCTCCAGGACCAGAGACACCAGGCTAGGAAAAGAGGGAAAGGGAAGCAGCGGAGCTCTCCTCCTATCCCCAGAAATAGGGACTCTTCCTCCCCTCAGGACCCCTCCCTCTCTCCCAGTGTTCCTACTGTATGTCTGCAAGACCTCAGCGCCATGGAGTCGACAAGGATTCATGAGCAAAGCCTCCTCTTCTCCACTCTTTGGCCACTGATTGAGGCCTTTCTTTCTCCCCAGCACTGGCCTCTTACACATTGATTTTTCCATGGGATGAGCTTCCAGGGAGGGGTTTGGTGGTGCTGCCTCAGGCTTCTGCCTTCTTCCCACTCAGTTGCCACTGCTTTTTAATGCACTGGAGTTGGCTTCACCAGTGGAGTTTATGAAGTGCTGTGGGCCACATGCTGAAGAGTGGGGGCCAGGGCCTCCCTGCCTCTTCCCGGTCCTCTGGGAACAATCCCTATGAAGCGGACCAGCCTTTTTCTCTCTGGTGGGTTAACAGGCGTGTTTCCAATGCATCTTTGCATGGGTGGGTTCAATTCCGTCTCAAGTGACAGAAGGAGGCAGGGGAGAGGGAGGAGGAGATGGCAGGTGGGGCAGGTTTGGAGTCTGTGCTGTGCATGATGGCACTTGGAGGGTGTCTATTGTGTGGATGAGTTAAGACATCCCCCAGGGTGCCAGGGTCCTGGAACTCACTCACTGCCCAGAAGCTATTGGACACTGGCTGAGACAGGGAAGACTCCTGCCCCTTGATTTGCCTTCTTACCATTTCTTGCTCATTTCTGAATGTCTTAACTGGTCTTCTACTTCCTAATCTTTAAACCCCTTTATTCTCCTAGCTCCCAGGACACCATCTTCCAGGGGTTAAGTCTCTTTTTGGTACTTTCTCTAAGTTTCCTTTTCTGGAGTCTCCTCTACTTCCTGAGCTCCAAAGGCTACCACTCTCAGACTCAGTCCTTGGGTCTTCACCTTCCTGATGAGCGTCACGATCCTATGGCATCCCTCAGCTTTGCTTTCACCCATCTAGCAATGAACACCAAGTTCATATCTCCCACCAGCAGTCCTTGCTGGCATCCACATTTGCACATTATTTTTTTAATATTTATTTTTAGTTTTAGTTGGGCACAATATCTTTATATTTATGTGGTGCTGAGGATAGAACCCAGGGTCTCCTGCATAGTAGGCGAGCACTCTACCACTGAGTCACAACCCCAGCCCCAAAATTTGCACACTCAGTTGCTTCCTTAACCTCAGGTCTGTTGTAGGCTGCATCATAATTCAGCAAACTACATGCAGCTCTCAGAGCTCCAGCGAGAACAGGGCCTCCTGGCATCTTGGCTCCTGGCTCCAGACCTGGGAGACCAAACCATCTTGAAATTTAAAGTCACTTGGTTTGTAGCACTTTGACATGGAGCCCCAGGAAGCTCATGCAGTGCCCAACTTGGGATTTGCTCAGCCCTAAGCCTGACCTTGGTGCCCCCTTCCTCTTATGTGCTATGAGGGTTCCTCTTGCCCAGAATCTTAGCGTTGCCACCTAGTGGCTGCTCTGGATCACTGCAGGAGCGTTTGCTCCATCTTACTCATACTCTTCTCCATCCCGCAGTCCACTGGATCAGGACCTCTGCAGGGCTTGCTCCCTCACCTCAGTCAGATCTTTCCGCAAATGCCATATCTTCAGTGAAAATGGCTGGCTTGGGTAGCAAAATCGGGATACCCCCTTTCCCATAGGACATTTCTTCTCCCCTGCTTGGTGCCTCTGTAGTGATTATCATGAACAAATATGTAATCCATTTATTTATTTATTTATTTTACTCTAGCCCCCAAGAGGGCCATTATGCTCAATGGAGGTAAGATCTTGGTCTCTTTCTCTGTCCTCAGTACCAAGATTAACACCAGGCAGACAGGTGATCTATATATTTATTGTTCAATAAGTGAACGGATGGCTTTGACCAATTCTCGGTCGTATGGCGCTGTGGTTGTTTTTCTCTTTGTCTTCACCCTTTTACAAGCAGCACAGTCTAGCTGAGAAAAAATGGCTCATTATTGATGACTCCTCATTCCTTTGCCCACCATGAAGTCTGGGCTGGGAAGCAAGTTTGCAGGGGATCAGGAACCACAGCTGAGAGGTTACCTTAGCATTATACAACTTAACTTGATAGGAACCAAGGACCATCTGGTCTGTTCTTATTGTTTTCTTGCTTGGACCAACCACAGCACTGCTTGGGAGGCAGAATGGAGCTGAGGTCTGCTATTTCTAAGAGGCATGAAAGGCTCTGAGTTAGTTATGTGGCTTGAGCTTTTCCAGGGGGATGCTGAATGTTTAGGCCCCAGGACAGTAAGATCTAATTCGAATCCTGTCTTCTTTTCACTTGGATATTTTTCAAATGCGTCTGCTTTCCACTTGGGCTGCAGTCTCATTGATGTCATTCTTAACGCTATTTTTCCTTCTATTGATAAAGAACTTGTCTTCCTCCTTGAGGACAGTCTGTCAGGGGACATGGCATCATAATTTCCCATTGTGTTCCTCACCTGTTCTTCATAACCACGAGCTGAGTGCCTAGTCAATTCAATACTATTTCCATCAGCATTAATGGCATCCTCAAGTTAATTCAATAAGGAAAAAAGCAACTAGCCAGGTGAGTCTCTAGTTTGTTATCCTAACTACATGAAGCCTGCCCTACCTGTCCCAAGCTAGGATGTGGGGACTGTTGAAGCAAGACAAGATTTGCTGAGATTCTGTCTTGCGTGTGCTGCTGTGTTTTCTAGGTTAGCTCATTTATGGCTCCCAAACAGTCTAGTTTGTCCACTGTGAGGAAATCAAGAAGTCCAAAGGCTAATCAACAGCTGGAATTGTTGAAACTTGCAAGTGGCAGAGATAGGAGCGGAAGCCAAATCTATGTGGCGCAAAACCTTTTCTTTCTGTGCCTATTTGCAGAATGTGAGATTTCAAACAGAGATCTACCAAGAAAGAGCACATATACTGTTCTGACCTGTGACGTTACCTTGTCTTCTGCCTGAGGAATTTCCAGAGATCCCAGGGCCACGCCATTTCTCTTCCTCTTTTCATCATTCTGACCCAGGGGGCAGGTCGGGCACCTGGATGAAACAGGAAGACATTGTGTGCACATGAAAGTTTAAAGATGAGCTCCTTTGTAGAGAAGGTCAGATTCAGATTGAGTACAGAGCATCATACCAACACTTCAGAGCTGGAGCGTCATACTGTCAGGGGGCAGTCAACAGTATTCACACTCCTGTTCCACCAGGAAAACAAACCGCCACAGAAGTCCCTGTCCCGTGGGGTAGGGCTGACAGTCGAGGCCAGTCTGAGTCCTGGACACTTACCAACTTAAAGCTACCAGGCTGGTGCTGACCTAGATTGCAAACCAACAAGAAGTGAGACGCATGCTTGACGGGAAACTGCATGTGTCCATCCGACGGGGCTGAGGGATGTCCTGACAGCCGCGAAGGTTACCTCTGGATGTGCCCACGAGGATGTGTGGGAAGAGATTAGCATTTCAACAGTCTGAGTGAGGAGGATCTTCCCTCACCAGTGTGAGCGGGATGGTGCAGCCCCCTGAACAGAGAGGAAGGGCAGGGGAAAGGCGAATTCTGTTCGCTCTCAGCTGGAGTGGGACTGTTCTCTTTCCCCTGTCCTTGGGCACTGGGGCTCCGGTTTCTTGGGCCTCTGGACAGGAATGGATTACAGCCCTGTCTGTTAGGGGTCTCCAGCTGGCAGAGGCATGGTGTTGTGGGATTCTCAGCCTCCTTGTTACATGACCGATTCCCATAATGAACCTCCTTCATGTCTATCCATGTGTATCCCACAGGCTTGGTGTCTCTGGAGAACCCTGACTGATCCCCTGTGGACTCACAGCAGCTCCTGAGAGGAGCGTCTGCTTTAAGAGAGGCCGTCGACGACCTGGTGCTGGCTAAGGGGAGCGCAGAGCGGCCCTGCAGCCCCTGTGCACACCTGACCCAGGAAGGCCACAAAGACTTGAAATGGAATACCCGGGATTTCTTGGGCCATTCAAGACTGTTCAAGAAACGGTGGACAACTGAGCCCAGGGCACACAGTCTGAGGATGTCGGGAAAATGTCCATGCTACTCTGTGGACCAACGAACAGGAATGGCCCATCCACGCCGGACCCATCAGCTACCCAAGGCCTGCGGTGTTTCCTCTGTCCTCCTCCCAGCTGCCCAAGCCTTCCCCCTGGACTATGACGTGGCACTCACCCTCTGTTGTCCCTCTAGTTACCAAGTAGAAAACCAGGGCTCTTGACCCAAATGGTCTTTGAGCCAAGCCTCTTTTCAGACCTTTTGGGGGTCTCTGGCATTCGGGAAAGGACACCTTCTACAGGTCAGAACAATAAAAAATGAATAAAATGCAAAACCAAATCTCTGCATGTCCTCATGATGGTTCTGAAACATACTGTGCAGTCACAAAGCTGGTCTGGGGTAAGTTCGTGCTCTTTCCGAGTCTCTGGTGGTATCAGCAGATGCGAAGGAGCATCTCATTGTCAGGGCGTTATGAAATGGGACTTGTAATTTTTCTGATTAGAGCTTTTGAGGACAGAAAAATGAATGAAAAGCAGGTGAAGACCAACGATTTTCCTGGATGTGCACCTCACCTTGGGGGCCTTCTGTTCACGCGCTCTGAGAAGTATAGATTTGCAGTCCTGTGTTTCCCCAGTGGATCCCAGAGAAGTCAACCTAGCTTCAATATTAAAATATAAATATTAAACTAAAGATGAGACCCATCACTTAAACTCCTTGACAACCAAATAAAATGTGGTTGCAGTGCAGGGTGAATGAAAGGAATGAACTATTGGCATACCAGGCATCTGCTGATTTTCCTTTTTGTCAAAAAAGGACAATACAATGTTGCTTTCGATAGCTCTGGAACAAAGTTTCTTCTGCTTTTACACACCAGGAATGGGCCAAGCTTCTTATGAATGCAGTTTGGGCAGAAACATTGGTCCAAAACCCAAGTAAAGAAGTTGGATTTTATCATCCCCACCAAACCCCACATAGTGATTTCCTTTCTACTCTAGTTGAACAAAATGTTAGTCTTTCACAACTTCCGTAATCTTACCCTCAGCTGCAAGATCCTTGTTTTCCCCCACAAGACTTTGTTAATCAGATTCAATACTCGGTACATTACGCCACGTGCTGCTCACCACATAGGTATTCAAAACATACAAACTCTGTGACCTTGCAGTGCTAACCTTCCAGTGGAGAAAACGAATGATGCCCAATTAAGTAAATACCCTAAATAGTTATAATTGTTTTAAAGAAAAACACGGGTTCAGAATTGTGAGTAATCAGGAGGTTCTCCGGGAAGGATGGTCAGAGAAGGTCAGGGGTGTTACAGTAGACTGAACAGACACTTGGTAAATATTTGTAGAATAATGGATCTAATTTACCTTGAAATATGCCACACTTTAACCACAGTGGGGCTATGACCCATATGGCCTGATGCTGCTCTCCTTCCCACTCGGATGTGAACACTCCTCCTGGCTCATCCACCCTCTGTCTGGTCTTTCCTCTGCCACCTTCTAAGGTGCTGTGGCTAATGTATTAGACTTGGGAAAGGAGATGGACAGTTTTGCTAAGACCTTATGAAGATGAAGAGTCCATCAGACCGGAGTGTGATTAGTGGTGGGATTCTGCTCCAGTGATTCATTGGCAAAAATCACATGTTTGGGTTTGGGCAGTCAGAAGTTGACACGGAATGGTAGAAAACATGTGTCTCAGGTGCAGGCAATAAGTGCTTGGTTTACAGAAAATCTAAACATAATAATAATAAACCCAGTTAAAAGACGATGCCATAGAGTTTTCACAGTGCCAACGTCGCGACACTTTTCTGTGTAGTTGGCCGCTGCCCACTTCCACCATGATAAGCCGCGGTGAACTTCGGGCTGAGCTAACCACAGAAAGGACATCAATAGAAGGAACCGGGCTCTTCTGACATCATGAGAAAAGCTGGGGAAATGGGGACTTCTGGGACATGGCCACAGCTACACTTAGGAGCAGGGGATCAGGAGGCATCCCTGTTTTTCTGCCTGGGCTCCCTGGGAACCTGCTGCTCTGGACGCTGGGATTTCAAGGAAAAGCCTCGCCCCTTGCCATCTCGCCTGCCAGGTCCGTAGCAAAGTGCGTTCAGGATCCTCAGGCATTGCCATGCATGGGAGCCAGGCACCTTCTACCCCCGAGAAATTCTGTTTCCACTAAAATCTTAGAGTTAAAAAAAAAAAGGAAAACCTTAAGACAAGAAATGGAGTGTTGGACCTCAGGTGGCCACCGTCCTTCAGAAATGGAAGATTTCGTCTGCTGTTGATTCATGCATATGCTGGAACAGCAAACAAAGCATCTGGGATTCTAGGTCATGTCATAGACTTGGAGAGAAACGTCTGTGAACTGTCTTTTTAAATTTTTTTTTTTAGTTGTAGTTGGCCGCAATATCTTTATTTTATTTATTGATTTTTATGTGGTGTTGAGGATCGAACCTAGGGCCTCACATGTGCTAGGTGAGTGCTCTACCACTGAGCCCCAGCCCCAGACCTGCGGACTGTCATTTTTGACTGGGATAAAAAAAAAGAAAAAAGAAAAAAAAAGAAAAGAAAATCTGCAGGAGCATCTGCTTCCATTTTCTTTCAAATGAGAATGTGGAGACACTTTGGGGTGACTGAGTTCCCCTTGCAGGCCGTGGATTGCAGTTGAGGCTCTGGCGTCCTTCCCCTGGCCGTCCTGACCCTTCCATCTTGCCTTTTCCCTGGTTCCACTACATTTAGCACAGAGAAGCAGAAGGGAAAAGGAGCATAATGTAGGGATTTTGAAAATCATATCATAGAGCCAAGAGGTCCAGGGGCTGCGGTTCTTGGTTCTGCTGATGGCCCCTGAGGCCTCCGCCCGGGCTGGAGGTTTGCTTCCCTCCTCCCCCTCCCTCACGCTGCTGCCCGTGGGCAACACATCCTCGTCATTTTGTGCCTGGTGACCAGATCCCCCTCCCTGTCCTGGTGCTGCTGCTGCGGAAGTCTCAGCAACTGTTCAGGTCCCCAAAGTTTCCCTATATTGACTGAGTTTCCCCATGTTCTTCGCAATCTTCTTTCTCCTGACTATAGGACCAGTTGCCCAAACCAACAGCATGAACCCTGCTCGGGCCAGCCCCACACTCTCTGGGTAGAAGGACCCCAGATGGCCTGTGGCCATCTCAGGTTTCGGTTTGGTGAACTTTCTGCCTTAGTCCATTGATGCTGCTAAAACACATTCCCTGAGACTGTGCGAGTTATAAAGAACAGATACACATTTCTCACTTCTGTGGGCTGGGAAACTCAAGGTCAAGGCATGTTTGGTGGTCTGGAGGGGCCTCATCCTCCACAGCAAGGACACTGCTCTCACTGGGGAATGTGGAGGGGCGAGTCAAGTGGCCATTGCAATTGAGGGGGGGACCCTCAGCTCCCAAACTCTTCTAGGGGCCGGGCCTCTGAGCACTATCATATCAGCAGGGGGCACATTCAGACCCTTAGCACTGTCCTCGCGTCCCCGTTGGAGAGGTCCCTCCCATGGACGACACTACTTGATTCAGCCCAGGATTGTGGAGCTAAGAAGCAAAGATGCAGACAGTGGCCACTTGGCACAATTAGGAACATGACCCCAAGCCCTGCTCTCTGCCTTTGGAGAGTCCCACAAATCCTGGGGAAAAGTTCTGTTCCCTGGGCACAGCCAGCTCCGTTCCTTGCACAGAGCTGCTTGTGGAGCAACGAGGGCCCTCGCGGAAGGTGAAGTGGGTTCCCATGAGCAGCCTAAGCCCTGAGTGAGCCTGTGGCCCCCAGTATCAGGCTGCCAGGGATGCAGGAGCTAAGCCATATCCTGAAGGGTGAGGACGGATCAAGCAGGGAATAGTGTTCAAGGTGGGGGAAGACAGGGGCTAAGGCCCAGAGAAGCAGTGTCCCTGCTGGGCTCAGACAGAGTGTGCAGAGATTGATGGGTAGGAGTTAGACACATCTGGTTTGTCCTGGTCCTGATCCTAGACAGCCCTGGGGCTGGGGGACTTCACTTAGCGTGTGTGTGTGTGTGTGTGTGTGTGTGTGTGTAGGCCTGATTTCTCTGTTACATATGAAACAATAGCATTAATAACTATAGAGCCATGCCGTTTTAAAATCACGTTGACATAGCACATATAAAGGACTTGCTACCAGGTTTAGCTCATTTTAAGCGTCCATTAAGTGTTAATTTCGGAGGCAGTAATTGTGGCAATGATGAGAAACAAAGCAGGAAGCATCCGACAGAGAGGGGGCTTGGTGAGCTGGGAAGTGGGCTGGAGAGCTGTGTAAGAGATGGGGAGTCGGCAAGGCCAGAGCAGTGCCCAGGGGGAAAGGGGAGGACGGGGCAGGTCCCAAGGGAAGTTGGTTGCTTCAGTCAGGTTCTCTGTCACTG
Organism: Ictidomys tridecemlineatus; assembly: GCF_052094955.1. NCBI lineage: Eukaryota > Metazoa > Chordata > Mammalia > Rodentia > Sciuridae > Ictidomys > Ictidomys tridecemlineatus. The sequence goes on along the minus strand of NC_135488.1, from coordinate 116,419,072 downwards.
TGACGCAGAAATCTGAGAGGAGCAGTTTGAGGAGAAGTTTGTTGGGGCAGCTCAGGGTCTCAGGGGTCAGGCCGTAGTGGGGCCGACCACAGGGCAGAAGGGAAAGGCCAGGAAAGCGGCAGGGAGCATGGCCCCAGGGAGCAGAGAGAGCTCAGGGCAGCTCCCAACTATGAAGCCCTAAAGCAGCCCCAGGACCTGCCCTGTGCAGCACAGCCTCAGGCCTTCAGATACCGCCCCAGTGAGTCCCTGTCGGGGTGCGGGTGCGGACTGTGTTAAGGCTCTCCGTCCAGTCCCTTCCCCTCCAGCCTTCTTGCGTTATCTCACCATGAGCTCACATCCAAACCACAACTCCAGTACGAGAGACAGGGCTAAGGCGTGGGCAGTGTCCCCTGTGACCCTGTGCTGGAGGGTGGCCCTCACCTTGTGGGACTGGGAGGGGTGGCATGCTCAGGAGGCCAGCCCTTGGGTCACGGTCCCCATCATTCTTTCTCCCTCCCTCTGCTCCTGGGCCAGTAGTGGGCAGTCAGCTGGGCCACATGCCACCATGATGTGCTGCCCTCATCAGAGGCCTGTGGCACTGAGGTCACTGGAGCCAGGACTCTGAACCCTGGGCCCGAGGAAGCCCCTCTCTCCTTGAGTAACTCGCCTCAGTTCTCTTCAAATCACCCCCTGGGAGGGCCCAGGGTTTCCAGAGGAGCCTGTGAGAACCCGAGGAGTTGGGTGGGCCAGACCTGGGGCCTTTCTGGGTGTTGGAGGGAGGGAAGGGCACGGGCCACCAGGCCTGAGAAAGGAGTGAGGCGTGTGGAGGAGGAGAAGCTGCGGACCTGGGGCGGGAGGGTGGGAAGGGAGAAGGAGGCAGGAGAGGGATGTGCGGAGTGGGATGTGAGGACCACTCTGAGGAAAACAGAGTGCGGCAGTGTGCACCCAGATCACCCGGACCTGAGGCAAAGCCCAGAGTGTGCAGTTCACCTAGAGCCGGTGTGTGCAAAGGTGCTAATGTGTGTGTGACTCTAAGGGCATGTGTGGGCATGTATGAGTGTGTGCAAATGTGTGTGAAGTTATAAAGGTGTGTGTGTGTGTTCAAGAGTGTGTGAGTGTGTGTGTGTGTGAAGGTGTGGGATAGTGTGTTGTGAGTGCCTGGTGAGGTTATGAGGGCACTGGTGAAGGTGTGCGAGGTGTGCAGGTGTGTGTGGCTGTGAGTGTGAGTGTGTAATGTGCAGCTAGTTGATGAGTTGAGGTCACTTCTGGATCCACCAGAGGGAAGGAGAGGGACCTCAGCAGCGTGGCTGGTGCAGAGATCTGGACTCTGTTCTTGGGGACCCAGGGTGAGCAGGACGGCATCTGAGGTGTCCTTCAGGGTGTTGAGACTGGGTACCCTACGTCATCCAGGGGAAGGGTCCCCACGCTGCCAGTTTCTACGATCATCTACATGCCAAGTTGAAGCACTAAGTCAGCCCGTGGCAGGAGGCGTCTGCAGTTTAAGAACTTGCTGCTGTTCCAGATGTGACCTTGGTCTATGGAGAGAGGAGCTGTCACCAGAGCTGGCAGCTGTGGGATGTGAGGAGAGACTGAGTGGACCCTGCTTTAAGCCAGAGTGTGCAAGGTCAGGGATGGAAAGTGGGTCACTGTGGGCAAATATCTGGGTTCTGTAACATTTTACATAGATTGTGGAACGCCAAGGGCAGCATTTTTTTCTTGGCCTCTTGTTTTACAGACTAAATTTCTTAGTATCATAAGCTGATTCCCACTCATTTATGCAGGCTCTGGCCCTTCAGGAGGCCTTGAACGTTCAGGCCGAATGGGCAGGTTTCCTCCTCCGTCACAGACAGATCAGGAAATGACCCTGGAAGCCGTAGATGGCTCACAGAAGGTCCTAAAGGAGAGAGAATCAGAAACCGTAAATGACGCGCAACATGTCCGCAGTGGGATAAGCTGGTGATGGGCAAACGCGTCCCCCAGCCACGCAGCCCATCCTCTGCAGCAGCTTGGACCAGGCTTCTCTCTCGATTGCCAAACGGGAAGGGAGTCCCTGCGTGAGGCCGTGTAAAATGAAGTGTTACGACGTCATGCGGGGTTTGTTCCAGGCGCTCTGCTGTGGCTAGACATCCGTGAGGGCTTCCTGCTGTCACATTAATCACGTGTCCTTGTCGCTGATGCGGATGGAACAACAGCAAACTTGTGTCTCTGCCTGCTTCTGAGCATGTCTGATCCTGGCGTGGGTCATGCTCGACACAGGTCCACATTTTAAAAAATCCTGCTGAAGATTTATGTTTGGAAGCACTTGTCACTGAGGGATTTCAAGAAGTGGTCTAGAGAGATCCAAGGCTTAAATCTGGAACTTGCTGGGAACTTTGATAGTGTAGGGGAGGAACACATTGAAATGCCCCTGAACTCAGTGTTTCTCATTGTATCAGAAGCGAGGTGTCTATTTTGTTTTTTTTTTTCTTAGGCCCTACTCATGGGCCTCAAGGTGTAGCAGGCTGAGGGGACATGACCTTGCCAGCTGCCTTCCATCCAAACTGTTCAGGAGAGTTGGTGGGTCCGTGCGCGTTGAGAAATGCTGTGTGTGTCATCTCCACGGCCAGGGCCAAGAAGGACGCCTTCTGTAGTGACGTGCTTCCTCAAACACGCTCTACTTTTCTGAATTCTCTTTTCTACAAATTATTCAAAAACTCCTGATTTATAAACAGAAATAAGCTTCTTCTAAAATCGCTGCCTTTTCAAGAGCCCTCTCCTCTGACCTGCCCTGTGCTCATCTGCCCCTGGCTCTCCCACGGAGCACTCACACTCAGGGTGCCCCTAGTGTCCGATGCCACACGGCTGCCTGTGGGGCTCCTCTGGGTCCCTTCTGGTCTGGACGTGGTTGCTTTTCCTCATGTCCCCCACCTTCCACACTGGAGACACTGGTGCCACCTCAACGGTTCCGGTTCCGTCTTCAGCTCCCACTGAGCAGAGCCACCTGCGCAAGGTCTGTCCTCCTGCGTGCCTGGAATGCTCCTGAGGGGCCTTTGGCTCCTGAAGGAGAGGGGTGGGCTGGCCTGGGAAGCACAGATAGCCACGCCCTTCTTGCTCTGTCTCCACGGACGATTTGCTCTCCTTCTGTTTTTCCCTGCAGGAGTAAGAAGTGTTGTCTGCAATGTACTCATTGCCCCTTGCTTCACGTCTGCCCAAGGCTGGATGCTCTCTCTTGGAAATTTTCCACTTCCTGCACATCTGCTTTGCAACAGAAAGGGCACAGCTATGCACATGTGTGAGGAATTCACCCAGCCTAGTTGCAAGATATCCTCGCATAAACTTCGTTCAAAATTACTGCTAAGAGGGACAGGTGGTAACGTGTAGGAGGGTGACGGCTGTGTGAACATAAGCAGCACAGTGCACACGTATTTCTCCACCTCGGTCAGCTATGGGAGCAGTGGCGCCCAGTGACATTAAGCACACCGAGGCCCGGGGCTTGGTTTCTAATACTATTCTCCAATGAAAGGAACCAAGAGCCATGGAAGAAGCATCGGATTCTGGGAACAAATGAAAGAGCTCCTGACTGGGAAGCCTGGAAAAAAAATGAGCAACAGAATAAATGAGATTGCATGCACTGTAAACAAAACTGTACAACAAATACCCTGTAATCCTCACTGACGTAAGTAAACAATTAAATAAATAAGTAAGTGGGGGAAAAGGACAAATCCATGCAGAAGAATTCCAAAGAGTCTACGTAGGTTTTTAAGTCTCGAGAAGCAGGGTGCTCCTTCCCATTGCTTGAACATGGGCGGTGCCGTGACTTCCATCCAAAGATCACAGGGTGCAAAGGGAAGATGACCAGCTCTGTGGAGGAGAAGCTTGCCCTTCATGACGTCAGCCTGCGGTCAGATCAACATCTGCAACAAGAAGTCGCCGTGAGGGCATTCATCTTTGCATAATGGAGTAGGAATGTGCTTCACCTCTGCCCTCGTCCTCCCAAAGCACAGGGTCCCCAAGAAAACAAGCAAAATGAAAACAAAACGCAAGAACAGCCCCAACTGAGGGACATTCTGCACAGTCTTGGGCTCTTCAAAACTCTAGAGCTCACTCCAAGCCAGAAAGGTGGAGGGACGTCCGGGCCCACGGCAGCCTAAGGAGATACAAATGGATGTCATGTGACAGATCCTCCATGGGGTTCTAGAACAAGTGAAGACATTGGGTAAACACTGGAGAAATGTGAATGCACTATGTGCATGAGCTAATAACAATGCACGGACGTTGGCTCATTGCAATTAATGTGATGAAAACCTACCAAACTAACTTAAGATGTTAATACTAGGGGAACCTAGGAGGGGGTATAGAGAAACTCCCTTTAATGTCTCCACAATTTTCCTGTAAATCTAAAGATGTAATAAAATGAAACATTCAATAAGACGATGTTTTGAGGGGGAGTTTTATAAAGTCGACCCTGAGATGGTGAACTAGGGGGAAGTGGTGTTTCTCACAGCTCCATGGCCCAGGAAGTCAGCTGTGGGATACTGCTTCTCTGTGAGAAGGATGAAAGGGGACATCACTGATGCTCAGTACTGAACAAAGAGCCTTGGAGACTGTGCATCAGACAAGCGAAAGGAACAGAACTGGAGCTGGGCTCCTGGCAGGAAAGGAGCTGAGGAAAGCAGTCCACCAGGCCAGGAAGGCTGAGAAGAGCTGCGGACACTCTAAGCCTGGAGAGTCTTGGGATGGGAGGGGCCGCCTGCCGTGGCCCACCCAGGACATTCAGCTGGTAAAAGTGGTGCAGGAAAGACACCGTGGGTCTGCCAGCTGTGCACAGGGAGGAGCCAAAGCTGGAGCCACACTGGGAGGCCTGCAGTGCCCTGGCGCCAGCTGAGATGAGTTGCTCAGGTCTGTGAGTTTGGGGCTGAGCCCAGCACATGGGTCCCACAGACACCACCCACGCCGTCTACACAGAGCCTAGTGAGTCTGGAGAATTTCAGGCATGAAGAAAATTTTTCCCGGGGTAATACTGGTCAGGAAGACCAGAGAGAGCCCGCCTCCCTCCTCCTTTGAGTCCCACAGCACACAGGACCAGCAGCGGCAGCTCCAAAATTCCAATAGGCAGACGTGAGGGTGCTGGCGACAGACCCCTGGAGGCCAAGCAGGGCAGAATCCACAACAACAACAACAACAACAAACAGAAGTGAGGAGGAATGGCTCCCCCATCCCATGGTGCAGCCCTGGGGAGACTCCTGGGTACAGTCCTAGAGGTACATTGGTTTAATAACACCTGGTAACGCCGCACACAGGGAAACACAAGGACCTAAACCCAGCCCCTTGGAGCCTCACTTCCAGAAACTCACCTCCCAGAGGCACTTGCCCTGCGACCCCACGCCATTCTGCCGAGAAAGGAAGCTGAGAGACAGAAAGAGAGCTCAGCACAGAAGGGGCCTATTTCCTTTCTCTTTCTTTCTGTTTTTTGCATGTGTACCGATCATGCATGGACTTTTATGCACAGACGTATTTGTTTCTTCCTTCTCATTTCCAGCATCTCTGGAAGGTCATTATTTTTCTTTCCTCTGTTTTTTGAGGGTTGGGGTTTTTGATTAGTCTATTTTGGTTTGGTTTTGTATTGTTTGTTTCACGGCTTTATTTCTGTTCTCTTTCTCTCTTTTCTCTTGCTAACAGCCAAAACTTATGTTCTCTCTTTCACTCTTCCTTTAATATTTTACATCTATTTTTCTCCTCCCTCTCAAGAACAACACATCCTACTTCACCTTTTCCCTATTCATATTTTGAAACTATAAACCATTTTCTACCCTCCAATCACTTCTCCTTTTCTCTTAATTAATTTTATTCTTAACTTCTGTTTTTCTTGTGTGTTGGGGGGGTTTACTCAGGATTGGACTCAGGGGCACTTGACCACTGAGCCACATCTCCAGCCCTATTTTGCATTTTATTTAGAGTCTAGGTCTCACTGAATTTCTTAGCACTTTGTTTTTGCTGAGGCTGGCTTTGAACTCTCAATCCTCCTGTCTCAGCCTCTTGAGCTGCTGGGACTACAGGTGTGCACTACCACACCTTGCAATTTCCAAAATCTTAAGAATGGTATTGAAAAATTTAAAAAAGAAGGCATAAAGAGCTACAGATATACAAAATTACAACAGACATATTTGAAGGCATATTATTATGAAAATGCCAAACCTACAGAATAAGGATACAATTGTAAAGGTGGCCAGAGAAAAATGATTGGTCATACTTAGAGGTAAACCAATCTCGATCTCAGCTTATTTTTTTTTTCTAGATCTTAAAAGCTAGGAGGTCTTGGGATTATACATACCAAACTCTGAAAGATGCCAATCAAGAATACTATATCCAGCAAAATTAAGCTTCAGATTTGAAGATGAGGTGGTAAACAAAAGCTAAAAGAATCCACAACTAGAATGATGGCTTTCTCTACAAAGCATACTCAATAAAATATTTCATGAAGAAGAAATGGAGAGCACAAATGAAAACTAGCAGAGGGTGAAACTACACTAGAAAAATAGTATATCAAAGGAAACTCTAATTTAACTTAAAATTAGAAATAAATAAAAATAACAGGAAATAAAAATCATCTCTCAATAAAAACATGTAATGTTAATGAACTCAATTAATCAGTCAAAAGACATAGGCTGGTAGATTGGATTAACAAACAAGACCCAACAATATGCTCTCTGAGAGACCCACCTCATAGGCAAAGACATCCCCAGACTGAAGATAAAAGAATTGGAAAAATCTTATCATTCATATGGATCTCATAAACAAGCAGTGCTTTCTAATCTTATATCTGATAGAGTGGACTTCAAGCCAAAGTTAATCAGAAGAGACAAAGAAGGCCATTTCATACTGCTTAGGGAAGTCATACAACAAGAAGAAATAACAGTTTTAAAATATTTATGGCCCAAACAATGGAGCATCTACATACATCAAACAAACTCTTCTCAATTTCAAGAATCAAATAGTCCACAATGCAGTAAAACTCTTTCATCACTAGACAGATCATCCAAACAAAAACTAAATAAAGATCTACATAACTAAAAAGCAGAATTAATCATTTAGACTTGACAGACATATATATAGAATATTTCATCTATCAGTGACTTAATATACTTTCTTCTCAGCATCACATGGAATATTTTCTAAAATAACCTATACTTTAGGATACAAAGCAATTCTTAGCAAATACGAAAAAATTAGAGATACAACCTTGCATTCTATCCAATTACAATGAATTGAAATTAGGAATCAATGATTAAAAAAAAATAGAAACTATTCTAATACCTGGAGGCTAAATAATTTACTAATGAATAATGAATGGATAGCAGAAGAAATCAAGGTGAAATATAAAAAGTACTGAGACGTAAATGAGCATAATAATACAACATATCAAAATCTCTGGGACACCAAGGAGGCAGTTCTAAAAGGAAAGTGTATAGCATTGAGCTCACACATTAAAAGAATAGAAAGATACCAAATAAATTACCTAACATTACATCTCATGGCCTATAGAAAGAAGAACAAATCAACACCCAAATCATCAGAAGACAGGAAATAAGTGAAATCAAGATTTTTTAAAAATTCAAAAACCTCAATGAATCCAAATTTGGTTCTTTGAAAAAATAAACAGAAATGATAAACCCTTAGCCAAACTAATCAAGAGAAAGGAAAACCACAAAATATGAAAATCATGAAAAAAATGGTAATATCACCACAGACACTACTGAAATACAGAGAATAATCAAAAGCTATTTTGAAAATTTATACTCGTATAAACTAGAAAATCTCAAAGACACTGACAAATTCCCAGAGACATATGACCTATCCAAATCGACCCAGAAGGATATAGAAAATTTAAACAGATCAATTTCAGATAATGAAATTGAAGAAGCCATTGAAAGGTTACCACCACCAGCACAAACAAAAGCCCAGGACCAGATGGGGGATTCTACCAGACCTTTAAAGAAGACCTAATACAAATCCTTCTCAAATTATTTATGAAAAAGAAGAGAACTCTTCCAAACACACTCCATGAAGCCAATATCATCCCAATATTAAAACCAAAGACACATCAAAGAAAGAAAACTTCAAACCAATATCCTTGATGAACATAGATACAAATCTTCTAAATAAAATACTATCAAATTGCATCCAAAACCACATTGAAAACATAGGACACCATGATCAAGTGAGGTTAATCCAGGTATTCAAGGTTGGTTCAATATACATAAATCAATAAATGTAATTCATCACATAAATAGACTTAAAGACAAGAACACATGATTATCTCAAGGGATGCAGAAAAAGCATTTGACAAAATACAGCATCCGTTCATGATTAAAGCACTAGAAAAAATAGTGATGGAAGGAACATACCTCAACATTGTAAGGGCTGTATACAACAAACCCAGTACCAACGTCATTCTAAATGGAGAAAAACTGAACACATTCCCTCTAAAACAGAAACAAGACAGGGATGGCCCCATTCACCACTTCTATTCAACACAGTCCTTGAATCTCCAGCCAGAGCAATTAGGCAAAAGAAAGAAATTAAAGGGATATGAATAGGAAAAAAAGAGTTAAAACTATCCCTATTTGCCGATGACATGATTCTATAATTAGAAAACCAAAAAAATTCTACCAGAAAACTTCTAGAATTCATAAATGAATTCAGAAAAATAGCAGGATACAAAATTAATACTCATAAATAGTTTGTGTTTTTATATTCCAATGAATAATGAGTTAGAAGAGAAATTAGGAAACCATCCCATTCACCAAAAAACAACCAACCAACCAACCAACAAAAACAAACAAACAAAAAAAAAACAGAAAAAACTTGGGAATCAATTTAACAAAAGAGGTGAAAGTCCTTTATAATGAAAAATACAGAACACTAAAAAAATAAATTAAGGAAGACATTGGAAGATGGAAAGATTTTCCATGTTCTTGGATATGCAGAATTAATATTGTTAAAATGGTCATACTATCAAAAGCGCTATAAAAATTCCATGCTTTTCCAAAAAAAAATTTCAGTGATGTTCTTCATGAAAAGAGAAAAAGTAGTCATGAAATTTATTTGGAAAAATAAGAAACTCAGAATTTCCAAAACAATCCTTATAAAAGCAAAGCAGGAGGCATTACCAGATCTTGAATATAATAACAAAAACAGCATGGTATTGGCACCAAATTAGGCAAGAAAACCAATGGAACAGAATAGAAGGATGGAACAGAACAGAAGAAATACGAATGATCAACAAATATATGAAAAAATGTTCAATATCTCTAGTAACTAAAGAAATGCAAATTAAAACAACACCAAGATTCCATCTCTCTTCAGTTGCAATGGAAATTACCAAGAATACAAGTAACAATGAATTCTGGCGAGGATGTGGGAAAACAGGTACATTCATACATTGCTAGTGGGACTGCAAATTGGTGCAACCACTCTGGAAAGCAATATGGAGATTCTTCCAAAAACTAGGAAAGGAACCACATTTGACCTAGTTATCCCACTATTCATTATATATCCAAAGGATTTAATATTGGCATACTATAAGATGCAGACACATCAATGTTTATGGCAGCTCAATTCAATAGCCAATCTATGGAAACAAGCTAGGTGCCCTTTAACAAATGAATGGATAAAGAAAATGTGGTATATATACACAATGGGATATTACTCGGCCATAAAGAATGACTTCAGGGCATTAGCCAGTAAATAGATGGATCTGGAAACTATCATGCTAAGTGAAATACACCAGCGCCCCAAAGCCAAAGGTGGTATGTTTTCTCTGATATGTGGAAGCTAACACACCATCATCAGGGTGGATTGAAATTCAGTAGATTGTTCAATGGGTATGGAGGGAAGGAAGTGGGGTTGAAAAGGAAAGACCTTGGGATGAAACTGATATGACTTTCCTATGGACGTACATGAAGACACACCACAGTGAACCCCACCATCATGTGCATGTATAGGAATTGGGTCCTAATTAGAATAAGACATATTCCATGCTCGTATAATCACATCAAAATGGATTCTACTGTATAACTAAAAAGAACTGGTCAAAATCTTTCTTGAGCCTATCACGTAAGCCTGGCCTTCCTCTCAGTACCAGGGTCACAGCAGTGAATGACAGGAGAAGCCCTGGCCTTGTGTGGCCTGCTTTCTACTGAAATAGATGTCCCCGGCTTTCTGTATATCACACTCAAATTTGGATCTTTGCTCAAATTAAATTATCATGAATGCTGTTTCAGATCCTTCATATTTCTCTGTCATTTTCAAACTTATTCAGATGTCATATTCAACCAGAAGTGAACATGAAATCAGAAAGTGTCTGCGGAGAATCCCCAAGAGTTACTCTGAATCCTAGGTTTGTTATGGTGGGTGAGATGCAATTGTAATTATTGATGGAACATGACCTTCTGCTCTCAAGGATCTCTCAGTTACTTGACGTACCACAGTACCCTCCAGATTCATGTTTATCTCTGTTGTTTAAGAAGTTGCCATCTTTTTAAGGCTTGCTAGTGCTCCCATGTGTACGGTGGACACGTAGCTGGACTGGACAGGGGGCTGTTCTGAAGAGTGCTTAGGTGAGCTTAGGTGCAGATGTCTCTTTGGCGTACTGTTTCATTCCTTTTAGGGATACACTGGGTGGTGGGATTTCTGGGTCACATGCTAACATTATTTTAATTTTTTGAGGAGCCTCCATACTTTCCATAATTTCCATATGTTCCCAGGGTAGTGAGCAAGGGTTCTCTTTCCTCCACTTCCTGCCAACACTTGTTATCTTGTCTTTCTGATCACGGTCAATTTAGGAGTGAGGTGATATCTCTCTGTGGTTTAAATTTGCATTTCTCTGATGACTGGTGATATGGCTGCTCTCATATAAGCTGGAGCCATTTATAATTAATAATGCAAATTTCCCATTTGGACCTTAAATGAATCTCATTTCATTAGCAAATTTCATTCAGGAGTGTTAGGGGCCTGACGAAAAAAGCAAGTCTGTACTGACCTCGGCCAAGCTCATGTTAGAACAAGGGAGGGAGGAGGACATGGAAGGATTGACATTGTGCTGAAGTTTCCCATGTGGGCTCTTTTGTAACCTCCTGGTGTTTTGCTCTTGAACTTGTCCTCCTGTCCACATGCCTGTGTGTCCTCATCCACAGTTTCTTTAGACCTACTCACCTGCTTCTCCACCAGGCTGAGTAGGAACACTGATTATAGATTCAGTTGGGGATAAAAAAAGTCTGCCTCTGCACCCTTTAGAATTTGTAGTTATGAACCCAGGTATGAACAGTGACTGCACAGTCATGTGCACCTGTGAGGTCTCCCAAGAGCAAGAGTCATTTTGGAGTGCAAGGCTGTCTGTCCATCACAAACGACAAAGCGGACGAGGGAGAGTCCTGTGTGTCTGTTCACATAGAAGATAATTATTGAGGATCATCGTAAAAAGAAGAAAAAACAGCTCCCAGGACCAAAGAATTCATGAAGGATAATAGTCACCTTCAATAAAACAAGGCTACAAAGTAACTGGGCTTTCCTACGAGATGGTGAGACGCAGAGGATGAGACGTGGAAGGTGAGCTCTGTTGTTTGACTGGCTCGCCTTGAATGCAGCTGTCAGACCAGCATTTGGCAAAGAAGCCATTAGTGCAGAATTCTTTGGAGCGTCAGAGTCTTTCTCTAATAGCTGGCTTCACTCTGGAAAAGCTCTAGCTTGCAGCTCATCAAGAGCCGTCCCACTGAAGACTGGTAATTGCCTGAGCCTCCGCTGAGAAATTCTGCAGCCCTCATCAATGTGTGCAGTTCATATTGTATATTTTCTCTTCTGTCATGTTGAAAAGGGTCTGGATGCGCCACTTCCACGTCTATTCCAGATGTTGCCCTGGCCTCCTGAGAACCTCTGGAGCATCAGGTGGCCTGATGAAATTGAGAGGGCTGGTTGGCTCTGAAGACGGGAGGGATTCAGCCAGCATTGATGGAGAGCTCAGCTGTATACAGTCCACCATCTGAAAGGAAGACCAAGAATCCTAACCTCCTGGTGGAGCAGTCAGGGGGTGCCCTGGGGTGGGAGGACAGGGTTTGTTTTTCCTTTAGTTCATTCATTCATTCAGGGCCCGGCTGGGTACCAGGTGCTAGAAGCCCCATGGACCTGTAGGGCAGGGCTAGGTGGTGCCCTCCTGGATGTTTTCTCATCAGGTCATTATGTATTGTAGTCTTCATGATGACCTTTTGCTTGGTAGATGGGGAAATTCAGAATGGAGGCATCTCTGGTTCTGGCTTGTTGTGAATTGGGCAACATTCTCAGGACTTGGGACATTCTGTGAAGTAAAATTTTAATTAACTTTTGCTGATATTTCTGGATTTTGACTTGAAGAAAAGTCACCCTTCAGAGTAATAAGAATTAAGATTTGCACATTTAAAATATGACTTCCCTGATGGAACACAAATTTACATAATTATCTGATTTGGTTTTGATAAATAATCAAAAAGAATTGCTAAAAACCCATCACATATTTTCTTCTGATGTCGTCTCTGCTCATAACATCCTTTAAAATTAATATTGAGCAGATAACTGTGCCGTGCACAGGGTCCCAGGAGCTCCCTCAGGAGAAGGTGGTCACAAAGATGGGAATGAGCTTGGGTAGTCTCAGAACCCGGGCTTTGAGGCCCTGAGATGCAGGCTGCATGTGGACAAAAGGCCAGACCAGCCCTTGGGGAGGAGCTGGGAACCTGCAAGGGACCTGCCCTGATGGAGAAGGGGCTGGCGAGGAGCTGCTGTTATCAAACGCAAGGCAGGGTCTAGTGCAAGGCAAAAAGGATTTCTGTAAGATGCTAATTGCTGAATCTGAAAAAGTCTCCTTCTCAATCTTTGTTATTTCAGAATTTGTAGTGTTATAGGACAAAGAGAAGGAATGTGTCACATCCTGGGGACATCCCCTGAAGGAAGGTCCTAATCAATGCTTCACCTTCGGTGAGAGACTGAAGGTGCAGAGATGCAGTGCCTCTTGCTCTCCTTTCTCTTCACCCTCAGTTCCTTTCCCTTCTGAGAGGTGCTTCATTTCTCAGTGAGGGTGGCTGCATTTCACAGTGCCTCAGGAAGGGTCACCCATAGTCGTCTACATTAACGCTAAAAACTTGCTTGTGTTTTTCTGCAGAGTCTACAATAGAAATCGTTCATTCAAATCTTATTCAACTTCCTAGAAATAAAATATGAAAGTGGGAGAGTGCTCCAGTGCTCTCTGCGATCCGATGCAAATGTATGCAAATTTCTCATATTAGAATCATTGTCTCCTTGTCATCCTCGCACGGGGCACATCAAAGCCATATGACCTGATTTTTGCACCTGCTGTTTAATTAAATTTACAAGGCAGACACACTCTCCACTCCCGGTGATATACAAATCCGTTTTTTACAACCACAGCTTCTAATTTACAAGGTAGTTGACTGCTGAGTTTTACCATCAATAGCTGCCCAACTGCTCTTTGTTATGCTGAAGATTAAAAAGGGAAAAATGGCCATCATTTGGGCAGATGGATTAGCAGAAATATTAAAAGTCATTTCCCTCTTCCATCCAACTCTGAATTTTTTGAAAGCTTTATTGAGGCAAAATTGATATATGACAAATTGCACATATTTTGTGGATGTGTCTGGAGAAGTTTGGACATATGTATACACCCATGATATCTGTCATGAAGAGGCAAAGGAAGATAGAAAGTGTGGTATTTAGTGTCAAAGGAAAGAACATTTTTGCTTCTGTGGATTCCCCTTCATATTCATAAAAGGATAAGATTCAGACTCTTCTGTAGCTGGGTCTGCTGGCTACAGAGGGAGCAAGAAGTCCAGCCTGCACAGGAAAGCCAAAAGCTTTACAGCTGCCCTAGCTGCAAGTATTTCTATGAGAATAAGGGTACTATGAAGTTCTGCCTCACTGTCTGTCCGGGAGGAGTTGTTAGTCTTGACACTGTATCTATCTCTACAAAATGGTGAAAGGCAACAGTAAAGGCTGGGCTCTCAGTTCTGTGATGGGTTGCTATCTTTTTCTTGGGCTGATATGGTGTTCTTCTCTTTCTAAGAGCTGGTGCACAGACGTGCATTTGATCTCTCCAAGAGATGGCTCAGAAAGCAGAGCCAAAGGAAACATTGTCAGAGAGCTTACAGTGAGAAAATAGTTCTTTGTCTTTCTCTATTGATTTACCCAGCCTAAGGACCTCAGTGGCAGAATACTGCCTTTTAAAATTATTATACAGAAAATAATCAATACAGTTTATTAATTTTCACACATGTGCTTCTGAAATCTTAAAGACCCTCAAACCCCAACATTTTAATGAAATGCTTGAAGCTTTGTCTTCTGATAAAAGAAAGTGAACTTCTGTAGTCCTGCCCATAGGTGGCGCCACACATTCACGGAAGCAAAGAGCTCTGCAGACACGTTTGGAACAGTCACAGGAATAGAGCTGGAGCTGCAAGGAACTGTGAGACATATGGGTTGAGTCCCAGGCCTGCCCAAGAATAACTTTGAAGAAAATTTTGTTTTCTGGCAATACAGATGCTAACACACCACAGAACCTTTAAAAAGAATAAATATGTAGATGGTTCATAGCTTTCTGAATAATTTAACCTTCCTCCCAAAGTTAAGACAGCATCAGGGGAATAAAATAATAAAAGCACCCGATCCTTGCCATGGTGGGGGGGAACAGTTTGGTGACCATGGCTTTCCCAAGAAACACTCGTCCATTACATTCACTTTAATTATATTTTATTATTTCAGCATCCATTGGGGAGGGGAAGTGTGAATTTATCTTAAGATGAGTTAATTCTTGATGCATAAATATTATTTAAATTTGGAGTTCTCTATGCAGAAAAAGTCATTGCCTCAACTCCTGACATTTGGCTCCTTTGTTCTGTGGGAGGGACTGTGAGTAGTCAGAGCAGCACCACTAGAACATCATATACCTCAGCAAGACTCTGCTGTCCTAGGAGAGCTCCATCGGTTCTGAAAACCAGATTCACAAAGCTACTTATTATAGCTCAAGTTGAAGCTCTACCTTTAAGATAATCAGCATCTAAAGTAGAAGGGGAGCTTCAACTTAAAAGCATAGATTTCATATTACTGATGACTAATTATGAGGTCTTTGGACCGACCTGTGCCTGTTTGTTGGCGCTGGTACTGGTTGAAGTTATTCCTGATGGATGGACCTGTTCAGCAGAGGTGGGCTTGGAGAAATGCAAGCAAAACACACAGAACACAACTGTGACTTGATACAACTGCAAGGTCTTTTTGACTAATATGATACTTCTGCAATAGAGAGCATTCTACAAATGATGCAAGATGAAGTAAGCTCTGAACACATTTCCCTGTAGCCTTTGAAAGGGTAAAATCATTTTTGTTGTCCCTACAACAAAAATGATTTTACTTTATCCTTAGATTAAAAAAGGTGTATTTTGCTACCCTAAAAATGTCTTCAAAAGATGGACAGACTGGATAGGGTCATCTCTAATGCATTTCAGATGTAAACAAGTAGCATTCCTGCAAAGAAAAGACATTTGAGAGTGATTTGTAAGATGGAATCAAACTACCATGGTTTCTTTTGTTACTGCTTTTATTTCATTATCTTCTCAAATGGAAAAAGAAAGAAAGAAAAGAGGAAACCAAGACTTAATGCTCATTCTGTTCTAGGTTTGATGCTAGTGACTGCTTCTTGATATACATACATGTAAATACACACAAAAATATATATTTACATAAATGGGTATTCATACACATTTGCATAGTAGTTTATGGCATATATGTACATATATATTTTTGATGGATGATACAAAAATTAATATATATATAATATTAATTATATTATACATATATATATGTGTAATATAATTAATATAAAATTACACACACACACACACACACACACACACACACACACACACACACACGTTTTGCATTTCTTGTGCTAGGCACAGAGCCTGAATTGTACTAAGGATCATGGAATGCTCATGGTTGTGGCTAATATATTCTTATTTACTCTATTTCCATTGACCAAAGCAGTGAAGTGACTTCCAGCTGCTGGACACTGAGTGAGTTTAGGAAGCCCAGAACTTGATAACATGGCCCTTTTGTTTTTCTCTCACAGAGTTTGTGCTGAATGACTGAGACGAACCTGCACATGTGTAATCCTGATGATCACTGTCCCTGTCTTTCCTCATGATCAATCTCTTCCTTTGCAAAAGGGGCCTGGAGAACTCCTTTGGAAGGTTGGGGGTTAGATGGGACCACTTCTGAGGACTCTGCACCCCCTGGGTCTCTGCAGAGCTCCTGTGGAGGGGGCCATTACCACGTGGACAGACATCCCACTTGCTCTGCATGATTTCCCTGAACCTCTGTCATCAAAGCTGCCCATGGCGGCAGCAGTAGCAGCTCTAGTCCTCAGAGGAGGACCCGGGAGTCCGTACCTACATGTCGTTCTCTTGTTAAGTGGCCCAGGCCACTCAGGATGCTAGGCTGCTTCCCATGACAGACACGCTCCTACACCTTGGCCCCGCCACTCTGACCAGCACCCCTGCACTGTGTGCACAGCAAGGAGCCGCCCCAGTTCTGAAGGTCATGCTCTCTCTTTTTGAATGAGCTCTTTTTCCTGTGATACCTCTCAGGGGGTGGAAGCCTCTCTTTTAGCACAAAAAAGAGACTGTAGTTTGGCCAGGTCTGTGGAGCTATCAGAATACGAGACGCAGTTGCTGGGTGTGTTGCCACTAAGACACTCACGTTCCCGTCCAAGGGTCGGCAATGTTCCTCATGGCAAAGACAAAGTGGCTGGTGCAACACGTTCGCAGTCCCCAGGAGGTGAGCGATGGGCAGGGGAGACCCAGAGGTCAGCCGCGCTGCTGGGAGGTGCACAGAAACTGATGCATGGCCGTCTCCTAAGGTCATCAGGAGAACAACAAGAGAGGACCATCAGAGACTCCAGAGAAGAGCTGCATTTCCTCTGACCTCCTCCCTCTGTGTCATCTTCATGGGCCAACTGAAGGGATGCTCCAGAGAGTAGTGCCATGTTCCAGAAACCAGACCCAGTGGGAAGGCAGGCATTGGAAAACCCAATTTCTGTTTTTCAGCACAAAGCATGGTTGGTGTTGTGAGGTACACAACAGCCTCTTCATCCCCCCAAATGGAATATTGCTAAGAGCCACAGCCAAGTAATACGATGTATGGCATTTTTGGTTGAAAGGTGAGGCCAGCTGGCCATTGAGATGATATGATTATGTTAAGATTTGCATTCATATGGATATTGGACTCCTGCTGTTTACCTCGGCCTGCTAGGGACTCCTGGAGAGTTCCCATTGGTTGGGGAAGGACAGTAGGAGGGAATTCCAGGGGAGGAACTTCCTCTGGGGTTCCGTGAGAACGCCCCGTGGGTCCATCGGGATTGTTCCCGGGGGCATACAGGGCATTGGCGGCAGTTTCAAAAAAATAAAGTTTGTTCCTGCTTGAGTGGCTTGTGATTTTGTGCCCAGCCAGACTGCGGCAGGATATAAATCTCTTGCTGTGATTTTAACTACCTAAGCAAGGTGCCCCAACATTCCACAGCACGTGGCCTCACCTAAGTGAGATGCTCAGCCACAGGGAGATGACAGTGATCCATCTGACACCTTGGGATGCTGAGAAGTCTGATGAGCAGGCCCAGGAAGCTCTTCCTTGACTACCAGGGCAGCAGATATGAGTGACTGTGATGGAACTTTCTCGTTCTCTGGTGAGTGGCACATATTCGGGACAGTGCCCTAATGACACTTGACTAAGGACATATTATTGTTATTCTCCATATTGCATGGTTCATTTTTTAAGCAGAGGGTACAATCGGGCCAACTGGCCATGAGACCTTTGAGGAGGGTGAGGAAGGCCCTGTCTGTGGAGGCCAGGTGGGCTGTACACGTCACAGAGCCGGAGATTCTGCTCAAAACGCACTGGCCAACAGCAGCTTCTTCCCTGGGAAGGGGAAAGTGACAGGTGCTAGCCCCCTTGTCAGTTGGAGAAGGTGCTCCCAGTCCCACCCAGAGGCTGCAGGGTTAGGACCACAGAAAGCAACAAGCACCCTGGGTTAGAGCACACAGGGGCTCACAGGCCACCGGCACCGGCACCAGCAGCCACGCTCAGGACTCTTCTGGTCTCCAGCGCTGACTAACCTTTCCCTCTGGATGCTCCTGTGCGTGTGAGGTGTGTGGAGACAAGACCAGGATGCAAATCTCTGTCCCACTCTTAAGTGAAGATCCTATGTGTTTAGTCCCATGGTGTGAGCCACAGTGCCTTCACATCTAGAGAGGGTGACCATCTCTGCATCCGGAACGTGGCAGGAAGATGGCATCAGACAGAATTCCTCCCATCCCGAGTGTGGTGTGAGCTTTGGGACCATTCTTATGAGCTGCCCTGCTTCCTTGAGGGGAAGGACCGTTTTTATGCATCTTCATGGTCCTTGCCAGTATCAGGTGCTCAGTAAATCTCCATTAAATGATCAGAAGGTGACACCCGGGTCCTGCTGTCAGGTACATGATAGAACAAAGGACGTCAGAAAAGATCATCTCATCTGTGCATAAAGGCTGTGGAAGACACTCACAAGGGTCAGGTTTTGGGGTTGTACAGGCCCTAAAATCTCAGTTCCTTTATTTACTGGTTATATAACCCAAAAAAGATAAGCACGAGCCCCAGTTCCCAGGAGACTATAGCTCAGCATTTTAGACGCCCAGCATCTAGAGGGGCTCAGGAAGGAGCTCTGTGAGAGCTGCAGTGTGTGTCGTGTGCCTATTGTTGGTCAGTACTGAACTTCCCAGCCGTGTGCCCAGTGCCACCGGTGCCTGGGACCCTGAGCTCCTGAGCCTGGCCTCCCCCACGTATCATGCCCTCACGTGGATCTGTGGAGGACTCGAGACCACTCAAGGTAGGAGTCCGTCCTGCAGGGCCTGTGCAGACAGTGATCCGGCCTTCCCCAGACCTGGCCAGATGGTCAAAGGACTCGCTGCCTCACAGGGCTGTTAATTCAACTCAGGAAAATTCACTTTGGAAAGCCTATTTTTATTTTAGGAATCCATGTTCCTTATCATCTTTCCAAATCAGTCTTTCTTCTGATCTCTAGAAAGGCAGAATTCTCCCCACCACCTGTCAGTCTTCTAATGTCTCAGGCGTCTCCATTTGTTAAGGACATAGTGGGGATTGGGGTATTTTGTGATCATTGTTCTAACTGGACAGCACCCTCTTCTCCCTAACCCACTCCTCAAGGAGTGTGCATTTAGGAACAGCGACTGGCCCACTGCTAAGGGAGGAAAACAGCCGGAGCAGAGGCTTGGACTTCGCCTGGGCTTGGAGCTGCTTCTCTGCAGCCAGGTCCGGCTCCACGTCCCCTCAGGCCATTGCACTGCTGAAACCTGGGAAGGCCCTCAATCAAGATCCAAGGCTTGCTCTGCCTCCACCGCCCTTTGTTCACAGTTGTCCCTAAATACGGAGACTCAGCCATCTACCGACCACTGACTCTCAGGGGCAAGGTGCTGGAGCATTCCGAAGTCACCCTTGTGCATCTTGGAAACTCTCTGGCCTGTTGGAATGGTGTAGAGAAGTCAGCCATCCGAGGAAACGCAGTGCCCATGAAGGCAGCAGGGCCACTTCACTGTACGAGGGTGGGGCTGTGGCCAGTTAGCTGTTTTCTTTCCACCTGTCCATCTGGGCTCGGATGGAACGGGGCAATGAAGCCGTGTAAACCCACAGTGAGAATTCCAGCGAATCTTCTAAGGCTCTCAGCGTTTCCGTGTCCGTGCTTTTCAGGGCACCCTGATGGCAGCTCACCAGCCCATCCCGTCCTCCCACCCTTCAGCCCCAGAGCCTTCCCATGGAATCTCCTTCCTCAAATGCACATAGTGGGAGGTAAGTCTGCTACAAACCATGCTTCCAAAAGTGACCTCCCTGTTACCCAGAACACAGGCCTCACGGCAAGAAGACTTTGGGTGAGTTTTGGTAGCCAAGCTCTGGGCTTCAAGTGAACCACAGGGCCACCATCAGAAGCTATCTACATGTTACCAGTTCAGCTAATCCAGGGTCATTCTTTGATAAAACAGCTGCTGTAGTGCTAGAGAAAATGGAAGAATGTGGCAGGATCCAATTTATATTCAGAGTGGAGAGCTCCTTATTTCAGATGAACTCTTGCTCTGGGTTGCAAACTTGAGGGGGCTGCTGGCGGTGGTGGGGGGGATGCATAACTCCCATCCCCCAGCTCACCTATGCTGCTGCCGAGAGGTCAGGTGCAACCTCCAAGGGCTGCTCCCACGTCCCATGAAATGCTCTGAAGCCAATTTCTATTTCAAAAAGCCACATATCTGCTTGTTCTATGAGGTTATCAAGTCAAACTTTGAATAATATAGCTTGGGTGTGAACATAAAAATCACCAAAACAGTGTGAAGCAGGATGCCTTAATAGAAAGTGACGGGTTCAGATTCATAGCTGGGTTTGAGGAAGAAGAGGTCTTTGTGCTTCAGAGGTCAGAGAAGGGCTTCTAGTGAAGAGCCATGCCACCAACCCAGATGGAGGGGGACAAATCCCAGGCAGGGTGGCGCAGGGTCCTCTCTCCACTCCATGTTGCCGCACCCCAGTTGCTGGAGGAGGCGAGACCTGCTTTCTCTGGGCTCTCTGGAGCAGGCTTGCTTTCTGTGGCAAGTGCTTGAAGATTAAGCTAATGAGCTTTCCTGCTGCTGAGGGCGGGGGGCCCATGCCTCCTCCCTGGCACCAGGCCCTGGTTATTTTTCTTTTAAATAAAGAAACAGGCTGTCTAACATCAGGTGGAGACCTGGGTGTCGTGTGCTGCCTCAGGTTGGAGCACATCTTTGCCTCGGGTGACAGATGGCCCCCTCACACTCCATCTCCCAGACCTCTGGCCCCAGCCACACAGCACATGTGACACTCAAGTTGCTGACACTCTGTCATCCATTCCCATTAATGTATGATAGAACTCAATCCACCCAGCTGCCAGTCCAGTGTTGAGCAGAGTTGCAGGAAGCAAGGAGAAACACTTGGATGTCTTGATGACCTGCTTTTGTCCCCTCCCAGGCCATACTGCAGCAAACATTTGTCCTCGGCATAGCAATATTTTGAATTCTCAGTTGATTATGATGTTCTGATGTGACCGTGCTATGTCATTTATCAAATTCTCTTTGGAATGCTGGCAGGCATGCCACATATTGACTTAAAAGTCTCAGCAAAGCACAACTTTGTTTTTGTTTAATGCTACTAAATTCGAAGGAGGTGTGTTTGTGGTGGGTGTGGATTCTGAAAGAAAACATTGCCTATTTTCGTATGATTCTGTATGTCAGGTTGTTATTCTCCATTCTGTTGTTTATTGAGTGCTTCACTTTTATTTCTGCTTTGTTTTGCTCCTTGTAGCTTTGCAATTGAGACTAGTGTCAATTTTAAGACTCTAGAATTCTGTTTTTGTTGTAGGCTTGCAGAAAAGAATCACCAAGCTATGGGTGCAAGAAGTTCTTAGTGCAGTGAAAAACCACTGAACGACTAGAACTTACTTTTCACTACTGCATAGTAACAGAAGGAATTTTATGAGGTCCTCTTAGAATCATGCATTTCCCAGCTCTGCCTCCAGCTCATGCTGCCATGGTCCTCAGCTCTGACTCATGAGGTAGAAATGGAGTTGAGTCTGACTTTGGTTTGACTCCTTAGATGAAGGGCAGGATCTTCTCCCCACCTCCACCCCGTCCCTGTGTGTGAAGGTACTGCATGAACCCTGAGGGCCAGGGCAGTACCACAGGATGGTGGAGCAGGGACCTGGGGCACCTGGTGCTGGAGATGTCAGGAACCTCCCTGCCCACTGTGGAATCTTCCTTTACAGGAGAGAACTAAACATTGGGGTTTAAGCCATCATTTTCTTAGGTTTTCTGTTGCAGGCAACCAACTTCTTTCTAGTTGACGTATCCCTAACACTTCGAACTTACTTTTCATTGACATCATCAGATTCAGAAAAGCCTGTCTCTTAACTAAAAGTGCCTGGATCTCCTCATTTTCCTGGGATGACTGGAGCACTCCAGGCAGAGTGGTTTGGAAGTGTTGCCTTCCTTCCCTCCTGGCTGTTTTCCTCCCTCCTTCTCTTCCCCCCCGTATTTATCAGATGCTTCCCCTCGGCCCAGGCTGTACTGGGAGCTCATCCTTGAACATACCACACTTTAAATTTGGTGGAGGAAAAAGACATGCATGAGGGGCCAGAAGGGGAAGGAGGAGCGGAGAGACCAGACTGGCCTTGGTGAGGTCAGTCATAACCCGTGGTCCTTCAGGTGCTGGGGCCAATGAGCAGCCTCAGCTGTCCCACCAGGGGAAAGGGAGACTTCATCCTGGAAACCACAGCCAGTTCTCGCAGGGAGTCAACATGAAGTGACGCACTGAGATGTGCATCGTGAACAGTGCCACTGCTGCCATCTGTGATGCCCTGAGGTGGCCAGTGCAGGCTGGGAGCGTTGCCCCTCCACCTGGAGCCTCCAGGCTGGGTGCTGGGTCCTGCCTCACGACACTCCTCCCGGGCTCCCTGGCTTTTGTCTTCCCCCGTTGCCCTGAGTTTGTTCTGTTCTTCTCTGTCCACAGTTTCCATGCCCCTGCCCCACTCTGCATTCCAGGACTGTCGGGCAGGAGGGGCTCCCTCCCTTTCCTGAAGCCTCCTTTCCCCAAGGCCGGGTTCTCAAGAGCCGCCCAGGTGGCGTGAGGCCCAGGTGGCGTGAGGTCCGCTGTCAGCACCTGTGTGTTTCCTGGGCAGGATGGAGTGCTTCTGGGGCTGCGGGGCCCTCAGCGGGGCTGGGGAGCCTCGGACGTAGTTGGGAGAGGCTTCAGGGCCTCACGGTGGACAGAGGCTGGGGAGTGAGTGGCCGGGGCGCTGACCCCTCCCTCCTCGTCTCACCTGCCTGGGGGAGATCATCAACTCTCTCTCTGTGGAAGGTAAGTTTCTGAAGAGCAGCCCACTGACAAAGCCCGTGGTCTCCACCTGAAGCGTCCCCTCCAGCCTCTGCTGCTCCTGGAGACAGCGGCCACATTGGGAAGCTGAGGTCGCTGGGGCCTGGCTTTGAAGGGTGCGTTGTCCCTGTTCCCCCCTTCTTCCTGCCGGCCACCAGGTGAGCAGTTGTGTTCCGCCGTGAGCCAGTGCCATGGTGTTGTGCCTCACCCGAAGCCCCAGAGGTGGGGACAAGTGGCTGTGGACTGAAACCTCCAAACTCAAGCTGCTTCTCCTGTGTGTTTGCCCCAGGGACGGACAGCCGAGTGACAGGGTTGGGAAGCAGCGCCGTGGAGAGCCCCTCACAGAGCACTGACACGCTGTTCTGGGCATCTGCAGCTGGAGGCCCCGCCAGGTCCTGCGCAGCCCTCGCACAGCACCAGCCCGTCCCCCAGGCCTGCCCAACACCCTGCTGCCCTGCGCATGTCCCTCCAGGGCTGGACTTGGGCACTGGTCCCACAGCCCCTGTGAGCTCCCCCCTGGAGAATGCAGCGCTGTCTACCTGCTCCACCCTGCAGCGCCCTCGAGGAGGGAGAACTCTCTTTTGTCCCTCCTTGGAGCCCTCCTCTCCTATGCTCCCCTGCCCTTCCCCAGCCCCTCTATTCTTCCTGGCTACCATGTTCTGATCTCTAACACAGAGCGCGTTTTCCTCTTCTTGAAGGAAAATGCGGTATTTATATCAGCTTTCCCAGGACCACTGAGCTCTGGTCACCCGTGGATGTGACGCAGCGCTGTGGGTCTCCGTGGGCCTCTGTCGCCACCTCCTCAGGTATGTCATTAGCCCTGAAGGCAGAGGTAGGCCAGTGGCCCCAGAGCCGGTGGTGACAGCATGACAACGCGGGGGCTTCCCCGAGCCTCCGGTGACATTTCCTTCCTTTGTTGTTTGTTATAATGGTGGAAGGAAAGGATCTGCTCTTTCAAGGGACATTAGAAGGTTCGTTTTCCTTGTCTTCAAGGAAGAGTGACCAAGTTTATGGTGGTGAATGGCTGGAACTTTGGGCTCAGTGAGACAGACATTATGGTCTGTGGTGGAAGAGCAAGAAGGGAGGGAGGAATAGGGTGAGGGACAAAGAAGCAGCAAGAACCACAGGGACACAACTGGGAATGGGGCGGGGTGGACAGAGGAGAGAGGTGACCACCCAGGTGCCAGGTCCTTGAGGAAGTAACTCTAGAGAGAGGAAAGGCTGCAGATTGTACCTGGTGCCTGAGTGCACAAGGGCCTGTGGCAAGGGACAGCATGGACTCCCCTGGCCCTGCACCGGTCAGCGCCTGCCCACAGGGCCACAGGCCCAGGGGCCTGCCCAGGGCCTGCAGAAGACTTCAGGGAGAGAGGAAACCTCTCCACTGAGTGCTCAAGGGAATCCACTGCCACGTGCCCTGGCTCAGTTCCCATCCGGTCCTCATGGGCGCCTCCCTGACCTGCAAGCCCTATGCAGTCGTGGCTGATACAAGGCGTGGACGCCTGAGAGGGACTCGTTGCTAGGGAAGCTCTCAAGAAGCAGAGCAAGGCCTTTGTGCTGGATCGGCGGCGTGTCTCTTCTGTTTCCACTGGGCTCCTTTATGGTGGGAGGGTGGCACTGCATGCCTTCTACTCGGAGCCCTGGCCAGCCAGGTGGGGACTCCTCAGGCTGCCCCAGAGGGCGCTGAAATAGAGGTAAAGGAAAACAGGAACACGGGAGGTGGACTTTGGACACTTTGCATATAACCAAGGGCTGTGTCCATCCTAAGCCAGGACTAGAACATCTCTGTCTGCAGCTCAAAGACAGGCTCCAGAAGCAAGGAGCTGGCCACACAGCTCATGGACAGAGTCAGAGACGGTCTCATAGACTTTACACCTATACTTTAACGCATGAAAATCAAAGACAAGCTGGTCAAAAACTGATTTGAAACTATGCCAGAAAATACCTCCAAAATGCAGAGCACTTGTGGAGAAAAACTCCCTTGGAAAATTGCCTCAGCTGGAAAAGTGTTTATCAATAAAAGACAAAGGTGGAATCTCACTGCTGAGAAGATGCATCAGAAGACCCAGTGACTAATATAAATTATAGTAAAGTAATTAGGGCGAGTGGGAAAAAGTCTAACGTGTAAGTATGTTTAATATATCCAAAAGAAGCAGTCAACAAAAGGCAAGATATTATGCCGTAAAAATAATTCCTAAAACCACCTTTAATAGACTTTCTTCAAAGTTAAAAATTCCACTAGTCTTCAGATAGAAAAATATGACCACTTCATAAGAAGAATCATTTTTCAAAACCCAGACATAGACCTTGCCATAAAACTGTCCATGATATTCAGAGGAAACCTTATAGAACAACCAGAGAAGACTGGATCAGTTATTGACAAAGGAATAACAGTGAGAGCGAAAGATGGACCTTGGTGGTGTCATGCAGGTTTGCAAATGGTCCATCCATATTTGCATTTCCAGAAGAAAAGGAAATAATCAGGGTGACATTGAATGGTGTCATGGAAAGAAGCCACTCATACACACTGGGATGGGATCCTGCTTGGGCCCCCATCCCCTGCCCCCCTGAGGGTAAATGACATGGTACAGTCAGGCCGTTGACGGGATAGCATTCAGTCCTCAGCCTACACATGACGATAGGTCCTGAGGAGCAGGGAAGGCCCCGGCGTCCTTCCCACTGCCACGCTGCTTCCCGTCTGTCTACTGGGGAAGGTGAGCAGCTGCGGCTGGCTCCAGGGGAGGTCGAACATCGCGAGCTGGTCCTGGCTCTGCGGGCTGGTCCCAGAGCCACGTTCACGGGCTGACTTCCCAGCATCCTCTCAGTGACTCATTGGCTAGCCAGGGAATTGTCCCCGAGGAGAGTTTGGGAAGAAGAAAACTGTGTCCTTCCATTGTTAGAAAAGAGGGCCTATCAATAAAACAGGAACGTACCAGAACGATGATGAATTTAAAATTTCAGACCAAGTGTCTACAGTGGCTGTTATAAGTATCTGCGGGGTCATGATATGCTGGCTGGTGACAGGATACGCTTCTTTAGGACAGAGCACAGAAAAGTGAGGATTGTGAAATTCAAAGCAAAATTCAAATTAAATTAAAATTCAATTTAATATAATTTATATTAAATTCGGATGAGGGATCTGAAAAGGTCTTGTCCTACTGTGAATGCTCTGTTGGTCAAAAGACACGTAGGAAAATGAAAACAAACAAGATGATATCGAAGACAGTGTCACCAGGGAAGTGACGATGGTTTAATGAACAAGTTTGATATACAAGTGCCTGTTATGGTGAGCCCTAAACACAGTGACCTGCAGAAAGTTTTGTTGTTGTTCTTTTGAATCTATCTGAGATTTGTGTCCCTACAGGCCAAAGTATAGACCCTTCTCTCTCTCTCTCTCTATATATATATATATATATATATTCACACACACACACACACACACACACACACGCCCACACATGCATATGTATCTATTCTATATCACCATCCTCCAGGTGCCAGGGACTCCTTCTCTTCTCTGTTTCAATGGGTTCTTCTAACAGGTTGATTACTTCACTTTTCTGACTCTCATGTAAGTTCCCTTTCTGAGTTTCTCTAGGAGTCAAGTCAGTGATAATTAAGCAGGTGCCCTCTGGGAATATGTACCAAGGTATTTAAAACCTAATGGACAGCAGATGCCGGAACAGGACCCTGTGCAAGACCGAGGCTATAATACGTCCTTGTCATGTTCCATGAAACCACTGGGAATCCTGAATTCTGAATACTGGACTATGCATCAAGTGATCAACAGGTAAATATGCTTTATGCATGGTTCTGTTTAATGGCATCACATTTAATAGACGGCTGATTAATCAGTGCTGAACTCGTAGCCAGCAGCATTGTATCTGGCATGTGTAGTTTTACCAGGAGACATCTCTCAGTCTTCTCCCATTTAATGCTTTAGCATTACACCTGGACTTCATTTTAAATAGTGAAATCACCAACAAAAAGGAAAACAATGTGGCATTCTAAGACCTCAACCAGGACACTTGCTCCAGAGAAACTGAATTGTCTAGTGTCACACAGTAGAAATGAGCATTTGAAGGCGGAAGATGGTCACTGACTCTTGTGCTTTTCTACTTTTCAAGATCGGAAGTGGAGGCCGGTTGCCTCTGAGCACAGTGCCCTGCGGAGGTGAGAGAAAGGCCGCCTGATGCCGACAAGTGACAGAGAAACGGGCCAGCAAAAACCAGATGGCTCTGTTCTCCCCAGTAGGACATCACAGGTCCTCAAGTCCCCCGGGAAGGAGGCTGGTGAAGGGCAGAGAGATGGACAAATTCCTGCTCAGGCAGTCCCAAGAAGATGACTTGTCCCCAGGAAGACGAGGACATAAGGAATCTCTAACTCACGCTCCTTCCAATCCTCAATGTCATCACACATGACAAAGGATATTACTGCTACATAACTAGTGTGGCAGGCCACAAAATGGTCATAGAACCTGGGACAGAGTTCCCCTGTACAGTGCGGATGAGTGCTGTTGTACCAGAGTTCCCCTGTACAGTGCGGATGAGTGCTGTTGTACCAACAGAACAGGTCTCCAGCAGGGGGTACAGCCCAACTCATGGCTCTGACATGCACAGTCATTATCATCGTCATCATCACCAAGTAAGGAGCAGAGGAATGCTGACTGTGAATCCACCTTGCAGGTGAGAAAATCCCTGGGGGAGGGGACAGGCACTGTCCAACTCAGTCCATGTGGAATCCGTCCCAGGCATTGAATGATACCTCTACTCTGTCCAGATCAGGCCACTGAAATTCTCCCTAGAGGATTGTGGAAATCACTCCTATCCCATTACATCTGGTTTAGAGGAGGTAATCAAACCCAAGGGTATAACTCAGACACATCAACAACTCTCCTGTTATCACTGTTCAAAAACATTAAATAAAACATCTCCCCCAATTTCTTTAAAAAATGTATCTTCAATAGAAATTCACAAATCTGGTTCCCTCATGCATTAAAAATCAGATGTTAAATTTTCTGGATAATTTTGTAATGTTTCCAAAAGATATATGCCATTCAAATGCATGCCATTTTAGGACTAACTCAGGTTTGGTGATCAAGAGAATTTTGATGGTATTTTTGCTTTGCTAATCAATTAGTTAAATATATCTGGTCTATTCTCTTTGCTTCCTGGACTATTGTTTCCTCATCTATAAATCAACAGAATTGAGAGAAAGTAAGTAGAGAGTTCCAGTCAATTCCATCATTACAAAATCCTATAATTCAGGGAAACCTGTCCCAGGCTCTAATCTCCAGTCAAATCCTATGTGTTCTAATGTCCTAGCAACCCAGGTGCAGTCCTTACCATTCAGTGAGACAGGGCACCGACAAGGCCCGGCCAGCTGGGCTGGCTTCCCAATCAGTGGGTTTTATTCACACAATCTACAGTCTGCTGTTCTCTCTGTGGAAACCATCAGCTCACCATGCAGGAGTGAAATGTCATCATCAGCATGGAGGGAGGTTCACAGTGTCATACGTTTATCCAGGTTTTAGGGCTGAGAATCAAAGAGGAACCCTTTTATGGGATGAATGAAGCCAGCTGGAGCCCAATGGTTCCTGCCTCCTAGGTCCACTCCTAACACTGAGACCCTGGGAAGGAGTGGGTGCCTCCTCTGAGCAGAAACCCACAGCGTCACTTGAAGCCTGCTGCCTTGATTATTGTGCAGGGCTCATCATTGAAGAGAAGCAAAAACACATAGCATGATTTCTTGATTCTAAATATATGTGCTTTTAATCTCTGTATTCAGTCTATGTAATAGCCCAGGGAAGAAAATCAAATTACACACTGTACACATAAACCTCAAAAAGCCCTGATTACTGATTAGAGAGAGGAGAAGGAGTGGGTAGTACCTGCAGAGCACACCATGGGAAGGCCCGGCTCCGAACTGGTAAGAACTTGTTTCCATATTGCTACTCGCAGGGAAATGAAATGCATCGAGATATATATTTTTTAATTAAAGCACGAAATAGTTAAGCAAATTCCCCAAGTTCTTAGTCAGCACCTTTAATTTTTTTTTATCTTTGTTGAAATCAAATGTAAAGTGATTTGTTTGACTGGAAATCTATGATTTGCGAGGCTGTACGAATGGACCCCTGGAGTAATTGCTTCATGTAGACATATAGTTGCATCTGGGAAGGAAAGTGAGGTTTTGGAAGAAATGCATTTGCTTTATAAGAGATTAAAATGCTTGTCAACAAATAAAATATCACCGTGGGACCTGAAGCTCTGTTTCTGGGATGGGACATGTGAGGAGCTGGGCTGGAGCTCAAGCGGTCTGAAAGAAACGCAGGTATCCCCCACAATGCTGGGGACAGTTAAAGGGGTATGTGAGCAACAGTACCTCACATTCGCTGATCAAGTCGTTTTTCTTGAAAATTTATTTTGTTGGAAATTAAACATGGCTCTTCTGTGGAGCTAAATTCTGCTTCTAATTACTTACCAATTTGAGCTCAAGTAAATAAAGCATAGCCGTTTTTTTTTGTTTTTTGAAACATGATACAGAAAACATCCATGGCTTTAGAGTCTCATCTTATCAAAAACATCCTCCTCCTAAATAGAGAGATGAACTACTACCTATAGGAGAATTTTAAAAACTGCAGACTCAACCGTTTGGATCTTTGTGGCATCTTGTGAGTCCTCTTGCTCATCTGGAAGGTGTTTCTGGTAGAGCGCTCAGGGTGTCTGCAGGGTTGTCCATCTCACGATTGCCGGGGATACAGCAAGAACACATTAGGCTCAGGGCCTCAGCACTCAGAGGTCGCAGACCAGAGGAGACAAGAGTCCTGGGCCCAGAGCTGCTGGCTTGCTGGGCGGATGCTTTGAGCCATCAGGGAGCATTTGAGAGAGGGGGAGAGCCAGAAAAACCGCTGCTGGAGTGCATTAAGCAAATCCCACAGGATTCTCAGCCTATTTTTAGTGTTGATCCTTGGCTTCATCCGTTCTGATACCACAAGCCCTTCCCGGGCGCTCCAGGAGACCCAGCGTGGCTTCGTTTAGATGCTTGGCCCGACTGGCCTCTCTGCTCCGGTCCCAGGAGGTCAACAGGGTGAGCTGTTTTCAGACCACCCCAGTCTACCAGGTCCTCACTCCTAAGCACAGAGACCCTCGTGTGTTGCAGTTCCAGAGCTCGGAGTTCCCCCAGGCCGGATTTTCAGAGAGGAGAAATCGTTGACACCACAGGAAGACGTCGCTCTCTCCAAGCAGGTTTCGACCTGCGCGTTCATCTTCAACTCTGG
The DNA here is from genome assembly GCF_052094955.1 of Ictidomys tridecemlineatus. Classification (NCBI taxonomy): domain Eukaryota; kingdom Metazoa; phylum Chordata; class Mammalia; order Rodentia; family Sciuridae; genus Ictidomys; species Ictidomys tridecemlineatus. Next base: position 116,388,837 of record NC_135488.1, on the reverse strand, counting down.
AAGTTTTGAAAGTTTCAACAAATACATTTTGTTCATTACCCTGTGTATCTTGCTTCTTACTTTCTCCTTTTAGGCGGAGTTACGGTTGCTCTGTGGTTTAAGTCTGGAACTGCTGTACCCCCTGCTTCCTGGTTTCAGCTGGATGTGATGCCAGGCTGCAGGCTGCTCCAGAGCCTGGCCACCACCGGGACAGGCCTGCACGGGGATAGGAACCTGCCTGAGGCAGGAAGCCCACCACGGAGGGTGAGGCAGACCCCGCAGGAACCGTGTTGGAGCTTAATTGAGGGCAGAGGACTGCAGGGGTCGGGAGGAAGTGGACAGATGCCAATTTGGGGAACTCAGAGCCTCTGAAGCTGGGGATGCAGATTTTGAGTTGGATCTTGAGACCTGACTTGTGAAAGGGAAGGGGCACGTCTGGATGTCTTCCCACAGTTGGTTTTCTTTTGAAATCCACACAAAGCTTTTAGCAAAAGAACTAAAATATTTACCTGGATTAGATATTATAAAATACATGACATTTAAATCATGTGTGGAATTGGGGGATTTTGTTGGATGCTTTTTAGAAGAAAAGTCAAGTAATGAAGTAATTCTTAGCCCACAGATATTTGGAAATCTAAGGATACACAGCTAAAGTTCCATCATGAGGGCATTCTGTACAATGGAGTGACACTATCTATGTACTCTGACACACTAATCCATCTTATAAACTTATCTTCACACAGAAATTATGTGAAAAGATATTTGCATAAGAACATTTGCTGTAGCATTATTTATAGTAAATGATTAAAAACAACTTTTATCAAATAAGAGATAGAAATAATAGATTTTAAATGAATTAGAGCTGGGGGTATTGCTCAATGGGAAAACATGTGCCTAGTATGTGTGAAGCCCTGATTTAAAATCCCACCATCACACACACACACACACACACACACACACACACACACACACACTATTATTACCCAAGAGAAAATTATGTAGCCATTAAATGCAAATGTTTGGGTCAATTTTATATGTCCTCTTTGGACCAATTTAGGTATTCTAAAAAGGTAAATAAAATAAAGTTTATATGGTATTCTATTGCTTGTGTAAAAATAAGTGTATGTGAATGTGTATTACATTTAAATACTTATATATAAATAGAGTGGAGGGAGACGCAAAAAAACTGCTAAAGTTGGTTTTCTCTGTGAAGAGAAGAGCAGAAAATTGAAAAAAAAAACTTTCATTTTTCGTAATCACTTGTTCATCATTGAATAGTGTACATACACTTTCAATTTTTTTTTTTAATTAGTCACACATGACAGTATAATGCATCAATGTTTATACCAGCTCAATTCACAATAGTTAGACTATGGAGCCAACCTAGGTGTCCCTCAGTAGATGAATGGATAAAGAAAATGTGGTATATATACTCATTGGAATATTACTCAGCTTTAAAGAAGAGAGAAATTATGGCATTTGCCAGTAAATTGTTGAAGTTGGAGAATATCATGCTAAGCGAAATAAGCCAATTCCATAAAAGCAAAGGCCAAATGTTTTCTCTAATATGCGGATGCTAATTCACAATAAGGCGGAGGGCACTAAAGAAAAATAGCGTTACCTTAGATTAGGTAGAGGGAAGTGATGAGAGGGGAGAGGATGTGGGATAGGAAAGATAGTAGAATGAAGCAGACATTATTACTGTGTGTATCTATGTGACTGCATGACCAATGTGATTCTGCAACATGTACACTCAGAAAAATGAGACCATACATAAAATAATTATCTTTCAAATAGAAGTAGTACAAAAGTGGGCAGATGGACTAAGGGAAACACCACTTGACCTGTTCTACTAAAATGCATTCTTCTTTCCCAAGCCGAGTTCAGGAATCCTAGCAATGTCCATGGCTTCCCTTCCTGCGGTCTTCTGGCTTTCCCGTTACCGGGCACTGCAGCCTCTGTGTGGCCTGTGAATCTGTTGTGCTCTTGCTCATTCTGCTGCCTCCTAAGCCTTCTTGCAGATCTGCCTTCCAGTTTACTAATACTCTGTTAAATTGTGTTTAGAAAGTATTTCAATCTCCCATTTTGTTTTATTTTTAATCACTATATTCTGGATTAGAAATTGCTCTATTTCATTCTCTTTAAGGTTTAATTAACAGCAATTTGGTAACTCTCATTCTTTGTAAACATTTTTAAAAAGACGTTTATCTTTTTAGACAGCAATTTAAACATACAGTTTACAATCTTCTTTTAGTTCCATAATCGATTAGGACTTGAGATACTCATGCCTCCTTGTGTCTGCTGCCATGGGCACTTTCATAGACATATATTTTAATTAACATGCATCAATTGTACCTGTGAATGTGGTTCAGCACGCCACCTCAGCACACAGAAACAGCAAGCACTGGTTTTTTCCTTTATCTCCCGGCCTGAATTCCCAACCACGAAAAATCACCATTCCACTTTAAGGTCGACTTTCTTTCCAATATATGAGCGAACCCACGACGCAGTACTTGTCTTTCTAGGTCTGGTTTATCTCACTTGGCACCATGTCCTCCAACTCCATCCATTTTGCTGCAAGTGGAAATTTCTCATCTTTATAATTTAGTTTGTAAACTCATCTTTGTTACGTCTCCCCCTTGTGCTTTCCCTTCCATCAGAATCCCACGAGGTACGGATTGGTCCATGATTTTTCATTTGTTTCTGTCAAGGGTATCAACCGTCCTGGGGCATATTTTCTATTCTAAAACACTAGTTCATAGTTTGAAGTTTCTGTCATAATAAAGGAAATGTAATTTATAAGTCCAAATCCATGTGAAGTCCAGGGTTTAGTTCTAGGGGGACGTTTCTAGCAATACACATTGTTTATCCACCGAGGACAAGATAATCTTCTCATTTTTCTCCCTCTGCTGTTGGACAGATTTTTATTAGCTTCCATTTCCCTGAACCAGCGGCACTTGGGAGTTCTGGCTTCATGCAGGATTTTGCTTCTCCTTCCCCAGCTCTTGTTGCCTTGAGCCGTGCCTCCCTTCCGTGTCAGTCATGCTAATTCAAGTGCCAAACCTTGACGGTGTGTCGGACGCTCTAGGACTGCGGCAGCACAGCGTTCCAGCACCCCTCTGGGGTTCCAGTGCCTTCTTTACTTGTGGTTATAAAGATTTTCTTTTTTTATTGCAATCCCAAGTATTCATTAAATAAATTGAAGATGTCTTTAAGAAAGGAAACAGGTAATCTCTAGTGGGGGGGATATTTATAATGTATTGATTTCTCCAAGGACCATATCCAGAAGATTAAAAAAACCCTGTATCTGGAAAGTAGCAAGGAAGGAGACAGGATTGAATGCCCTGGGTATGCAATGATTAACAGTCCACGAAGATGAAGGATGACCACTGCAGGCCTGGAGAAGGAGCATCCAGTATGGTAGAGGAAAACCATTGCAATATGGCGTCCTAGGAACAAAATGAATGGGAGAAGGCAGTGTTCACTGAGCCAGTGCACTCCTTGGGCCAAGATTGAGAACTGAGCTTTGGACTTATCCATGAAGAGGTCACTGGTGTCCTTTAAAGGTCAAATTTCAGAGGAGCAGTAAGACCAAGGGCAAATTGGAGCGTATCCAAGATATGATGGGAGGTTAACACCCTGAAAAGTATAACTGAAATCTGCTTCATTTTCTTCTTACTTTAAGGCTTCACCATTTTTCTGCCCCAAGATAAAATCTGTTGCTGCCTCCCAACTGGATCTAACCCAGTTAGGACTAGAATCCAACTTTTCCATCCTTAATCCACTCTCCATGAAGCCATCATTGAAGTTCATCTAAAGTATACACCTGGCCTTACCCTACCGTTCTTTGGCTCTGCAATCATCCCCATTACCTGCAGGAGAAGTTAAATTCCTGCACCTGGAGATCAAGGTCATCTGTGACTTGGAGGCATCCTTCTTCCTCATCTTCCCCTCATGCACTTTAAGTTCATTGCACATTTCCACATATTTTGGGTGCCTTTTCAGGGATGTTTGCCTTTCCTCTGCTGGGATGCTCTCCTCCATTATTTCTGGGCTCCAGATTCTTTGTCTAGATACCTTCCATCATTGTATAGCTTTCTCCTAAGGAGGGACCCCCCCCCATCCAGGAGCTCCACGAAGCTAGGATGGTTGTGCATCTGGCACCAAGGGCAGGCATTTTTATATGAAGCCTGCCAGAGGTTCATGGATATCTGTGGAAAGCAGGACTAACTAAATGCTTGATATTTTCTTTTTACCCTGGTGGGGAATTTAGAACTTTTGTGCATTTGTCTTGTATTTGAATGTATGTATTTGAATGTTGAAAGGGGTAACCCAGTCCAGCCCTACTCACAGTACCCTGTGCATAATCTGTTGCTGAGCTCTTGATGTTTTTTCTCCTCTTTGCTGTGAGATACGGAGTTTGTTCGAGCCATTCTGTAAAACAGTCAAATTTGGAAGCACTCTGCTTAATTCAGCTGACATGTGCTTTGTCAGGAGACCTCCCTGATGACACTGTGTGTGCTGATTTGCACCCGGGCACAAACTCCTTAGCTACACATCTTGACTAGCAGCGCCTACTCCTTTGATATTGTCATCCGGGAAACTGAGGCTCAGGGAAGCCGGAATAACTTGCACAAGTTGCACAGCCGTTTCCCATGCTCAGATCTGGCTCGTCCGCCTCTGCTTTCTATCACTCCACGCTTGTCCTCTGAGCTCATTTTAGATCCTCGTTTGCTTTTAATCGTTTGACTTTTATTCTCTGTTAAAGAAAAAGCAAGTTCATTCCTACTCCGTCGTAGGTTTATCTTTCCCAGAAAGTTTTTCCCCCTCACTTTCCTAGTGGGAAGGAGTCAGCTTGTGCGGTGGGATTATTATTTAAATGTTTATGGTCTGCCATTTTCCGCACACCAAGTCCCCAGCAGCGTCGAGTCAGACGGGCTCACACAGGTATCGAACGCTCCATCTGGTCCTCGCCTTTCTGCCGGCAGGCCCTGGATGCCGCAGCAGCTGAGGGTCCATATGGGCTCAGGTGTAGCCCCAGGTAGAGCATATTGCAGCGTGCCAGTCTGCAGGCCCCGAGGCAAGAATCGCTGCCGGGAGGCACACATCTGAGGGAAGTGGCCGCCGCGGCGCCAGAATCAGAGGGCAGAAGGTATTCTTGGCTTCCAGGATGCTGTGGACCTCCAGGACCAGCTGGGGACCAAGAAGCCATACCGAATCGCAAATGTCATGCCCGGGCAGCCTCAGAGAGAGCAGAAAACTTGCTCTTCTCTTTGCTGCTCTCAGCCCTGCTACGCCAGCTGCAGGATATCGACTGGGTGCCGGGAGAGATAAAGGGAAACTGGGGTGCAGAAAATCTCAGAGGGAAATTTTTTCCACGTTAGTCTTTTCTTCAGATAGGATAATTTTGAGTTAGGAATTTTGATCTTTATTTCATTTTGATATATGTGAGTAAAGAATAGCACCTATAATTTTGATAATAAAATTCTTAACCATAAAAAAAAGAATAGCATCTAAAAGAGACATGGATGTCTTTATTTTATTCTGGACTTGGTCAATTTACTCGATTTACACGCTACAGTGGTTGTCCATATGGGCTTGGTTTTGTCTGCCCTCCCCCAGGAGAACCTGTCCCCGACCACTGGTCACCTCTGACAAAGGCACTTTGGCCTTATTCCCACTGGGCTTGCCTACGAGAGACTTAAAGGCCTTCACCACGTCTGTAGATACCATCCACATCATTCTCTGAATCTAGTAAAGCAACTTTTAATGTCACACATAACACCCAAGGACCCCCAATTCCAGGGAACCAGAATTGGACTACATTTTTGTAAGAAATTGGCTAGTCTTTTTTTATAACATTTGGAACTTAGTTTAACTTCTTAAGACAGAAAAATATTAATGTATACCTATTACGAATACTGAAAAAGGAAACAATCAAATAATTTCAACATGCATTTTCATGTCATATCAAAACATGTGAAGAATATATTTTCCGAATTTTATAAATTCATGTGGTTTTATGAAGACACATCTGTTTTATGAAACTTCACCAGTCCAGAGAGAACCAACATACAAGCAAGCTTAGAATTGCTTTAAATTCCTATGTTCTTCAATGGACCCCCAAAATATGGAATAAATCATCTAAATATTTACTAGAGACATAATTGAAGGGTTTAGCTTAAGGAGCAGGGAGCAAAGATGAAATAGAATTACTAGGATTTCACTCCATAGGAAGGAAGGACAAACTAATTAACTTATAAATAATATAGGATCATATGGAGGTATATAGTCATGAATAAAAAGATGATAGAGACAATATGAAAATATGTTACAATTTCACACTTATCCCCAATTTATAGATGGAGAAACTGAGACTCAGAGAAGATATTAAATTTGTCTGTCATCACCCAACTAGATTTTATAGAACAAAAATGTGAAGCTCAGTCTGCCTCCAGTATCTGAGCTCCTAATCACTATACATACCAGCTGTCAACTGCTTCCTCCGAGCAAGGCAGTGACATCTACTTGGGAAAGGCCGAGCTAACTTGTAAGTACGTGTCTTCAAAATACATATTCAAGTATGCAAATTAATGTTGAAAGCATTAATTTAAACCAACTTAAAATGGAGAAGTCTTGAAAGAAAATTAAAGTGTGTACTGGGGAATGATATCAACCAAGTCATATTGTTATATTGTGTGCCCATAGGAATATGTGACAATGAACGCCACTGTTACGTGCAACTATAAGGCACCGATGAAACATGGAAAAAATCAAAGTAGGTATGAGGAAAACGTGTATGAATCTGGATTTTGAAAATGCTTTTTAGAACAAATATCTAAATATGGACACAATTTTAAACTATTTAATTGGGGTGTGTCACTTTGCCTACAGGTGTGCACTTGTGTGTGGAGGTTGAGGGCAACAGTTTTCTAGGCAGGGTGTGTTTACAGGGTCAGGCTAAACTATTTATGCCAGGTCTTAAACTCTGAGGTCCAATTCCCTGTGACAGCGCCTTGTGAAGTTGTTTCCATGTCCCTGAGACCCTGATGTGGGGACCCATCTCCAGACGTCTGCTCTTAGAGAAGGTAAGCCATCCCCTGCTCATACTGTGGGTCCTACAGAGAGGTGCTTTCTTCTGCATCGGCCTACGCTAGCCAGGCAGGAGGAACTACAGTGGTCTAGAGACTCTGGGGTTCCCAAAGAACATGGTAAACCAGGAGTTAAAAGCAAAGAGACAGCCGGGCTTGAGGGCCTGTAATCCCAGAGGCTGGGAGGCTGAGGAAGGAGGATCGTGGGTTCAAAGCCAGCCTCAGCAATTTAGTGTGGCCCTGAGCGGCTCAGCAAGACCCTGTCTCCAAACAGAATACACCAAAAAAGGCTGAGGATGTTTGTTGCTCAGTTGTCAAGTGCCCCTGGGTTCAATCTCTCTGATACTTCCCTCCACCCCCAGCCCCCAAAACAAAGCAAAGAGAGAAGGCCAAAGGCAGTTAGAGAACAGCAATATTTGAATCTCAGGCTAGAAGAAGTGTGTTCAACATCAATTCTGTAGTTTCACTGAGATTAAGTAGAAATTAAGGTGATTTAAAAAGAAGAAAAAAAGAGAATTTAAGGTTAGATATAAAGGCACATTTTATAATCCTGAATAAGTAATTTATAATTTAAAAGGACTGCAGAGGACCTCTGAGACACAGCCTTGGGGGAGCTGTTTCAAGAAGAGCTAGGGCCTTATCTTGAATGTCATCTGGTCAGGAGTGCATGACATTGTCATTGCATTGTCACTGCAGCACTTCCCGAGGGCAAGGGGCCCTTTTTGAGCGAGACCCCCTCTGATTCAGAGCACACTGAATTAGGAGCTTCCTTTGCTCCCTGGGAGTCATTCGCCTGTGGGGCCAGCGAAAGCTCTTGGGTGGAGCTGCAGACATGACCCAGACGTCATTCCTCTCCTTTTTAATGTCTCTCCCCATGCAACAGCGAAGACGTCTAGATTTCAAACCCTTCAAGCAGTAAATGCCTGTGGATTCTGCTGTGTCCTCCAGGGCAACCCAGAGCCATGGAACTTCCTGCACGTCTGGCCTCCAGGCCCTGGTTGTCCATGTCTCTCCCGGGATCTCTTTCATCCTGAGCCCTTAGCTACATCCACTCCCCATCATCTCTAGCCTTCCCTCATGTGCCCGCAGATGTTCACACTCTAATGTGGGCCTTTCTTGCTGAAGGACAAGCATACCATTCTCAATGTTTATAAATCAGCCCACTGTCCTACTGAAATATTCTTTATGATCTCCCCAGAAATATCTGCTTTCAAGAAGCTTGCGTTCTTGAAGCTCACCTGGAAGAAGTACAGGGGAATGAGATAGTCCACATGATGTCATGTGATGTACAAATAAGTCACACCCTGTATTATGTGTAATTAGAATGCACCAAGTAAAAATTAATTTAAAAACACCTACCCTAAAAATGCATTTTCTTCTGACCTTCCCTTGTCTGTTGTTGACCCTGTTAACATTTTTAACTCTCTAATTGTAGGGGATTTCTATGGAAGAAGAAGTTTTTGGATGCCATTTGCCCACAAGACTCCCCTTGGGATCCAGGCTTTATGATTTTGCCCGTGTGGCTGAGTCCTGCAATGGCTAAGGCTTCGTTGGCTTTGACATGCTGCAGACAGCCAAGAAGCAGGTTGTCTGGAGAGTGGGGTGCAGCCGCTCAGCCTCTCCCACCTACAAAGGACCTCAGAGGAGCAAGTTATGGAAGATTTGCAGGCAGGGGCTGCAGAAGGGAGGCCAACTTCCAGGGAGTGGAGAGGAGCCGGTCGCTCCTGGGATTGGGGTGGTCAGCACTGGGGCTTCTGATAATGGGCTGGCTTCTGTGCACCTCACCCTGTGCCCTCCACAGGCTGCAGGATGGCATTTCTCCTAATACGTGACTCAGAGACAGCAGCAGCAACAGCTACCAGGTGAGAGGAGAAATATTTGGGACTGGGAACAAAAAGAGATACAGATGAGTGGCTGAGAGGGAAAGTCAGACGAGAAAAAGGGGAAACAGAGAGTCTTCTGCAAGATAGAGAGCTCAGGAGTGGGAACTTCCCTCTCTCAAATGGAGGGTCCAGGACACATGTGTGGACACAGGGGCTGAGTCACGGTGACTTGAGGCCTGGGGTCACACCTTCTTGACTTAATCCTCAAAGTCCATCCTCGTTATGTGATCAGTTCCAATCCTCAGGCCAAGAAGCCATCCCTCTCTTGTACTCACGGTAAGGCAGGACTTCTCAGGCAAAGCCTGGCTTCACTCGGAGAACGTGGCTCCACCCTGATGGGGGCACCCCTCTGTGTGTCTTGGAATCCACTCCAGAAGGTGCCCGGTCACACCTGCAAAGTGTCACCCAGAAAGCACCCTGGCACTAACTTGAAATGTATCCCTGGAGTGCCAGGGACAGACGAGCTCTGGGAGACGCTGTCCGACTGCCCACATGTTGGGTAGTGGAGGACGAGGTAAGAGGCAGTGCCTGGGTGTGGAATAAGTGTCCAGCTTGGGAAATAATGAAGCCGAAGGTAGAAACAAATCCCAAATACCAAGGCAACCCCAATCCCTCACTGCAAGAACCACAGATGGGCCAAAGATCTAAGTGTGTATCCACGTGTCAAATATTATCTTCAAAGAAGAGGCAAAATTAGCAATCTAACATAAAGAACATGAGAAGGAAATACTAAAAATGAATCTTGATATGAGTCAGCGACATTATTTTTTATAATCATCTCAAAGGATTTCTTAAGATTTTCTGCAGCAGGCAGAGATTGCAATACCTATTACCTGAGTCTCTTAGGGGACGGTGAGCTCCCTGGGGTCGGGGGGGCTTCGGCTCTCCTTTGCACATCTTCCCCAACGTCCTGCTCTCGGCTGCTGTGTACTTGTGGGCATGCACTTGCATGTACACACACACACACACACACACACACACACACACACACACACACACACACCCTCTTGCCTGGCAGAGTGCCTGGAATAATATAGGCCTCAAACAATTTTTCAGTGGCATGACTGCCCAACCACTTGACAATCACTATTAAGAAATGACTCCAGAACCTCAGTACATTATGGCTCACTGTACTTAGTCCACCGTGCAACAGAACATGAGAGAACTTGTTCCCCTTCCTAACTGTACCACTGTGTCAAAAATCCCTCCCCTCAACCACTAAAAATACTAAGACTTTTCGAAGCGACCGTTTTCAACAGTGCTGGGACAACACTGAGACGGAGAGGTGCTTCCTTCCTGGGGCTCAGAGTCCAGTGAGTGGGCAGGGGTCTCCAGTGAAGTGGGCGGGCCAATGGCATGCAGGGGTCAAAAGAAGACCAGAGGAATCCACTTGGATGTCAGGTGGCAGACCAAGAAGGACACCAAACTCTGTCCTGAAGTAGGGATTTCCTAGTGGACGGGGACTATCACACCATGAGCAGGAGCTCCCTGAGCCTCAGGGTGGGTGTGGGGTGCAGGACCACTGCACTGACCCGCCAGTTCCTTCCTTATCTTAAACTCCTGCTTCTAGAGACTATAAAGCCCCTGTTCCTCTGTGAAGCCCCAGAACTTAGCACAATGCCTGGCAAACAGTTGGTGCTCAATAAACATTTGCTGGACAAAGATGCTGTGGCAGATGGATGGCCTCACAGGGGCCGTCATCTTATTTCGTGATTCTTACCCAATTTAAAATACCTGGCATTTAACCCAAACTTCCCACATATGGCTTATTGACAACTGGGGGTAAATATCAGAACTTGTGCTGAAGTTAACTGAGATTCTCAAGAAGAGAACAGATGGTGATTTTAATAGTTACGGGAGAAGTTGACGGAAAACAAGACAATGGCAAGAACACCCAGCCGCAAGCCCGGTGACGTCCCCAGGCCACTCTGGAAGCTGTCATCTTGTTTTGCTCCACATTGACCTGGTTTCTCTCTCCAATCCATCCACATGCTGGAGCAGAGGACCCTGTGACACTTGGTGACAGTCACTCCACCTGGCCCAGGGAATGTCACAGTCATGTCCATCCGGTCTCATCATGACTGGAATGTGGCCATGGGGCCTATTTTAAAGAGGCAGTTGAGCTGAATTTACGTTAAGAAAGGAGTAGGGGATGAACAACGAGAGAAGCTGAAGGGCTCTGTCACCAGGAAATAAGATGATGGCCCTGTGATATGCAGGGCAAGGCCACAGCCAAGGTGGGGAACCCAGGGACGCAGTCTCAGGCCCATCCCACATGTTCCAGGAGAAGAGCCCAGCACTGCTCAGCAACCAGGGAGTGTGCATGTGTGTGTGTAGGTGTGTGTGCCTATCTATGCACAGGTGTGTGTACTCATGTATATGTGTGCATCTGTGTGTGTGTGTGCGCACACGTGCTGCCTGCCAGGAACAGGAAGTTTTTGAAGCAAGCTCAGCTTGGGAGGGAGCCCTGTGTGCACAGCCCTGGCCACTGGCAACTTGAATTGACTGGTTCTGGATACAGATTAGGGTTTAAAGTGCAGCTAAAACCTGGAATGTTCTTGAGTCAAGACATTGCAGGGAATCCAGGGGGAAATCAGCAAACAGCAATCACAGATAAAAATCTGTCTTATTCTTGGTAAGGTTTTTACAGAAAAAAAAAAAAAAAACAACCTGTAAACCCTGTCATTGACTCTGTACCACATTAGACTGTCTTAACAAGCAGAGGTGTAAAGTCAGGGCCATCCTGCGGCCTTCTTCTGGCTTCCCGTTTCCTCAGTGCCACAGTCTCCTCTTGCCTGTGGCCTCCAGGGAGCTGCAGAGGACCTGTGAGGAAGGCCACAGCCTCAGGAAGATGACGAGGGCTGAACAAAGTGACATGTGGCATGAGGTCCCCTCTGGACATCAGCCTTTCATGGCACCTTGTTCCCGATTTGCAATCGTCTGACCCCATTCTGGGTCTGTGACTTAGTTTCCGTGATGACAGGTCAGGCAGAGTGGCAGCCGCATTACTGCCACACAGTTCCCCTCCTGTGGCTCCCACGGCCCGCTGCACCCTGGCCCAGCTCATGGGACCGTCCACGTTCATGTGTGGGAGACACAGCTCCAGGGCAGCACCTTGAGGAGCTCAGAAGGAGGCCGGATGGACATGGCTATCCTCTGCCTGGCCCCCACCAGCGCCCTCGCGGCTGGGAAGGGAGCACCAGCTCTCAGCTTCCGTGGAGTTGGTTGACTCCGTGGCTCTCGGCCACAGGGGTCCTGCTCTCCTCCCTGCAGGCCACACACCTGCCTGGTTCTCCCGACTCCACAGCCAGACCAGGCCTTTCCAGCACTTGCCATGTTTGTGGGCCATGGGCATTAGTAGTCAGCGCATCTGGCAGCTGGCCTCACTGCCATGACAGCGTCTATGTGGCCGAGTCAGAGGGCAGGTGCCCTCACCTCCCCGCGACAGGGCCGCCCTGTGGGCTCCAGCTGTCCTGCAGGCCCTCTCCCAAGCCCCTCTCCCTCAGCCCTACCCTCCTGCCTCCTAGCGGCCCTCCCCACCCACCCTCTGGAAGAAGACTGGCAGAGGCGCCTAGCCACCCACCAGCCTACCAGGTGAGGACGGTGAGGCACGGCTTCCCAATGTACACTGTCAGCATTTTGTGCCTCAGTGATGTCCTTGGTATTTCAGTCACTTTAAACTCCATAAGTGTTGCTGGGACACGGTCCCAGTTTTCCTTCTCTGCAGTACCTTATCCATGTTGACCAGCATTGTTCCGACTGTCCGTGTCTGCTTCTCTCAGCTCTCCATCAGTGAATAAGTTCTGCTACAGGTTGCTGAATGGCTGGCACCTTGATGATTTAGACTGGAGCCCATCTAGACACAAGTTACCTGGGTTTTCTCAGATCTGGCTGCCTTTAATTGCAATGTTACCGGTGATTCTGATGCACACTCCAGCAGATACTCTAAAAAAGAAATAAGTAAAAATAAAAAGAGCAGCATCCATTCTGATTCTGATTGAAATTTCAGGTCCGTGGCTGTACCCTCCAGATTTAAAAATCTGACACCTGGCAGGGAGTAGGGGAAGATCATCTTACAAGGTGTCCAGGGCAGTTTTATGAGAGGTTTTAACCTGAGAGGACAAAATTAGGAGAGTTGGTAATTTACCCAAGACATTCCAGATGGCAAGTAGTTATATACTACATACTGACTATCTTCCACGGGGCATCCTGGACAGATCATCTCAAGGTGTATGTTCTAGTTTATCCCTATAACTTCTAGGAGAAAAAACATGGGTAGATCTGAGACAAAATGTTTTCAAATTCTTGTTCTACGGTCAGAGCTACCCTATGGAATTCAGAGTGCCAATCTGAGTTAAAAAAAAACTCATTTTAAAAGCCTGACTAGCCCACAGTATAACTAACGTCAGACATTTCTGATACAGCCTGTGATAGGATTCTATCCATCAAGTCATTTTTTCTTGAAGGAATTTTTGATTATTATTATTTTGAATGATTCCTATGAAAGTAAGAAGAGGAGACTTCTCAGAGTTTCATGTGAGTGGGCGTGTTTGTTTTAGAGATCCACCACGTTAGGACACATACTGAGGTAGGCAGAGACCCTAGTAACAGATTATTTGGGGGGAAATTGTACATAAAAGTCAGGGGCAAAGGGCTTACTTTCCAAGCCCTTGTACTGGGGACCTTTTTCTTCTTTGCCACACTGAGTAGTTTGTATTCTGAAGAAAAGCAGGGCACACGCACCTCCCTACCCAGTTAAGAAGCAGAACGTCACCCATCCACTCTGTGGTGGTATTGACTCTCATGGTCCCCCAGAGACCACCGGGGGACCGGGAGGCAGTGGCCGTTCCTCCTGCAGGAGCTGTTTGCAGCAGGGAGAGCCAAGTGCTGGGGAACCTGGGGGAGACCCTGCTTCACATGACCCCAGCAGGGTGCAGAGGCTCCCCCTCAACAAACAGAAGCATCCTGATGCACTTGAGGAACCCAGGAGGCCCTGCTTTATGTTTCACGGAGCAGCACAAATGACGCACCATTATCGCCCGTTCTTAGCTCCTTCAAATCACTGGGGAAATCTTCACGTGGGTCTTTATATCCTTAAAGTGCCGCCTGCCTTCCTTTCCTGGGTTTCCCCAGCATGCTCTCTCCCCGAGCTCCCTTGCTTTTTCAGTCCCCTCTAAGAGAAGCTGGCCGGGGGCGTGGAGAGGTGGGGTTCCAGTGTGGCACTCTCCAGGAAGGTGGCTTCTCACTGCTGGGTCTAGATCTCAGTTTTCTGATCCACAACTGAAGGGACTTGGAGGTGGCATTCTCCAAGATCCCACCTGGCTTGCGGAGGTGACATCTCTGCTAAAATTCAAAGAGGAAACCAGAGGTCAGGTCCCCACTGGGCCCCCTGCCAGCTCCAGGGCTGCTTTACCCCATTCAAGGAAAAGGGCCCCATGAGATTCATCAAGACTCAATTTAATGCCCCAACTTTACTTTTAGGACGAACCCCAAAGCACATGTAATCCACGATTGCTCTGAAGGCGTCTCATGATTGTTGTTATTGATTTTTAAGTGTGTTCATCCTCAGCTTCTAAATCCATTGCAAAGAACAAATACACATTTAAATATTTATTATTATCCAAGATTGTGGCCACACACTTCCTCGTCCTCCCACTTGCATCTGCTCTGCAATTGAACAGATGGGTGTCGCACCCAGTTCTAAAAGCCAGAATTCAAGGGCTTGTGCTTTCTACTAAAAGAAACTGTAGCAAGGCTGATGAAGTAGCAAGTTGCATTTAAGTTCCCTTAGGTCTTCCTCATTGACTGGAATCCATGCTATTCTCAAGTTTGCGACTAGAGTTTGCCAAAGACACATCTGACAGAAGGACCACTGATGCACTTAGGTCTCTCCAGGGTCCTTGACTCCACTGGGCAGGACTCTCTGCCCAGTATTCTGGACTTGAATCTTGTTGTTGCCTTAAGTCCCTGTGCTGTTTGTCTCACCCACTCCGAAACTTTGGAGTCTAAGGATCTTAATGTCCGCCATGCTGCCTGAACCCATGGCCACCCACTCTCCCTGGTGTTTCTGCCATAGTCCAATTCTTACTGGGTCTCTTCGGAGTCTCTTTCAACTTTCTAATTTCCTATGAAAGAACCAGAGGTGGGTGTAGAAGTGTTCTAGGAGCACAGAGGAATACAGATACACCCAAGGGAGATTCAGAAAGACAGCATCGTTCCAGGACAGAGGCTGGTACCTCGGTACAGGACAGGGCCAAGCCAAATCCTCATATCCTGCCTGGGAGGATGAGCTTAATCCGACAGGTGAATTGTGAACTGTTTGAAGTCTGTGGAAACAGAGAATTCCATGATGGCTTCTTTTTAGAAAGCAGAGGAAGGACGGGAGGGAAGAGACCGACTGTTGTACCAGCCAGATGAGCCACCCTCAGAGGCCAGACGCCGTGAGTGCCGGTGCCCACTAAGTGAAGGGATGCAGAGTGACATGGATAGTAGAATCCACAGGAAATGGGCATCAGAGATGGAACGGAAGCCAAGAGAAGAGGTAGGTGATGTTCAGGACTCTCCCTTGAATGACCCGGTGGTGCTGGTGGAGAACGGGGATATGAACACAGAAGTGTGAGGAGAGGAGAGGAATAGGAGCCTGATTATCAACTTAAAAGCTGCTGATATTAATCACCTGTTACCCAAGAAACGATCAGGTAAAGATGTTTAGTAATTAGTGGTGATTATTACAAAGTTTTAGTGATTAAGAAGGCAATGGTCTTATCTACTAGAATTGAAAATGTTCATTAATGTGAAAAAATATTACACGTTAAAGAAAAACCTACCTCCAGGCATCCTCCCCAAGAGAAATGCTCTTATATGTGCAGAGAGATCTAAGTTGATTTTATCGATGCCTTTTTGTAGCACAGGAAATAGGAAACATTGTAACTTCCTATGAACAGAGGAATGAGTAAATAAAATTTGGTTTATTAATTTGATGAAATGCTACCTACATGTTAAGGAGTACGGTGTCATGACGGTGGCAGTGTGAAAGCTCCCACCGTGACCACTTCTAACCTGCCGAGTGACATCACTAGTATATTACCTGGGGTAAGAAGCAGGCAGGGCTCTTGCTGACTGCGACAATCACGACACAGGTATATTTATATCAGAAGACGTTGGTATAAAGAATTAATGCTGAGGGAGAAACACAAGTTCCACAAAGATTATTATAGTGTGATCACGTTTCTGTTAAAAATAGAGGAATAAAAGTACGTTCTCAAAGGCTACGGTATTGTACTCCCATAGAAAAAGATAAAAGCCTCTGAAAGGAGAAAAACCCAATTTCAACACAATCTCCTCCCACAAAAGTGGAGGGAAGTGAAG
Source organism: Ictidomys tridecemlineatus (assembly GCF_052094955.1). Classification (NCBI taxonomy): domain Eukaryota; kingdom Metazoa; phylum Chordata; class Mammalia; order Rodentia; family Sciuridae; genus Ictidomys; species Ictidomys tridecemlineatus. The sequence goes on along the minus strand of NC_135488.1, from coordinate 116,372,516 downwards.
AGAAGATAGGACTGGGGACCACACTTTGGGAGGGAGAACATCTGTAATGCTCTAATGTATTAAGGAAGCATATTGTATTAAGGAAGGCCTTGGAAAAGCAATCGAGGCACACAAATACTATCAAACCGAGAATATGTTTCTTGGGTCTCGGAATTCTGAAAGGCCAGCCAGCCTCACCGCGCGCGCTCCCCAGTGTGGAGGAGCCGGGACGCGCCTGGGTGCAGGACTGAGGGTGAAGGCTGCACAGGGGCCCTGCGTTCAGCTGATCATATTAGATTCCTTTTAAGTAAAGTGTTGCCTTCTCCTGTCTATCCAGGGTACTCCCTTCTTTCCCCTCCACAGTCCCAAGCTTCAGGTGCTCTGTCCTGGAAGACTTGCCCCTGCCCTCCCTGTGCCTCCCGTGCCAAAGCCTGCCCCAAGCAGGAACTTTGGGTCTCTGAGCTGTCAAGCAGCCCAGCTGCAGAGCTGGCAACCCCAGCTCCGTTGGACTCCCCATCCCTCCAGTTCCTCAAGGCTGGACAGATGGAAGCCCAGCACCCGAAGTCCTGCTGACAGTGATGCATGAGCCGAGCAGAGGAAGGGACTGAAAACATTAGGAAAGAGCCAGACCATAGATAACATAAAAGCTCTTTGGACTCTTACGACTATTTTGCACTGTAGAATTCAATGGGATAAATAATTATTGGTCATCAGTAATATGATAAATGACATGTTTTCTACTACTGAGAAACTCCGGCAGGATTTACAATGTAGTTAGGATGAAAGGAAAGCTAGAGAGGAGCCTGAAACATGGACTTCAGAGGCCAAGGCATTACATGGCTTTAATCTGGGGAATGGAAAAGCTGAGCAGAGCACGGAGACAGGTGGGGTTCCATCAGGGGGAGCCCAGAGGAGAGGCGGGACTCATGGAGAGGCTGCGTGGAGACGGAGCCTTCATTTTGACCTAGCTCTTGAGCTGGGGCTGACATACAGTAAAGCACCATCAATTCTGTCTGGGGAGTGGAACAAACAGCTGAATCAATCGTTTGGCAAGAAGACGGCAAACCAGCCAGCTGATTCACCAAATTTTGCTCTCCGTTTCAGGTTGCTGCGTTGATGTTATACACATTCAGGCACTGCCTTCCTAAAGGAGCCTCTGGCTCTGAGGTGCAGGAGACTTTCTGTTGCAGAAAGAAAACACCAAAGGTTTCTGCTTGTGTGGGCAGCTCGCCGATTACAAAGAATTGGCAAAATGGAGAGAAATCACCCTTTGGAGATGTGATGTTGCTCCTTTTTAGCTGTTTTCAGTGAAGTGCATACAAAGTGTCTCATTGTCTTTGTCTACAGGGAACACACGATCCGTCACTGGGGCCACTGTATACCCGAGCAGATGCTGAAGCACAGCATCTGCAGGGCTCTTGACCTTTTCCAACCGAGCAAATGTTCAGCAAGAACTCTTAAGCATTGCGACACCTCGTGTGTCCAATTGGCTGAAATTTTCTGCAGGAAACCAGTAATGGGGGGTGGGGAACTGTGAGGGCCTGTGGTGAGCAGAGGCTGCAAGAGCCCACACTTCCTTCAGGGTTGGAGACGGCTGACTGGGTGACTGACCGTCAGATGTGATGAGGACTTTCTGGGTGAGATGCCTAATTACATTCCGATTATGTGGAAGAGAGAGCCAAAGTTAAAGCTACAAACACCAGCTTGAAGCTGATATTTCCAGTGGCCAACTGGATTCTTTTAAAATGTTTTTCTTCAAACTAATGATTTGATTCAATACAATTATCATCTTCCCATTGTTAATACACACCCTTTCTCAGAATTCTTTACCATTATAAATTAAATCCTATCATATTTCACTGGTAAGACTGATAAATCCTCTTCATTTCTACTTTGTCCATGGACCTCAATTAAGCAGAAGTTGTGGACCTGTGTAGCTTTCCCTTGCTCCCCTGGGAGAATCAAGTTCGCTAGCTGCAATTATCAAATGACGTCCACAACTCTGGAAAAGAACAGCGGAGTGACAACCGATGAGATCCAGGCTCAGTAGAGGGTTTCTATGAGGCACACCGTCCACCCTCCGGCTCCTCTGCAATGTGATTAATGTGCGTTGCTCTCCCTGGGCCCTGGTAACACTTCCCATGAATGAACAATCTTTCCAATGAACAGTTTGGGAGAAACTGCTTTGTGACTGGCACCACTCTATAAAATTATCAGTTTCAATGTCATGAGTACCGGCTTATTCTTGGCTTGGCCAGTAGCTTGCCATGCAATCATTTAAAAATGGCTTTTTAAATGGTTGAATGTCACTTAATCTCTTTGTGCTTCAGTTCCTTTAGGTGCCAAATGAAGGGTTGAATTACGTAATTTGAAAACTATTTTCATGTCTAAAATATGAGATTTCTCATTTTAAGATGTAAATAGTCAAATTACACACAAACAAAACACAACTTAGTTGTGTTTTAAAATCAAACAGTGAACTTTAAAGAAACGGAATGAAGAATTATTACAACTACAAAAGAGCATTTTCAATGTGATTAATCGGCCCCTCCTAGAACCAGCTTCAGACTTGCTAATGACAACCTATTTGATATCTATTTGAATGTGGAAACAGAGGCCCCATAGCACCAAATAAAACAAAATATTCACGATTATTCAAAATGATTCCTTGGGAAATTGACAGTGATGAGTTGCTCTCTGAAAATCCTCAGGATCTTTGGATGAAGCATTCCAGGGGGATAGAGTTCCAGAGCTGGTACTGAGCAAGGGGAAGAAATAACCTCGAGGACGTGGCACTATACGGGGAGCCTACACTTTTCTGGGGCTCCAGGCCCCTGGGTCAGGGACCCCTCCATTGCTCCCTCCTTTTCCTGCCTGCTGCTGCCTGCTGGGCCCCTGGTCCTCGCGAGACTCTTCTCGGGTGGAAACCCCACACCTCTCCCCACCTGAGCCCCACCCTGAGAGAAGCAGAGAGGGAACGGGCCTCGGCCCCCAGCCCCGCCGGCTTCCCCCTGGGCCTGTGTTCTGGAAATCACTGGGGTGTCCTGAGTGTCGGGTGCTGGGCGTTCCCCTTAGTCCCCGGTCCTCCCTCTTCCCAGCCCAGTGACTGGGCCAGCTGCTGAGCCCTCTCTTCTTCCGCTGTCCTTCTGAAAAGTGTGATAGCCTTTCCTCCCTGCCACCTGTCCTGCAGGTAGCCCCCGGGAGCTCATGTCAGGAGGTCGGAGCAGGCGGTAGATGGGCAAGGAGTGGCCCAGGACTGAGAGCTCAGGGAGGGGAGACCTCCTTGGAACCAGAGCTAGGACCCAGAACAACAGGTGACTCCACACAATTCAGGGGACAAAGGAGCCTGGAGGAAGAAGTACCTGTGCCGGTGCTGGCCGGTGCTGGCCCGTGCTGGGTGGTGGGGTGTGGGAAAGGGAACCGGCCTGAGGACGTCTGTGAGACAAGTCAGTTGTGTGTTCGGGAAGTCCACCCATGTGTCTGCCTTCTCCTTGCTTTGTTTCTTTCTTCCATTCTTCTCTCAACAAAGAATTCTTAGATATTTACAAATACTCCATGCATGTTGAACTTCAAATGACCTGATAGAGAAGTGGGGTGTGATCTCTGCTCAGTATTTCATGTTGGATCTCAAGGAAACACAATTTTGAAGCCCCTTCATGTGTTCCTTGGGGTGGAGAGTCTGTCCATCTACAGATCTTCCTGTGTCTCTTATCTAAACATCCATTGATCTACACACCCTAGGCTTCTCGGTGTGTGAGTGCATATGTCTATCTGGAGATCTGCCTGTCCATGTATTATACAGCTTATCTGTCTACAAGTCTGTCTATCGACCTATGAAACCTTGAAGTTTCTCAGTGTGGGAGCGTGCACATGAATCTATGCACAGATCTGTATATTACGTATCTTATCTACCCACATGTCTATCTATCAATCTATAGATCTGTGTAAGTTTGAAGCTCCCCAGTGTGTGGGTGTATACATGTGTCTGGTTTATAGATTTGCCTGTCTACACATTATACGTTGTATCTACCTATGTCTATTGGTTTACTAGTGTATTTTATCTCTGTGTGTGTTGATTCTTAGGCTCTTCTGTGTGTGCACACATGTCTAGCCATAGATCTGTATATTATTTATCTTATCTATTTACATATCTATGTGTGTACCTCCCCCTCATCCTCCCCCTACTCCTGATGACCAGCAACCTTGAGGGGAAGAGCGGCTCATGGCAGGAGAAGGTCAGCGGGTGCCCAAGGGAGCCACCCATGCTGGCTGAGTGCTGAGAATCTGTGGTGGACCCCGGGGGCTCCCGGAGGAGCCTGCTCCTCTCTGTGCAGAGAAGACGGAATGAGGCCTCTTCTCTTCAAACGCGGTGGTGAAGCTGTCGGGGCTGTGAGGAGAGGAGGGTGTGGCAAGGCCACTCTCTGGTGCTGGTGCAGGTGCTGGTGCTGGTGCAGGCACTGGTGCAGGTGCTGGTGCAGGTGCTGGTGCTGGCGCTGTGGCTGGTGCTGGTGCTGCTGTTGTGAGAGGCCGCCGGTGGGGCTTGCTGGCTGTGTCTGGTGCAGAGCCGCAGCCCTGCAGCGCAGGCGGGCTCCAGGTGAGCAGGCTCCTTCCCTGGGCCCAGGGCTCTTGGCACAGCCCCTCCTCTGTCTGGAGAGTCCAGTCATCACACCCCTCTCTCCTTCCTGCCCCCCACGCCTTTGTCGGCAGACACTGCATCCCTGTCTAGGTTTCATCCCCCTTCGGCGTGATCTGGGTCCCCAGCCTACTTCTCTCCTCTACGTCCCCTTTCCCGAAGTTCCACTTTTCCATTGTTCCCAGACATTTTCCAAACTCTCCATGCAACCTGCTCCCAGCTGAACACAGGCTTCACCCAACCTGTCCAGTGGACACCCACTGACCATCATCCTGTGGGAGCTCAGGGAAGGAGATGACACCTATCTCATCTGGCTGCAGGGAACCCGTGGCACGTTTTCATTGGTAATTAATTAAATGTCTCCTGGTAAGATTGCCGCGTGCTCCCTGGAGTGCATGTGATGCCCCCAGCCCACTGGCCCAGCAGGTTCACCAGCCGTGATCATCCCTACTGTGGAGATTGAACACCCCTGACCTATCTGCTGAGTAGGGCAGCAGCTGGTGGGGGCTGGGAGTCAGGTTCCCAGGCCAGGGGTCCTTTTTTCCCTGATAGCAGCTTGTTTACCAGAAAAAAGTCAGAAAAGGGACATGTAGTTGTGTGGTGGCAGGAAGGGCCAGGGACTCACTCCCAGGACTCACCAAGGTCAGGCAAATTCCACTTCTTTTTCCAAAGGAGTTCCAGCCTCTTAGTGCGGCCTCGGAGAGGTGAAGAGAGATCAAGGATTTATTTCAGAGAAACAAAGAAAGCCATGCGGAGGGTGATTTTGACATTTTAGAATACGTGCTAGGAAAGCTTTGACATCTGTGACCTCAATAATTGGGCGGTTCCGCCATGCTGTGAAGGGTGGGGGCCAGCAGGCAGCGCCTGTCAGATACCATGTCAGGATTGATAAATGCGTTATTTGGTGCTCTGTCAAAATGCTCGTGTTAGCTGGGCGTGATCTCTCTCGCACATGGAACATGGCTGCACCATCTGCTCACTTTGGAAGCAATATCTTGAGCCCATCTCCCATGCCCAAGCTGGGCCCACGATTTGCCCTAACACGGAGAGGACTCGTGGGTACGCAGAGGTGCCAGGCTCTGGTCTGTGCGAACACAACGCCTTTCAGTGCTCTGGGACTTTGGGGGCTTGCTGGTGCCCAGCTGCGGTCCTGGACTTGATAAATGACCCTCACCATCCCTACCGTCCATTCAGGGATTGCCGGAGCATTGGTTCAGCGCTAATGTTTTTATAATGTGCCTTCTTTGCGACAGATTGGGATCAGAAAGCAGGCTGTTCAGTGCCCTTTGTTTTTCTTCGAACAAGGTTCTTTTAAAATCATCACTCTCGTCAAACCAGGGCTGGTGTCTCTGCTTGGCAGAGCCCACTGTGACCGCTGTCAGCGAGGGTATTCTATCAAGGCGCTCAGACTCACTGTCAGCCGCAGGGGTCCCACGCTCCGTGTCAGGAAGGGGGGGGACGAGGCTCTTGATTAATGTTCAAGTCCTTCAAGTACTCTGTCTTTGTGTCTGGGGAGCATCGGGGCGTTGCGGGGACGAGGAGGAATCCTGGGCTGTAATGAGTTGAGGAGGGAGCTCTGACCATGGTGGACCGCAGCCCAGGGCTCCAGACACCCACAGACCAGCCGCTCCCATCTACGTGTGGGATGTTACCCAATTTTTGAGCCTTGATGTGTTCCTCAATATAAAAGATTGCTTTTGATGCCTGGAATAATAAAAATATTGTGGGGAAAAATCCTCTTTTCTGATGATTGGCTCCTATCTCAACAAATGCAGCTTCCTCTAAGTTCAGGTTTGTTAACAGCAGAGGGGTTTGTCGTAGAAAAGAAATTATAAATCAAGCTAGGAAGATCAAGCATTTTACTATGTGACGGGAGTTCATCACGGGCATCTAATTTGTGGGGTGAGATGAGAGTTCCTTCTGGGGACAATGGTGAGCAGTATGGCCTAGTGCTCCACCAATCAGGTAGGTTCACATTCTCTCTGTCTACCTGCAACTTTGAGTATGAGACAAGTGAGACAATCATCCTATCCTCAAGCCACCGCCACTTCTGCTGTTTATTTCCTTCAGATGTAGTCAGAGTGTCAAGCTGCTCAGTCTCCAAGAAAGGATGTGTGTGCTGATGTCTGAGATCCTGAGCTTCTGATACCTAATTAATCAAAGATTCTTACTATTCTCCATTTTTTTGAGAGAGAGAGAGAGAGAGAGAGAGAGAGAGAGAATTTTAATATTTATTTTTTAGTTTTCGGCAGACACAACATCTCTGTTGGTATGTGGTGCTGAGGACTGAACCCAGGCCGCACGCATGCCAGGCGAGCGTGCTACCTCTTGAGCCACATCTCCAGCCCACTATTCTCCATTTTTAACCCAAACATAGACATTCGTTCAGAATATTTCAAAAGACATGCCATCCGTGGCTGGCCAAAAAAGAGTACCGTGTTCTTGAAGTAGTGAAAGAAAGGTGGAGTGAAATTCCACTTTTTTTTTTTTAATCTTTTCAAGACCATGGGAAAATATTTGTTTGTTTTAAAGGCATCTTAGGAGATGTTGCAAAACATTCTAAAGATCAGTGAAATCCAGACTTTCTTTCTAGTGATGGGGACGGTGCCTGCTGCATTCCATGGGCTGATCCCACTTGCAGTGGCCCTTGTCTGCCTGTGGTTTGCACCAGCCAGGCTGAGTGGGGGAGAGAGGCCCCAAGACCAGAGATGTCCCATGTGTCCAGCCACGGCAGGAGGGACCTTACTAGACTGCACAAGAGTCTTATTTTTTTTAATATCTTTAATTCATTTTTATGTGGTGCTGAGGATTGAACCTAGTGCCTCACACGTGCTAGGCGAGCACGCTACCACGGAACCACAACGCCAGCCCCTAAATATTTATTTTTTAGTTTTAGGTGAACACAATATCCTTCTTTTATTTTTACATGGTGCTGAGAATCGAACCCAGTGCCTCACACATGCTAGGCGAGCACGCTACCACTTGAGCCACATCCCCAGCCCCAAGAGTCTTATTTAATCACAGTGATGGCCTGGCCCTCGGGTCAGAGGCTGGCTGGCTTCTCATGGGTCCCTCTTTTTCTTCAGGGTCTCCTGTGGACAGGGCAGACATCAGGATGGGCAAGAGCATCTTTCTCTGCTCTCCCCCACCTGATTCTGATGCCTAGACTCCAACAGAGTGACCCTCTAAGCAGCACCTTTTGCTCCCTTTAGGACCTGGCCACCTGGGTGCACCCCAGAGGCAGCTGAGCCAAGGCCTCCACCATGGGAGCCCATGATGGGGACCATGGGGAGGGGTGCCACCCCAGCCCAGACTCTAAACCACCATCCTTTCCCCACAGAAGGACAGACTCGGGGTTCTCTGAATCTCTCCAGCTGCACCACTGCCAAGGTCCCCAGGTAGAGAGGGGTGGGGGCATGCTCAGCACGGAGAGATGACTCCTCCTGCTGTGCTCACTGTTTCTCACCTGAGCCAGGTGAAGGAGGCACGCGTTTTGATGGACAGACACAGACTGAGGTGAACACAACTGGGCGCAGGAAGTGCACAACTCGTCTCTATGCTCTGAGAGGTGACTCTGGCCTCCACTCAAGCAGACATGCCTAACCATCCAGGATGCAGCTCCACAGAGGAGCAGGAGGGCAGGAGCAGGTGCAGGCTGGGGTGCACTGGCCTCCCTCTGTCTTTCCCTGGCCTTGTCTGGTTGGCAGGTCAACCACTCACACCCTCAGTCTATCTGTAAAGTGCAAGGGCTGTGGCTGGTGAAAAGCACTTTTTCCGTCTTCTTCGTACTGCTCCTGGGACAAATGCAGAAGTTCTTGGTAGTTATCAGGGGCTTTGTGCACGTGAGACGTTCCTCTGATGGGGGCTGGTCTGGGGATGACGAGTGTTCTCACATACTCAGCCACTATCACACAGGGTCAGTGACGAAGGAGGCACAGGTCCGTTCCCAGGAGTGCAGGTCTCGAGCACAGAGTGCATTCACTGTCATCCAGGTGAGATAAGCACGTGCTCATGAGGTGCCCACACAGAACCAGGGAGTCCAGAGAGAGGCCGAGGTGCAAGGGAGGGGGCTGGTTGTGAAGTGGTTAAGTGCAAATCCAAGTTTTCTTACTTAGAACGAGGTGGCTTTGTGCAGTTCCACCAGCCCCCTCAGACGTGTTTCCCTCACCGGTGAGGTAAGAGTGACATGTAAGGTGTGACTGCAGTCTCCTCACCATGGGGAAGGTGACTTAAGGAGGAGCTCAGTCCTTCTGATGCTGAGGTAGGGATGACCTCTCCTGCCCACCATGTGCAGGTTGGGGTGAGGGAGAAAGCCCTGCACAGAGGCATGTGCATCTCGTGGGGCTGTGAAGCACTCTCCTGAGTTCAGAGTCCACTGCCTGCCAGCGACAGTGCAAGCCCTCCAACTGGTCAGAGTGCGCGCAGCCGCTGTGGGCACTGAGGCAAGCAAGCAGAGGCACTGTGCAGACACCAGGCAGGGAGCCAGAGACCAGGTAGAAGACACTGACTTGATTTTCCTGGCTTTGAAAGTCGCTCTTCTTTCTGGGGAGAAGTGACAGTTTAAGAATGTTCTTATAAGATTTCCATATTATGTGCATATTTTAACTCATCCTTTCCTCCCTCCTAGCTTCTTGCCCAGAAGAACGCTGTCAAGAGGGCAGAAATGAGCAGCATTTATTTTCTGGCTTTGACAGTTCCTTAGAACTCCTGGGGGGAAATGGCATGTATGGAGATCACCACTGATGGTGAATCCAGTGTGTAGAGTGGCTCAGGGCTGGGGCCATGATTGGGTGTGAGGAATGTGGGAGGGGGACAGCATGAGCATGCCTGTGGGTGAATGTGGTACATGAGTGCATACCCACTGTGTGTTGGTGGTGGTGTGATGTGTGGGTGTATGTGTGCACACACATGCAGGGCTTGATGTGCCGGGAGGGTGTGTGGGGCTTTGTCTTTACACAGAGGTCTTGATGTGTGTGTGCATGTGACAGTGGCAGGGGTTGCAGGTCCAAGCCTTTCTGGGTGGAGATAGGTGTGTGCTGTTCCCTTGCCAGGTGGCCACACAGGAGTAGAGATCTGTGAGATCTTGGTGTTTGGGACCATTGTGTCTGACCACCCATACACACAGCGAGCCAGGTGACTGCGAGCTGCAGGGGCCTCTGGTGGGCTGTACTGGACAGGTGCCATCAACACCCATGAACTCTGAAACAAAGCAGGAGAATGACTCCACTGGTATCTGAAGTTGGGGGTTAAAAAACGTGCACAGTCCCCTCCCCCCAAGACAGGCTGCTGGGGAAGCAACGGCAGGAGCTGGGAAGTGACCGGGAACAGTGCAGGTGCAGGCCTGGGGAGGTGCCAGGGCAGACGGACGGGCACCATAGGCCTTGCAGGAGCTTTTGTTAGCTGGAGAAATCTCCCCACAGGACACCCACACAAAGACCCGAGTGCTTGTCACTTCATAAAACCCAAAGGGGAGATAGAAAATCACCACATGTTTTTCTTCACTGGAGGAAATAAGTTTTAAGGTAGAAGGTGAACCAGCTTCTCTAAGGCTGGTTTGTGAGGGGTGAAGGGCCTGGGGGCAGTGCACACTTTGACCAGCTTGGCTCCCTGGACTGGCTGTTTAGGGGGACATCGTGTGTGTAGCTTGTGGGAAGCAGTAAGGAGTGCAGTTGCAGAAGGGACTCTGAGGATGCATTTGCTGGCTTCCTTGCATGTGCCACACCTGACCAGGGTGCTGACTTATTGCCAGACTCTTACCATGCCCAAGCCTATACTGTCAATACCACCTCCATTATGGATAAGGAAACAAAAGCTCAGAGAGGTTAAGGAACTTACCAAAGGCACAGAGAAACTAAGGATCAAGCACTTGGCACTGATGCTTCAACTGAGCACTTCAGAGGTGTATTAGTAAGTTTTGCCACAGTAACAAAAAACCCCAAACGCAAAATACCTCTGGTCATAAAGTAGACGCTTTCTTCTCCCTCCTGGGTCTTTGGTTTTACACAGTGATTGTGAGCTTTGATTGGCTGGGCCTAGTCTGGCTCTGGTGAGCTATGGTATTCAGCATCCAGCGCAGACGAAGCCATGACAGACTCTTCCCCATCCCCATGTCTTCCTCTTCTAGGATGCCATGTGAAAGGAATCATGTGGCATGCAGACTTTTCGCTTCTTTCCCTTACACAGGAGCTGGGAAGTGACCAGGAACAGTGCAGATGCAGTGTTTTGTACTGCTGAGTCGTCATCTGTGGGTGAACGCAGAGGAATGAATGGTCTGCTTATCCATTTCCCAGGACAAGCGTGTTTGTTCTTTCTCCTCAAGATTTTTTTTTTGTTTTGTTTTCCACAGTGAGATAGGTGGCTGTCAATATTCTCTTAAGGGAGCAAACACTAGTTTTCATTTCTCTTGGGTAGAATCCCAAGAGTGGGAGGTTACAGGGGGGGTTACAGGGCCACTGTATGTCTGCATTGTTGAAAACTTGCCAAATTTTGCCAGAGTGTTTCTGTAGCACAGCAACCCATTGAAGCTACGAGGTGTGAATGTTCCACTCTCCCACCTCCTTATCAGCACATGGTGGTATTATTTCAAGATCATTCTTAACAATCCCAGGGAGCTAGAGCCTCACCTTTCTACAACACAGAACTGATACATACATCCACCCTCGGCCCATCCATTCAGCCGTTGTTCAGTCTTTTACAAACACATATGTGAATAGCACTATTTTATTGTGGTTTTAGTTGGCATTTGTCTAATTAATGATTTTGAACATTTTTCTCTGTTTCACTATAGTTTTACAAAACTCGGTTGTTATATCCTGGAACTTAGTAGAGCAACTAAAAATGAGAAAAAAAATTTTTCTTCATTTGTTTTCTTTCCCATTGCTATTTGCATCTTTCTTCCTATCCAAGTTTCTGTCTGGCACTGCATCCTTTGTGGATGTTCAGCTTTGCTGATATGCCACTCCCTCCGTTTTTAGCAGAGGGAAGTTTTAATTCCCCTTCATTTTAAAAACGCATTTTCACTGTGTAGAACATTCTGGGTTGAGGATTTTTTGTTTGTTTGTTCGTTTGTTTGGTTTTGTTTTTTGGACACTTTCAGTATCGCTCCATTATTTTCTGGATGCCATGGTATCTGAAGAAAGTCTGCTGTGACTCCACGTCTCCACAGAGGACATGTCTTGGTCTTTCTCCACTTTCCTTAAAGATTTTCTGATCCTACTTGATTTTCTACAGTTTGCTTATAGCATGTCCAGTTGTGATTTTTGGTCGTATGCATGTGTGTGTTGGTAATTATTCTGCCTGGTTTTCTCCAAGGTTTTGAGGTTTCTGAATTGATTTTGGAAAATTCTTCAACCTTGTCTTCTTCTTGGTTTTTGTTTTTTTCAATATCTTTTCTTCCTGAGAGACCAAGGACCTGTTGGTTACATGATTAACATCATTCCATAGCTCTTGAATGCTCTCCTTGAAACTCACTTACCCGTCTCTTTGGTGCATTGGTGTAGGTAATTCTTCCTTACCTGTGTTTGTCAAAGCCTCTTTCCTTTCCTGTGTGAAATCCCTATGAGACTGCCATACGAGGCTGCCAGGACAGAGCCCCAAACCAAGTGGATGGCAATGAAAACAAGCCTCACAGCGGAAGAGGCTGAAACAGTAGAGGTCTGAAACCAAGGGCCTCGGGGGCCAAGACCCCTCTGCAGAAGCAAGGAAGAACCTTTTCTTCTTTCAGTTCCTGGTGGCCTCAAGCCCTCCGTTTCCCCTGGGCATCATCTACCTGTGTGCCTTTGTGTTTCCAGTTTTCCCTTTCCTTAGGAGGACACCAGACATTTGAGTAAGGCCTGCTCTGGTCTAGCATGACCTCCCTTTAACTAATTACATCTTTGCAGATTTACCCTATTTCCAGATAAGGCCACCTCCTGAGGTTCCAGGTGGACATGATTCCAGGGCATCACTATTCAACCAGGTAGATGTATAAATGGCATGTTGTATCTCTGATTCTGCATTTTGCCAGCCTAGCATTTCCATCTTAGGCCTCCAAGTGGGTTTTACTCTCCACTTAAGCTCCCCATACATGTCTGCATGCTGTCCACAGTTTTTTCTAGACCTTCGAGTAAGTTACTCATAGTTGTTTTAAATTCCCTGAGTGACAGTTTCTGCATCAGCATCACATCGGAGTCTCCTTCTCGTGATGGTTTTGTCTCTTGTCTGTGTGTTGTATTTCTTGCTTTATTTACTCCTTGTCATTTTTCCTTGTAGCCAGACATCTCATGTGGAACTGAAGAGATTGACACAAGTGGTTTCTATGCCTGAAAACGGAAGCACCTGTTCACTGCTGGGCCTGCAGCATGGAGGTTGGAGTCAATCCCCTGAGTATGTGGATTGAGTCTTTTTCAATATCTGAAAGGGATCAGATTGCATTATCGATGTCAGCTAGGAAAGCCAAAGAAAGCCACTGCAGACCCGTCCTGCTTGAGCTGGAATGGGGCAGGCCTGGGAGCCAAGTGGTGAAGCCAGCCTGCAAGTGCTACAGGACTGAAAACCAGTTTTGTACTTTCTCTTGACTTTGCCCATGTGTCGGGTAATTAGTGGCCTCTAAGCAGCCGTGCAGATGGCCTCCTGAGCATACTCTTTAAGAGCATCTCACCATGAATTCTTTTGTGGAAGGAAGAAAGAAAACTCCCTCATTTCCTCTTTTTTTTTCCCCCTCTTTTCTTTCTGTATCCAACATATTTGTGTATCCAAAGGCGAGGTTCTGGGCTCAGGATACTGAGATGAAAAAGCCAATCTCTCTCCCTCTGAGAAGCTCCTACAGATAGAGAGCAAAGAATCAGAAGTACACATTTCAGGTTTTACATATTGGCATTTCCAGGCAGGGGGCATGTGTGTCCTTGTGCTGGGCACAGTCTCTCTCTCTCTCTCTCCCTTTCTGGCTCGCTCGCTCTTTGTTGTTGGCTCCCAGGAGAGGCGAGTCTGTGTGTGTTTTAAAAACTGCACAGTGAAGTTCTTTTTGTCTGCAGGTTTTGAAGGTGTAACATCTCAGCCCACACAGCCCACCTGCTCCAATCTCTAGTTCATCTTTAACAACTGGTGTTTGTAACCGCGGTGCTGACTCTGGATTAGTCACTGAGGCATGAAGCAACCAGATTGGCCTGAGTTCCCAAGCCTGTTGTGGGGACAGGGAGCCAGGTGCCCATGTGATAGTGGCCAGACCACCTGTGTCAGAAGAAAGGGCAGGGGTCCTGGCATGGCCACTCCTGGGCTCTCTTTCTCAGTAAACACTGAAAATACGGCTGGGCTTTTAAAACAAAAGAGGATGAGGAAGCAACACCCCAGCACACAGGTGTGCAGTTAACGTCTAAGTGTCACTTTGTAAGCCTCCCTGAGGAATTCTGGTTCTTTTTAAAAGAGATGTGACTTTATGGGAAAATGGCATGTTCCCTGGAGTTTGTGGGGCCCCTCGGAAGGACTCTCTGGGTACCTCTGAGACTCCAGAAGGACTTTCCTGGCCTGACAGGTGGGGACACTACTGGATAATTTAGGGTTTTGCTCAGATAGAAATCTGTGGGAATCCTAATGGCTCTAGACGTTGTAAGGCTTGGTTGAGGCCTTCCTGTAGCAACCAATTCTCTCCCCTCCGCCGGAGGAACCCCTGTTAGTCCTCTTGAATTTCCTTCTTGCTTTCCATTATGCATCACTGAGCCCTTGTCTGGTCTCCTGGGGACTTGTGTGCCAGCCTTCTGGGACGCCTGCCCTGGGGCTGTTTAGAAGGATTTCTTCCCTCTTTCTCTCTATGGGCTGATGATAAATTTGCAGATTTCATGCCATCAAAGTTTAGCATAGCCATGGGACTCGCTATAGCCAAGGAAGTGCAAGAAAAAGCAATGCCTATTGCTCCTGGGGACCTTCGGGGTCTCAGGTATGTTTCACACTTTCTTCTCCCCCTGCCAGGGTAACTGACAGCATCCCAGACAGCAACTGCTCTGCCACCAGTGAGCATTGAGGCCCACGGAGAGGCTTCTCGTTGTAGCCCACCCTGACCACGCAGCTCACACGTCAAGCTGAGCCTGTCTACTGTGATACGTGGAAGAAGTCACTCACTTGCTTTCTTGCCTCTCTTGAGCTGGTGTGGGCATGCCATGGACACTAGCCAATGCAATATGTCTCTTGCAACATCTGCTAATGTCTCCAAGTAACAGTATCCACAGCTAATGGTTAAATTATTCTGCAAAGTAAAATCGCAAATTCTGCAATCAATGTCCCCTGTTCTCCAGGTTAGTACAGGAGTAGATTTTGCAATAGTTAGAACAGACATTGACAAACTACGGTCAAGAACCTGATCTTGGAGCTGGGGATATAGCTAGTCAGTAGAGTGTTTGCCTCGTATGCACAAGGTCCTAGGTTTAATCCCTAGCACCACAACCCCCCCCAATAAACAAAAACACAATCTTGTCAATTATCACCTACTATTGCAAATAAGGTTCAGCTGGGACATGGCCGTGCCCGTTCCTTTATGTACTGTTTATGGCTGATTTCAAGCTACAATGCAGTGTGGTAATTGTAACAGAGAACTTAAAGCCCACGAAGCCCAAAGTATTCTCTACCCCCCCACTTTTACAGAAAATTTTTGCTGAAATAATAGTTTAATTCCTTCTTATATGTTGATTTCTTGGCCAAATGTTCAAAGTGCATTTTGTACAGAGAGCTCCAGGCTGTGTCTCCTGAGTGTTATGGGCCAGGCTATATGGACAATGACCAACAGACTCCATTTTACCCTGAGACTTCATATCAGGTAAGAAATGCTTCTCCCAGGGGAAGCCCCGCCTCTGTACCTGTTAATAGTCACCCAGCATAGTATACTTGGCACCACAAAATAGCAATTCTTATACAATGCAAAATTGTTCTCTTTTGGTTTCCATTTTTCTTGAGCAATTTACCTTGTCAGAGATTGATTGTCTAGACATTAATTACCATTCTCTAACTTGTACTGAACTAGGGTCATTTTGACCCACTTCTCTCCTGCTTGCTTGCTGCTGTGCCAACCTGGATAGTTCTGTGGGAAATGCCAACGTACACATTGCATTGTCTCACTAACTGCCCAATTCAACTTCTGTACCTGCTTGCTTGAAGCTAGGTCAACCCAATGTGGGTTTTGCCTTTAAAATCCTAAAATGCTCTGGCTTGGGGCGTTCCTTGCAGATCAGTTATGTGTCCTGTGGGGAGTAGTCGCCCACAGGCCAGCTAAATAAATACTCTTCAATTTAGACAAAGCTGGGGCTTGGTGTGTTTTCTGAGCAAACTGCCCCATAACACTGAAAAGTGGCTAAAACAAAGCTGTCTTGGTACTAATGAAAGCAGTTACACTAGGTCCTAGTAGATGCTGTGATTGCTTCTATCTTGGACCTGGAGCATCTCCTGCCCTGCCTTCTCCCTGTCTCCCTCCCTTCCTCCCCACTCTTCTGCATGAATTTCAGTGCTTTCTTTTATCCTTTCTTCAGCTGAGACCAGGGTCACTCCGACCTGCTCTGTGAGGTGCACAGCTGACAGGGGCAAACTGTGCCTGTCCCTGGCCCCTATCTCTGATTCCAACAGGTCTCAACTGAGGGACCACCCTTCAGGGAGGACACAGAGAAGTCTGCTGTCTGCTTGATTTGCTTTCCACCAGCACCCTTTACTTCCCCTCTCACCCTGCTTGCTGGTGACTGCTCCCTTTCTTACTGTTCTCTCAGTTCATAGAGCTGGAATCTGATCTGCCATCTTCACAACTCGGACCCCAAGGACTGGGGCAAGGCCACATGCAAAGGTTTCCAAAAAATCCTTTGGAACCATGGAAGAGCATCAAGGATCCTAAAGCCTGGAGTTACAGAAAGATAATCACAATGAAGTCTCAGGACTGATCTTCCATGCATTCCAGGCAAGCTCAGGGGCAGAACAATGAGACACTCTTTAAAACCAAATGAACCAGCTCATGAGCAATGAGGATTTTGATCTCCGTTTCTGCTCACAACAGGAGCTGGAACTCATCAATCCCCGCACTTCAGGCCATCAGATCAGATTCATTTACTTCTTCTTGGAAGAAGCTCTTCAATTAGAGTCAAGGTCCCCCTCTTTGAGAGCACCAGGTGTTGTCTTGGTTTTGAATGAGGGTCCATCCAAGGACAGCCCGGCCCGACTTGGGTGTTCTTTCCAGATGCTGACTCTCAAGTACACTGTAGAGGTGGTCGACTCCCTCTCACTGTACCCCTCCATCCAGCCTTGTGCATTATTTTGCAAAGGTGGGTGTGGATGGTGGAACTTGTCAGCATGGTGTGGTGAAGATATTTTCAGGCCAAGTTGCTAGAAGGATTGCTCAGAATTGCTCAGAGGCTATGGAGGGTGGACCTGGGCTCCCAAGGAGCACAAACATCTAGGAATACCTCGAACAGCTGCCCTCTGGTTTCTGCTCTGGGATCCCCAGGTTCGCTTGGGATGCCATTTGTCCTCTTCTCATGACCCCTGCTGGCCTCGGTCACAGATCTGGGTCTCTCTGGTGCATCTTCTCTGATTTTCCTTCCTTCCACCAAAAGTCTGTGTTCCTATGGATCGTGCTGTGGTGTAGATAGAGGTTTCACAGCCCCTGGTTCTGGATGTGATCTAGAGGAGGGCTTTTCCCTGTCAGGAGCCTGGCTTTTAATATGAAAAGCTAAAATGTCACAGTTGTCTCTAAAATGAGATCCAAGCATATTTAGGGATATTCACCTCTAATGTCATTCCTGTTCTGTGATCCCAGTCCTCCCTGAGACTTAGCACATCTGATTTCAGAAGGAAAGGGCTGAGCCCTGCTTTCTAAAAACCCACAGATGTGGGGAGGAAATTGATGCATAGGCAGATAGTTCTAACATGGAAAGCAACTTCCAGTGGCAGATGTTCCCACGACGTCCCGTGACTGAGGGAGGGAGGCTTCTATCCTGGCCTGGTCTTTGCTTGGTGTACTATTTTCTTCCACCCCACTTGGATAGCCCATCTCCTTTGCCTGCCTCCAGGTACCATGACTTCACGCCAATCATTATTGCCTTGAAGGAAATTCGCTGTGAAGCGCTTCTGGTTCGCTGAGCATCATGCTTGGCGCCAAGTGCAATGGAAGCTCCCTCTGGCCTCACAGCGGGCCACAAAGTTCAAGGTGAAGACACATCACGGGAAAGGGCTTGGATAGCTCTGTATTCATGTCCCAGAGGGGGACTGACGAGAAGTTCTGGGATCCCCGGTTTAGAACAAACAACTGACACAATTTCTTGTATGTTCCTGTGGAGGGAAAACTGATTTTTCAAAATCTTGACCTCATTCTGCCAGAGGGGCCCAAGCCACCAGGTTGGGAAGCCTGGGGTGGCTAACATGCATGCCCCCCAGAGCCTCACCCTCCTCCCTGACTCATCCCTGGCTGTCCCTGGTGGTCGGTGCTCCTCACCCAGGCTCCCCTCCCTGCCAGATGGCTTTCCTCTTGCCGACTGGTACCCGCCCCACCTCAGGCTGGCCTGGATGAGCCTGGCTTGCCTGATGTCTCCTTCACTGGTGCAGGTCCTGTTTCTGCAGCCTGGGTGCTGCTCACATGACCTTCCTGTCCACGGTTCTTCCTAGCTCAGCATTGGCAGCCCTATCTGGATCTTCCTCTACCCATCACCCTTGGCAAAAGTGCAGCATTGCTAGGTCTTGCTTACCTCCCTTGCTTCAAGACAGGATGCTGCAGCTGGGAGGGTGAGCGGGATTTGGCTCTGTGGGAAGAACATGGAGCTGATCATGGTGAGTGACCATGCTTCCAGCACACCTTGCTGTGAGAATGGATGACTCGGCAGGAGGCTGGACGCTGGTTTCTAAGACGCCCCAGGGCGAGGCGTGCTCCCCTGGCAGTTCCTTTGTGGCGAGTCATCTCATGGGCACACAGAAGGAGCCTGCTTCCCTTAGGAGGAAACTCCTTGGACTAACGCTGTTGCTCTTCTCTCCTACTGTGAAGCGTGAGCTCTAAGTGAAGAGTCATGAACATGAAAAGTCCGTTTTGCAGATGGGAAAGCACAGACAAGGACAGATGAAGTGACTTATTTGGATATGAATTCAATACTGGCTCCAAACTTGGCTAGATATTTATACTTGCTTGAAGAATATTTAATAAAAATTTCTTCAAAGGTCCCTATCCCAGTGATTTTGATCTATGGGCTTGGGTGTTGCATGGGGACCAGGTGTTTTAAAAGCTCCAAGTGATCCTCAGATATGGATGATGCCTGGAAGCCCTGTCCCAGCTAGTGGTCAGCCACCAAATTAGAGGCAGGTGTTCTGCCCAGGGCCCAACGTGAGAAATCATTTTCTCAGAGGCTGGGCCTGGAAGTTTTGCATGTCACATGCCATAAAGCCACAGTGACCTTTTGCCAGTTTATGGAGTGACCCTCATTCAACAGGTTCTGGGGAAATTACAGCATGTTTTCTTTCTCATAGGACAGGAAACTTTTTGTTTAAGGAAAAATAAAAGGTACACATTTTGTTACCAAAAATAAAAAATCCACAAATTTTTAGAATCTTTTGGGTAAAGTGCAACGTGGTTTTGTTGGTGTGGTGGAAGAAGGCACAGTAGCACGAGTGTAGTCAGCCGTTACCCATGGGGACAAACCTCTCCCAGGACTGCCCAGGCTGCTAGACCTTGACAGAGCGCAACAGAAGCCCTTGAACAGCTGTGGCCCTTCACAATGCAAAGTGCTGCTAGACTTTTCTAGAAACACAGTGTGCTGGACAATAGGTAGAGGTAAGCCTGAAAATAAGAGCCAGCCAGGGGTGAAGAGGAGGCCCAGACCCTCAAAGCTGATAAAAGACCCCAGAGCTGCAGGACTCCCTCAGAATCAGCCTCCCTGGATTTGGCCTGGTGGAAAGAACACACAGCAACCCTCTCTCTCAAGGACTTCCTGCAGTATTCTCACCATCACCGTTGGTTAGAAACACTTGTTCACCTGCTGAGGTACACTAGGGTGTTTCTAAATCATTAGTAGTAGCAACAAGTGCCTTTGTATCTTATCTTGTAGTGGCACCCCCTCCTCCACAGAAAATCCTAACTGAGCTTCTCCAGAAGTCTTCATCATAACTGATTTTAGGACTGTCAGCAAAAGAGTCTCTACAACAGAGTTCAATATAGTAAACTTCTTATTTTCCGGTTGCTCTATTTTACTTGGCCAGTGGCGTGGGAGAAATCAGCACTCCAGGTGCTGAACGCCCCTTTACTGTTTTTTCATAAACATTTATTCAGTATAGTAGTTTGTAAAAGTGTGTTTGCAAATGCAAAATGTGATTTTTTAAAAAGGACAGATCCTTTATCAAGACCTCTGGCCTTGAGCTGGGGCTTCACAGAGATGTCTACATTTCTAAGAGAAGAGAAGATATCAATTGGGCTACTTGGTAACAGCTGGCAGCGGGAGGAAAGAAAGGGGAGAAGAAGGTGTTGTCCTTGAAGGGTTAACTTTCCCCAAACAGTGAAAGCTGCTGCGTTTATGTGAACTTCTGCAGACTGTGAACTTGTGAGCCCCTCCCCTTACATGCTGGTATAAAGTTCTGAAACTGCCTGAACTCAGGGTTCAGGGGATTGACTGATTACAGCAAAAGCTGTGCCCTCTGAACCTGGCTGCAGCCAAATAAAACTGCTTTCTACTATCTTTGGTGTCTTGCCTCATCTGTTCCTACAACAATCAGAGCTACTACAAAGGAACAAACATGACTCATGGAATTAGCTACATGTGGAATTTGCTAGGAGGAAAAGTAAACATACTTCCCTAAAATGTTGACAAAGTGTCTATGCCAGAAGGCAGCTAGCTACCACCTCCATTGAAAATACCTGGGACAACTGTGGTACCTCCTCCACAAGGTTACAAGGTTGCTATGTCGATTAAGTGAATGAATATTTGCCAAGCCCTGTCAGCCTTGGCTGGTGACATGGCTCCAGAGGAAGCTACAGTAGTGGTGTTGTCCCACCTGTTGATGGAGCCGCCTGGACTCTGGCTCACACCTGGCTCTTGCTCTCATGCCCGGTGCCTGTGTCAGCTGGTCTTTCTGCAAGGCTGACCTGGTTGCCTAACGAGGTTCTTCTGTGTGTGCCTGCAGTCTCTATCTGCAGTAATTAATATTCAATCTTTAAAATATAAAATTATTCTGCCTCAGCCCAGAGAGCTCAGACACATGTGCAATGTCTTGCATTTTGCTAATTTTATTGTTGTGTGAAAAACCCATAAAATGAAGGAACACTATGTTTATGGATGTTACCTTTCCCTGGTAGAAATCTCCAGGGCAGAGAGAAATTTGTGGACTTCAGTTTTTCTTCTTAATAATAATTTCAGAGGAAACTGATCATATCACACACAAACATTTTTCTTTTAGAATTTCTTTGAGTTTTTACTCTAATGGTCTCCGTGCACCAGGACCTGGAGTGAACTGCCTCTGTACCTGTCTCTGAGGGCAGCAGAGTGGGCAGGATGGGGATCCATCCTACTCTACACAAAAATTGGTGGAGAAGAGAAAAACAAAAACAAAACAAAAATGCTGAGACTGGA
The DNA here is from genome assembly GCF_052094955.1 of Ictidomys tridecemlineatus. NCBI lineage: Eukaryota > Metazoa > Chordata > Mammalia > Rodentia > Sciuridae > Ictidomys > Ictidomys tridecemlineatus. The sequence continues at coordinate 116,351,357 of NC_135488.1, read as the reverse complement.
ATTACAAATAGGTTCCCTGTCCTGGCTGGCCCCAGAAGGCTGAAGATTGCAGGACTGGGTAGAAAAGAAGTGAGAGTCTCTCGGCCCACCTGGGAGCAGAGCTGGGCTCTCTTAGCAGCACTCCTCTAGACAGAGCTGGGGCACACAGGCTTTCTTGACATGCACTTGCTTTTCCCACCCTAAGGGAAATGTGGAGTATAATATTAACTCAAAATATTATAGAAGAAATTAAGTCCGTGGATCCTCAACCAGAAGGTAAAGAGATTCTGAAAGGATACCGTAAGTTTAGGAAATGGCTCTGAAGAAGTAAGAGGAAAATATCAAACTCCCCTGTGAGGACACACAATGGGGACTGGGCAGTCACTGAGTGAGGTGCTGAGGATGCAGGTGCTGAGGCTCCTCCCAGAAGACACAGGGGGTAAGGGTGCCATGAATGTGCAAAGCAATGCCAACCACCGAATTCCATGATGCAGAAGCCAATTCCAAACTGGAATGAGGACATTACTAAGCAATGTCTATTTCTACTAAGCAGCAAAAGAATGCAGACCATTCCCAAGCACTTCAGTAGTTATTGTAGCGTTATAGAAAGTATATGGCTTCTCTAATGCTTGAAACAAAATTGACACTCCAAAGAAGAAAATATAAGTCAATTAAAGTTGATAATTTGGTTTCCATATATAAATATGTATGATCAGTGTGTTCATCTGTATGTAATGAATATTAGTTCTTAAAAATGAAGAACTATATTAGGGTACACAATGTCTGCCTTAGAATGGAAACATATGAGTTTTAAATGAGATTCTAAGAATGAGATAAACTTGCATTAATCTGTTTTAATTAAGTTGTGATATAAGTTACCTAAAGTTTTCTAATATTTGTTTTATGTCTAAAAAAATAAGCAGGTCCATCAAATATTAAGCCTCCCTGTAAATCAACACCACGAAAGGGAAGAGCAATTGTTTCATATGCACATGAAATTCCTGGTCTAGAAACTGCTCGGCTCCATATATTTTAAAAAATTAATTAAAATAAGTTATAGAATTTCCACTGAGTAATGAAACTGATGAATCAGGTCCCCTCGGTGTTCAGCGGGTACCCACAGTGCTCAGTGGGTACATATTAGGGAATATTTTTCTGCTGAAATTTAACTTCAGAGCTTTCTTGTCTGGTAGCTCTTCAAGAGAAATAACTTAAAAGGCAAAGGTATGTCCCGTCCCACAGCAGCTCTGTGTGGGCTGCTTGCTGTCTACGAGGAGGTGCCCTGGAGTCTCACACACAGGTAAAGTCTCAGTGGAAGGCAAGACAAGCAGGAGCAGGGAGCCCGCGGGAGAAAGTACGGAGGGTGCAGAACACCGCAAGAGGTCACCTGGGCTTCCAGGATGCACTGAGCAGAGCGATGTCCTCCACGGGGGTCTTCTGGTTCTACCTGCTGTCTCCCTTCCTTTGCCTCGGCTTTCCATACATATGTTGGCTAGCACCCATACAAGTAGTGGCAAAATTTAGAAATAATATAAAAATGTTGCCTGCACAAGAATTTGCACAAGAAAGAAAGTGTGGGATTCCCTTAGGAGAAGCAGCTGTGAAGGTGGGATCATTCCATGGATTTCAGAGATGGCACAGAGTCTTAAACCCGCGGCAGGGAAAGGTTAGAGATGGGGTCAGAGCTTAGTGCAAGTCCACGGGCCTTTTCTTTGCAGACAAACACAAAGCAACACGAACAGCAGCCTAGAGAAAGGTGAGAGATGCGTGTTTGGTATAAATAGCAAGCCTTCTTACAGCAGAGCTGGGCCGTCCTATCTCTCTAAAGGGACAACTGCTAAAGGATACAAAGGAACCCTGAGAAACATTGGATCTGGCAAAACAAACAAACAAACAAAACTCTACAAAGCTGAATGACTATTTACCTGGGGATGGAAGGACCAACAGACGGATTGACCGAGAAGAACAGACTCTGTAGGGAAGGACGTCACAGGACCCATTTTGCTTCACAGCTGGATCATAGGATGGACCAGCTAGGACCTGGCTTTCAACCATTCCTCGCAATCAAAGTTGTTTTGGTGACTTTGAACTGGCCTGATTTAAACAAGCTTTCACTTTTTCTGCCGATATCCTGACACACGGGTAATAATTGTGTTGATGCTCATAAGCCATGTCCAGGTGTTTGGTGTGACTCAGCATTTCAATTTCCCCACGTGGAAGCCACCGGTTTACCTAATATCTATACTTGTTACATTTACACCCTCCCCAATTAATTAAGTCAATACTTACATTGGTCATCTAGTATGTGCCAACCAGTTGAGTAGGTACGGGAGAAACCACAGGAAAGAGAGTGAAGTCTTGGCCCCAGGAAGCAGACAGCCAAGAGTGGAATTCAAGCAGGATGCAAGATTCGTAAGTCCCCCAGGCCTGGGGACCCCGAGGAAAGAGCCCAACCCAGCCCAGACTCAGGAGACTGAAACAGCTGAAGCATACTTTTAACCAAATTCCTGAAGGCGATGACAAGTTCTGTGAATCAAAGTTGAGTAAAAGGAAAATAAAAGTTAAAAGCATTTCATTCATGCTTTATAATGTCCCAGACCCTTCAAAGCACTTAACAAACTTCCTTAGTTGTTCTTCATTAAACCTGTTGGAGACAAGGAAAAGGAGAGGAAGGTGAGAAGAGATTTCTAATCAAAACTACTCCGTGGCAAGATGAGTCGCTCTTAGAAATCATGAGCTGGAACTTTCCAAAAGTAGACAAGCATTGGCTACATCAACTCAGAGCCCAAGAGTTGGGGAGATTGAGACGCTTGTGGGTCCTACTTTGTCACTTGTTTCCAGAGCCCTTCCACCCTGAAACGTTCAGATATGAAAACACACCCTATAAGATGCGTCGAGCAGCACATTTATTATGATAATATACTTGGGTGATGACTGATATTGTTATAATGTGCTAAGATCTGATTAATTGGAGTAATAATAACATATTTTGGCAACAAAATAAGAACAGGATTTCTAAGCATTTGTTATATCACCAAGAAATGTATATCTCCCGAGGGTAGAGGGTTGTGATTATTTTGACCCACGGAGCCCATCTGTTGTAACGGTTTCATCGTCATTATGTCTATATTCATAAAATGTTTATTGATTGATAGCATAATCATTAGGATTTTAAGTGTAGCTTTAATAACAGCAACAATGTCCTATATTCAGTGCTCCAAACTTGTCACAAGTAAGATTTTCTTGCTCCTCGTTCCCTATCTAAAAAGTAGACTGAGTTCAAGTCAAAATGCTCCCTGTTAACTATCCAAGAAATTGAAACATTTATATAATGATTAAGTAACATATATTTCCCTGCCAAAGAAAACTTAGACATAGACTTACTTGTAGGTTCTCTTAAAAGGAAGGGTCTCGATTGGCTATAGGAAGTTGTATTCCTTGCTTTTACCAGAAAATACAACAGGGTAAGCTTGAAGTTCCCACATTTCAAGAATTTTAAAAGATTGATAGAAAGTTTTGTAAATTGAAGTAAATGGCCACAAAACATCGAAAAACTGACTTATAGATGAGAGTTAATAGATAAACCAAAAAATAAAAAAAAATATGTAGAAAATTAAAGACTTTGAAGGAAATCGCAGGTCTACAAAGCTATATGGAGTGTGCCTCGTCTTCATGAGAGCCCCTGTAGGACTCTGATATTTGCCCTAAAATTTACTGAAACAATTCAATGACCAGGTTGCACGTTTTGGGAGAAGGGAGATAAAATTTCTCAGGTTTCTTCTGGCACACTTCTTCTGTTCAGAGTAAATAAAAAGGCGTGGTTTTGTGGTCATTGACAGCCGTTTTTTGTTGTTGTTGCTGTTGATGATGCACATAACGGTACAGCTTTCAACTCAGCATCTTGGATTGGCTAGAAAATATATCCTATCGTCCTGATTTTCACTTCACCTACTTGGCTCCCTTTTCCTTTCACATAAAAAGCTCTGTCGACCCTCTTCTCTTTCCTCTACGTTTGTATCTTCTTTCCACGTGGGATCTCCAAGCATTTGCCCGTTTCCTAAGGGTTTGCTGTGGCAGGACGCGTCCACCCTCCATTGCAGACTTGGCCTCTTCCACACGTGGACGCATTTCTGAGAAGCAGCTGGCAGCCAAGGACCATTTCCCCCAACTCCCAGCTCTTAGGCAGGGCCGGATGGCGCCGTCTGTCCTGAGGGTCCAGGGGCTCAGGTGGCTGGCTTGTGGCGTCAGCAAGGCCAGGTTCCTGGGTGATCTCCAGTGCTGGGGGCTGGGGCTAGCAGAAACCACACACAGGGGGACCCATGGTGGGCCTGCTGTCAGCCCCTGTTGACTGCTAAGACAAACTTGGGGACACTTGTGCTGAGCCCCCTAGATTTGGGTGGGAGTGTTACACAGCTCAAGCCTCTAGGACAAAGGAGACACGGGGATCCTTTCATTTTTACCAACTCTTTCCATATTATTCTCTACTAACACACCATTTAGGGTAGTTTTTTAATAAAGTATGCCCTGCACTACAGAGAAAGTTAAATATGGTGAAGCAAATACATAGGTCTTGAAAGTTGGTATGTAGAGAAACCGTTTTCCAAAGTACTTAAAACAGTCTTTCAAAAAAATCTTGTTTTTGGATTCTTCCTTAAAAATTATCAATTGTTAATAAAAGTGGCCCTTTACTTTTGTCTCTGAATGGTACATTTCCTGCATATTCTAGTTATTTTTCTTCATGTTTGACATGTTTCCGATACATGTTTCCTTCAGAATTTTGACTCCACTTCTTCTCCCACCAACTTCCCAGCACAATTTACTTTGCATTCCATCTAATGTCACAATTACATAATGCATTCAATTATTTCAGAGCAATTCATTCGGGTGAATCCTGGATTTAGCTTTGTTGAAAGTGGCAGCAATCTAGAAACATTTCTTAGAATTACAGTGTTAAAATGAAAATGTCAATGGTGTTTCAGAAATATTTGTTTCATCATCCATTGAACTGTTCTTAAAATAAATCTATAGAAAAGCAACTGTCCAAGTCATAGAGAAAATTGCATTCATTAAACTTACTCAATTATTTGCAAAACATATGAAAAAAAATTGCCTGACTAAATATGGTTTTAATATGAGTTTAAGAAATAATGTATAAAGGGTCAGGTTAAGCCAGAAATAAAAAATGAAAATAAGTTTAGAGGTGGTTTAGTAAATATGTGTCATTAGGGTTATTCAGTTGCTAGAAATATGCTATTAATTTTATATTCATCTTCTTAGCAGTCAGTACAGAAGGAAGCATTATTTACTAGAATTTAAGAATGCTGATAAATACCTTAAACATGAGAAGTGAAGCTTCTCATGGTGCATGAAGGACATTTCTCTACAAAAACAGTGGAAAACCCCTCCTCCCCAACAACTTCCCCACAACAGGGTACTGACAGTGTGGATCCCGTGAATTGTTTTAATTCCCTTCTATGTGGGTCAATGGTCTCATGCCAAAGAACTAATCAGTCAAAGCACTTATACACAAGGCCAAAATGATGTTGCTTGATTTGAAAATGTAAAACTAAGTGTTCTAGAAAAGTGAATGAAGACATGTGTCAAGCCGTTTTTCGTGGATATCATTCATTGCAGGGCATGCGGCAGGATTTGGATGGCGGAGATTGGACTCATGTTCTCAGGTGAGATCTTGCAGGGGCTCTGTTCTTCATGTTTATTCAGGTCACACATAAGCTCCGGCAGTTAACATACTGGAAAAGCAGACTGGCCTTGTCTGAGGAGATGTAGCTGCCCACCCAAGGATGGAGTCTGAGTCAGACGAGCCAAGGAGAGCTTTCCTAAAGCCTGCCTGACCTTCAGGGACTGGACGAGCAAGCCCCCAGAGCGCCACACCATGCAACATGGTAAAACACTTTAGATCTGGACGCCACTCAACACTGTTACCCACAAGAGGCGTGAAACCTCGATTGCATAAGATTTTAAGAAATACAAACAAACACCCTTAATGTTAGAGTCTGTAAACAAGTCTGGATGGCGCCTGGCAAAATGCCAGAGGGAGTGGTTTGTGAAGTAAGGCCAGCGAGCAATTAAGTATGGAGATTTCTTATTGGTTGACTGATGAATCTAGTTTATGCTAAAAAGATAAGCTGTGTGGAATGCATAAATACTGCTCCTGTCCTACAATAAACGGCTTCCACTCCTGCTGTATCAATGTACACAAGTTGTTCGTCCTCCCCCCACCCCGCTATTTTGCTGCAGCCGGACTGCGGCATTGAAGAAAAGTGCTAATATACCTGTTGCATTCCTGTCCATGAGTAGATGGGCCCACAATGTCACTTAACTTGAGTTATAGCCTGTCTTTAAACCTGAGCCAATTTAATGGTGTAATTCCCTAGTACATGGACTTCTCCATCTTGTTCTTTGAGGATAAACATCATGTTTTATATTCTTGGTTTATAAATTATTAGACTTTGTTTCTTAGAACAACTTTGGGTCTCCAAAAGAATCGAACAGAAAATTCCCACATATACTCTTCTACCCCAATACATTTTCCCTTATTAATAGTTATTAACGAATTATTAACCTTATTATCAACAAATTAACCTAACAATTCACAAATTGCCATAGTGTGATATTGTGAATATATATTGCACATGAAAAATAACTAAAGACCGTAACTTACATTATGGTTCACTCTTGAGGTTGAACCTGACATCATGCACCGTGACGGGTGTTCACCATAATCGTTCCTTCAGAGTAGTTTCTGTGGCCTAAAATTCTCCTGTTCTATGTCTTCTCATCCTTGTATTTCCTCAACTCCTGGAAACTATTTTCATTCTATCCATAATTTTGCTTTTTCAGAGTTGTAAAGTAAGGTTGTTTCTCTATAAGTCAGTTTCTTTCACTTTGAAATATGCATTCAAACTCCCCAGTGTCTTTCCATGTCTTGATCATTCATTCACTTTCATTAATGAATAGTTTTCCATTTGGTGGATGTGCCACAATTGTTTTAACCCCCACCTGTTGGACAACCTGATGACTTGAGTGTTTGCCTCATGTGTCTACATGTTTGCCACATGCACATACACAGGGGCCCTTGGTGTGTTACAACAGAAGAAAAGAAATAGACAAAGAAGTGTGCATTTTAGTGACAGATACCAGTGGAAGTAAGATGAGCAAGTACTAAAACAAAGTGAGAGACACTGATATTTTGGGAACGCCTACTAGATGCTGTACATTTTCATATTTTCTCTATATCACCTTCTTTGGCTCCTAAATGAATATAATGTTGTTTATTTACAAAAGATACAAGTCACATGATGATGGCTTCCAAAATCTTCTTGCCCCAGATATTGAGAACCAGCCATGAGCCCACAGAACACATGCCCTGTTTGTCAAGGGAGGAGCAGGTGCTGACCTGTTGTTAGTATTTAGGGCAGTAAGTCTTAGGATGCAGCCTGGTTCTAGAACATGATGTGGCCAATTCTAGGGCTCTGACTTAATTTAGTGTTTTCTGTTGTACAATGTGTGACTCTGGAGAAAAGGCTGAAAATGTCAAGATAAGCTAAAATGACTAACTTTGGGAAATTAAGCAGCAAGATCTGTTGACCTTGAATTGTACCATAGTGGAATCACCTTCCCTTAGAGGCTTCTGTGTTCTCCGAGTTAGTCTGGACCTTTGAGGCCACCAGTACAGCAGTGCCCAGCGATGGAGCAGGATGTGCAGAAGCATCTGAAGCAACTGCGTCCCTGCAGTGACAAGGAGGAGCAGGTGGAATTTGTGGTCAGCAAGGGATGGACTGCCGCAGTCCGGCTGGCTGCAGCAAAATAATGGGTGGGGGGGTGACGAACAACTTGTGTAGATTGATACAGCAGGAGTGGGAGCCGTTTATTGTAGGACAACAGAGGTATTTATACATTCCACACAGCTTATCTTAATTTACATAAACTAGATACAGCAGTCAACCAATAAGAAATCTCCACACTTAATGGCTCGCTGGCGCCACCTCACAAACCACTCCCCCTGGCAAAATACCAGGTGCCATCCTGACTTGTTTACAGACTCTAACAATGGACCAGCTTCTTCTGAATTTCCCCACCTGGCACTTAAAGCAGACCTTCCTTCATGTGTTCCATAAAGGTCTTGATTTCAAGGATGAGGAAAAAAAAAAGATTAACTGTTATGTACCTCTACAGTAGAGGTTTGGTGCTGGAACACAAATATGAAGATGTCACCGTGGCTTCATAATTCTTATAGTGAGTGTGCAGGGTAATGTTGTGACTTCCATAGGGCTAAAGAAAAGGAGCACACTGGCATTCATTGCAGGGTTTCACATTCTCATTCACCCCACGTGGTAAAATGCAGGGACCGAGGTCTGGGGAGAGGAAGCTGCTTGCACAGTCAGACACCCAGGTAAATACGTGCATTTTCTGCTTGAAATAAAGAATTACTCAGGGGATGGTGCCCAAAGGGTCAACTTTCAGGAAAGAGCGCATCTCCAGGATGAACTGAAGCTCTGCAGCCTTCTTCCCTTCCCTTTGATGCCATATGCCAAATCTGTTCATAGAGCATAAGGCTCAGAATTTTGGATTTGCCCAGACAGAGGAGTGATGCTTGGGGACAAGAAAAACAGAACTTTTGGCAAGCCTGCAGAGCTGGAAATAAAAATTGAGACTTGTGTGGCATCAATTTTTTTTAACCTAATAAAGAAGCTGCATAGGGGAAAAAAAGCTAAGAAGTACTAAGACGTCTTTGAAGAGTCGAGTGGAATTTTCTATGGTTTGCCTTCAGTACAAAGATTAGAGTTTAGGACCCATCTGGGGAGACTCCCAATGCACAGAGCAGAGCTGAACTCAGAACTGGAAGGCTGTGCCCTAGGGAGGGCACCCTTTAGTAAACTGAGCCCACCTAAACTAGGCTGCAGGTTGGTTACTGAAGGGGTTAAAGTGGTCACCCTCTGCCTCACCGTATTAGGGAAGGAAAGAGCGAGTCCTCTCTGGGGAAGGTAAAAACCGTCTGTGTGATCCAAAACACTTTCCAGGAAGTCACATTTGTTGGGATGAGGCATGTTAGATCCCAGGGTCATGTGAGAAAATCAAGAGAAAAAGCAGACAATGGAGAAAACACTCTTTAATACGTTGTGACAATCCATGCAAGAAGAAGCAGGGAAGGGAACACATAAATGAGAGAATTTCAATAGAGAACCAGAATCTCTAATTAAGAAAAAGTAAAATTATGAAATAAAACAAAAATCATCTGAAATTAGGAACTCAGTCGTGAGTTTAAGTTCAAGATTAGTCATCTGGAATGCACATCAATAAACAAATTCAAACAAGTGGAAAGAGAGTGGAAAGAATACATATGTGGGAATGAAACCACAAGAGGAATGTGAAACTCACTGAAAATTCTTCACTATTATAAAATTGGAGTCTTTGAGAGGAAAAAGAGCCAGAAGGGTTGGAAGCTTAATGGGAGAGATGACCACTGGGAATTTTTCAGAATTGAAAATCATCTCAAACTACAGTTTATAAAATTCTCATAACACATTGGGGGAGTTAAAAAAAAGACAATTATGCATATCATAGTAAAACTGAACGATATATTATGAAGCAAATAATCAAAAAATATCCATGGATAGAATAAACCTTTTTTTTCTTCCTTATAGTAACAACCTTAAGACTGACAGATAATTCCCCAATGAAATGATGGAACAAGAGAATCCGTGGAAAGAAACTTTAAAACAATTGTAAGGACAGAACAAACCTGCTAACCCAGAATCCACACCTAACTGAAACATCTCTCAAAAATGAAGGCTGAATAAATACATTGACCACAAGCAAAAACTGTTTGCCAGCATATCATCCATATCACCATCCCATAATGACAACAAAAGGGAAAAGGACTTGCTCTCAGAAAATAACCAAGAACACACAAAACCGTGAGTAGCAGGATCAGTGTGAACAAGCGTGACTGTCACCCACAGCAGAACAGGGATGTCCTGTGCAGTTTAAAACACATGTCTCAACAGGAGACAGGTAAATGAAGTCACAAAGTACTGTGTGGTTCACATTGTTGAGGAGCTCATCAAAGAAACAAATAGTGCAATAGTGATCAGTGCAGTATCACACTGGAGTCAGTCACAGGTGCATCTGGTCACTTCCTGGTAACTACTAAAAATAGCAAATTCGTGAGGGGAAGTTAATGAATAACAAGTAGGTGAAGGGAAAGTTAAATAAAACATTCCAAAAGGTATTAAAGGAGGAGAAAAGATAAATAGAAACAAATTGGAAGACTGTAAGAAAGTACTATGATAGATCATGAATTTCATTAAATCTAAAAGACTAAATTTTCTGATTAAAAGACTAAGATCATAATTATAAGGTGCTATATACCATGATTGACTCAAGAAAAAGACAGAAGATATAGATAGTTTATATCTATTCAATGAATTGAATCTGTCCTTAAACACTCCCTACCAAGAAAACACCAAGTCTAGACAGCATCATCAGGGATTGCTTCCAAACATTTAAGAAAGAAAGAAAAAAAAAACAATTTTAGAAAAAAATTTCATGGAGACTAGAAAAAGGAAATGCTTTCCAACTCATTTTATAAGGCCTGCTTAACTTTCATACCAAAACCTGACAATGATACTACAAGGAAGAAATTTACAGATCAATCTGTCTCTTGAAGATAGATCCAAAATTCTAAATAAAGCATTAAAAATGTGATCTATAAACAAGGATGATGTGTCATAACCAAATGACTTCATTCCAAGAATACGGGCGTGGTTTAATATTGGACACAGTACTCTGACCTCACCTGACCTGTGTTAAGTCCTTGGTCCTGTTCCAAACTCCTTTCAAACTCTCTGGAAAGGGATCCCCGTTTCCTGCATTCCTGTGTGACGCTGTGGCTAAACCCCTTCTTACACTGAGGTTTGGTTACCCGACTCATAACCTTTCTCTCCACACCACGCTCTGTAACTTTGTGTACCTGTGTGGTCTCCAATGACGACCTGTCTCATGTCGGCTTGTTGGATAACCTCGTACATCTAGATCCATGGTCCACCTCCCAGTCCTGACCTTTCTCTGCCTGGAATTGTGGCTCTGGAATCGTAAATCAGTCATTCTTTCAGTTTCTCTGCCCACTCTACTTCTTGTAGTCAGTTCTACCTAATGCAACAATGTGGGGTCTATCCACTCCCACCTCATCTCCCTTTTTTCTCAAGCTTAAATTTCTCAAAAATCTTCTTTTCTAGTGTACCCTACATTTAGCTCTTTTTCCTGTCCTGGCAAAAATGTGAACCCAGGAGACATCTAACTGGCCACACCTCCATGGCAGCTCTAGAGTGCTGGGAGTGGCTGGAGAGTGACCACTGACTGTGTCCATGGGCTCCTAGAGATCAGCAGCATCAGCCTCACCTTGGGCCACCAGCCCAGTCATCCATGTATCCGTAGTCCAGTGCCTGATGGGCTACTGCAAGCATTCTCCTCTTTCTTTCCTTTCCATCCCACCCCTCCCTGACACCAGATGACCCCATCTCCTTTGTTACTGAGAAAAGCCAGCAAATGTGAACTCTCCCACGTTCCTGCACAAATTCTACCAAATCTAAGCTAGATTTCTCTGCACTCCTGTTGCTGTGCGGGAGAGGCATTGTTACGGCCCTCTTATGCAGCTGGCTCTTCTGCTCTGTCCTCCTCGGGCTCAGCTTTCTCCAGTGTCCTTCTTTCCCCAGGTTGTCAGCATCCTCCTCCCTCCTCCATGCCAACAGCTCTCCGACTTGAGGTAGGCTCTTCCATATTAAAACCCAACTCAGGGTCCTGCCTTCAGTCTCCTCATCTCTCCTCCCACCTCCCACCCCTGCCATTCCCCACGCTGTAACCATTCATATTCTTTTGAGGATCTGGAAATTGGACCTCCAGGTCATTGCATTAACCCCATGAGACTGGGCTCATTTTCCTGTACTCCGAACATAGCCTGCTATTACTCATTTAGAGCTCAGCTCCACATCACTTCCTTGGGAAATACCTTTCTGACTTTCCTAGAGCGGATTGGTTGGACACATTGGATATGTGTGACCCTAGGACTTACTTCTTCATTCCCTACAACATTGTAGCACTTCATTATCATCTCTTCCTTAATTATGATTTCCTTTTTCCGTTATATTATTAGAAAGCAGGGATTATTATTATCTTGATAGCCCATAATAGCCCCAATGTGGCCCATGGTCTGTGGTCCAGAGAGTATATTAGCAGATATATGAAGTAATAATTAAGTTCAGCTACTTTTCTAGGATATACTATTTATTTTTACAGAAAGAATACCATATACTTTGGCTGTACTCAATGTATATTTGGACAACTGCAGACAGCTGTGAAACAATGGTAAGAATCAGGAATAATGGAGAGACAAAGTCATAAAGATCTGAGGTGCACTTCAGAACCCATCTTGATTTACCAGAGAATATCAGATCTGCAGGATTCTGTGGCATCCTGGAATCTGTTCTTATTCTTTGGCAAGAGAAAATTCTTATTTAGAATATTCATTTTTACCTTGCCTTCAGTGCATAATCAAATGAGTGCAGAACTCTGCAAATGCAAAGATATGTAAAAGAAACTGAAATTCTTCTTTGCAGTTGAGAGATACACCAGTTGGCCTGCACTCTTAAAATTCATTTTGTCCACCTCAAAACCCCTTCAAACACTCAATCAGTTGACCGTGAGGGAGCTCTGAGGGCCCGTCCAGGAGTGTGGCCCCTCCCGGGACCAGATAACTGCTGTCACCAGCAGTTTCTCTGTGATCAGGAGGAGCAGATAAACACAAGGTACCTGGCTGTTTTCCTTATGGCAAAGCTAGTAACAATATAAAAATAGTCCAAACACATTACCGAGGAAATGGATGATAATTCTATATGATGAAAAAATATGAATATCAGGAAAGAGGACTCATACCACACATAAGATACGTGAGTAAAATCATGTATAAAGATGTTTCTTTATTTGATGTGTGTTTAAGTATATAGACTCATATAAAGTGCTCACAATAGCACCTGAAACATAAGGAACGTAAAGATTTCTGTCTATGAAGATTGCCACGAGGACCATGTACACCCTTTATCATTTCTTTAAACTGTTATGTGCTGGGCTATGCTGTTCACATTAGACCTGAGCTTCAGGGGTGACGCTGATGTGAGCACTACCTACCTCTGAGCTCACCCCTTCCTCTTCTCCGTTTGCAGAACTCCAACTGCATGGCCTTTACTGTTCGGACACTTCACAGTGTTCTGGTCGCTCACTCCTGCGCTGGCCTCGGCGATTGCTTTCCTTGCTTGGAATTCCTGGGCAAGAGCCCTCCACCCGCTCTTGGCTCGTGCCTACACTTTGCTGCATCCTCTCTAGCGTGGGTGTCTTCATCCCTGCCAATTGCCGTTCCTGCCAGGTATTTCCTTTTCTATTTATCTGGTGTCTTTTATTTCATAAAATTGCTATTTGAAATTATTATATTTATTTGTGTCTGTGACCTGCGGTTTCTACTAGCTTGCAAATTCCCTGGGGGTAGGTGGGAGCATAGCCTAGTACTGTGCACATGTCAGGAGGTGCTCAGCAGGGCCTGATGGCTCCTGCCCATTTCAACTCAGCCCTGTCGTCTGTTGGCCAAATGGTTTTTCAACCTTTCAGACAACAGTTCTTGATTAGACTGGTCTCTTGTCAAAACTATTCCTTAAAGGTTCATCAAGTAATGGAGACTCCCTAAATCTGACAACAGACATCTGCAGAAAGACACAAACCAACAACAAAACCCAGAAGAATCAGCCATCTTGGTGACAGAGTGCTTGCTTTCCCTTAAGACCCAGAACAGGATGGGGTACTCACTTCAGCACTGTACCGTGGCTCCCGTCACTGAAGTCTAAGCCCCAGGAATGTTCTCCTGCCTCTGTGTAGTTGGGCTTTCTGCACTGAGAGCACAACATTGGCGAAAGAAAGATTCAAGAGCATTCATCACCCTGGAGTAAAAGAGATGTAGATTCCCACCTCCTGGGGCCGCTTGCTTTCACTCCACCACAGTGCAGCCAGCCTTCTGGGATCACGTTACAGTCTGTCTCTCTCGCCAGTCACTGGCCCTCCCAGAACCTTGGACTGAGCTGTAAGGAGATCCTGCTTCCAACAGGGGCAAACATCCTCCTCATCCCACAGCCCCTGGGCAGTGGGGACATGGAGACTGGGCTCAAGGCTCTGGGAGCAATGAACAAACTCTTCTCTGATCCAGAGACTTCGCGTTTCCTGTCGGAACATCTGTGTCGACATAGAACTTAACACCTGCCCAGTGCAATAGGGGAAGAAAAGAAATGAAAATGAAATGCTTACAGATCAGAAAAGACAGATCACAGTCACATTTGCTTATAGGCAATATGAATATCTGTGTAGAAATTTCTAAGGAATCTATAAAAAAAAATCTGCCAGAGTGAAAAAGTAAGTCTGATGATCACAGGATAAAAGGACAATGTAAAAAGTGATATTTCTCTATACTAGCAATGAATAACTAGTCGAAATAAAAACAGGTACCATAGCATAAAAAGGAATAATTCAGTTACAAACTTAAAACAATGTGCAAACTACGAAATATTGTTTATAAAATGAAATAAGATGAAAATAAATTGATTATATACAATTATGAACTGGATGGTTCCTTTCTCTAAATTCATATGATGAATCCCCCTGACTCCCGTGGTCTCAGAATGTGACCATATTTTGGGATAAGACTGTTATGTAAAGTTCATGTTGAAATGAGCCAATTGGGGGGAACCTGATCAAACGTCATCATTCCCTTGGAAGAGGAAGAGACCCAGGGATTATCAGGCACAGAGAAAAGGCCAGGTGAGGACTCGGCGAACAGGGGGCCATCTGCAATCAGAGAAGAGAAGAGGGGCCCCTGGCGTCCACCAACAACCCTACCAGCAGCCAGAGATAGAGAGGACAAACATCTACAGTTTTGGTCACCAAGTCTGTGTGTTGTAGTGGGGAGCAAAGTAACAGATAGAGATGACAAAATTTAATATTAAGATATCATTTTTCACCAGATTGACTTATTAATTTAGTACAAACCCTGTGGAAATTTCAGATGGCTCTTGTAGAAATAGATAATGCTAAATATTTTTGTTGAAAATTCAGAGTGGATAATTGTAGAGAGGGCTGAGTCCCAGACTTCAAATCAACATTCTCCATAAAGCTACAGTAATCAAGATACTAGAGTGAAAATTGATATCTAGACCACCGGAGTCAAAAAGAGATCCTGCACACACATCTGTGCTGGCTAATTGGTTTTCAATAAAGGGGTCAAAGGAATTAAATGAAGAATGGGGGTACATTTTAGGAAATATGGATGTGAAGATATGGGATAGCCACACGAAGAAAATAGTTCCCAACCTGCCACGTGGCATGCACAAAAATCAGTGTAGAATGGATGGAGCACCAAATATGAAAAAAAAAAAAACTAATACTTCCAGAGAAAAATATAAGAAATAAATCTGTGACTTTGGGGTTGGAAAAGATTTTTAGAGAGAACACGTAAGCATTACCTATCAAAGAAAAACAGGTGAAATATATCCCACGAAAAGTGAATATTTCCACATTTTAAAGTACGCCATAGGAAAATGAAAAGGCCAGCCACACTTTGGCAGAAAATACTAGCAATACATATATTTGTCAAAGGGCTTTTCTCTAGAATATGTGAAAACACCCTTACAAGGCAATAATGAGACAAACAACCCATTGAAACAAATTAAAAAGGAAGTAGTCCAAAAAAGACCTGTGAGTTGTAAATGAACATATGAATAACTGTCAGATATCATTAATCATTGAAGAAATTCAGGTAGAAACCACTATGAGGTGTGATCACACACCCACTCAAATAGCTGAACTGTAAATAAGACTGATGATACCAAGAGTCGCCAAAGATGAGGACCAATGGTATGCTCAAGTACTGCCGATAAGAACATAAATCACTACAATCACTGTGGAACTAATTCAGCCATTTCTTATGCAGTTAATCAGACACTTATTACATGACTCAGTAGTTCCATGGGAATTTTCAAAGAAATGAAAACACATATCCACATAAATGTTCCTGACCGTTTTATTAATTGTAGCTTATGACTGGAAACAACCCAAATGTCCCTCAATATGCCGAGAGAGACAAGATGCCACGTATTCATGTGACACAATGCTCTTCAGCATTAAAAAGAATGAAAGGCAATTAAATGAAGGGGCATGGATTTCAGAGATATTATGCTGAACATCAGAAGTCAGGCAAGAGAACTATAGTGTGATTCCACTGTTGCAAAATCTGGGAAAGACTAATCTATATTACTAGAAAGATGATGGGTGGTGTTCTGGGGACAGGGGGTGGGGTCTGGTGACACTGATTGGGCAGAGTACAGTGGAGACTCTTGGGGGAAAGAAATATATTGTTTCCTGTTTTGTTGCCAAACCTTACTGAATTGTATACTTAATATAGGTTTTGATTGTAAATTATTCCTCAGTATAGTTGTTTAAAAAAAAAAACACTCCTAAATTGATTCTTCTCACATCTTCAGCCATACAAATGATCGGCTCTGCCCTGGATGCCACCCGAGCCTGAGTCATGTTTGTATTCTTCTTGGCAGTTCTGTCATTCTGGATTTTCATAACGAGGTGGCTTTGTGCACCCTCACTTAGATGACACCTTTTCCACAGGAAGAGCAGCTTCACTTATTGCTGTATCTCGAGTGCCTAGCACAGAAGACTCCCCACAAGGCTCCTTGTATGGACAGGTGGCTCAGCATCGGTTGAGTGTTTAGAGGGGGATGGCTCCTGTCTTTAAAGTCAGGACCTGAGCAAAGCGGGAGGGCCACACGGTGGAGACCAGATCGATCAGGTCCTCTTGCTGGGCTGGAGGAAACATGACCAGCAGCACAAGAGAGAGCTCTGCAGAAGCCAGAGGGGATCTTCAGTGCACCAGGAGGGGGACCAGGTGGGACAGTGGCCCCGTGGAGCAGATGACCAGGGCTGACGTCAAGCCAGAGATGACTGGTCCCTTCCCGCAAACCTCTGTGCCCTTAGAGCCACCTCTCACAGACCCTCACGCCGTCTCTGACAGAAGTCCAGACAGTCACTGTGAGGCTCTGACAGGAGGGAGACCCGAGCGGCAGCTGAGAGCTGGCTGCAGCCTTGGGAGTCCTCCCAGCGCCCGCGAGCAGATTGCCTGCGGCCCACACTGAACCCCAGTGAAGACAAATGTCAGAGCCGGAGCCATTTGGCTGTCTGGGGGCCGCCCAGAGGGGTGCACTCGGGGGCCTACTTACACAGCGCGAGTTTTCTGGGCCAGCCCATGGGCCCTTACCAGGGTAATGAGCAAGAAGAAAGCTCATCACCGCGATTGTCAAGACCGCTGTAAATCTGTTCTACCTTCCTAACCTCCGTGGCACCGAGAGCTGTGTGTATGACATTGATCCTGCATTTTGTTCCCTCTCAGGAGGGCCATGAGAAGATAATGATACACGTGTCAGCTAGCATGTGTGAAACTGGCAATCAGAGGATTCAGCTTGGGAGTGTCTTTGAGAAATTCTCAAAATACCGCCATGGGCTGTCTGAGCTCTGCCAATTCCACCTCCTTGAGGTGTCTCTTCCATCTGTCCCTTCTCTCCCACCCTATGTCGGTGCCCTGGTACGATCTTCAGTCCTGACCAGTTATTGCAGGAGCCTTGTGACGGAACTTATTGATCTTATCTTATTTTCAGTTCGTGCCGAAGAATGTCTTCAAAACACACCCTTGACTCAGATTCTGACCAGGTTAGGAATCTCGGGGGCTTCTGAGCGTCTAGAAAAAAGCTCTAGATCATAGAAACATTTCACACGATGGCTCTCCCCGGGCCACATGTCCCCTCACCACATGAACCAACCTATGCCATCCCTCCAACTGGAATCCGCCAGTCTCTCTTTCCCTTGGCCTCGTCTCCGTCTCGTCTGTCTTGTTTTCATCATTTTTAAGCACACTTTCCAGGAGCATTAACGATACTCAGGTTGGTTCACAACCGTGACTGATGTCTACATCCAGAATTTTTTGTCTTCCAAAATGAAACGCTTTGCCCATTGAAGAAGGGCTCCTCGTTCTCCCTCACCTCTAACTCAGGTCAAACACGATTCCACTCTCTGCCTCAAAGAATCTGACAGCTCTAGGGATATCGTGGAATTTGAATCATCCACAGTTTTTTTCTTTGGTATCTGCTTCTTTCACTTCACATGGTGTTTTCAGAGTGGGTCTGTGCTGTATGTAGCCTATGTCTGAATTTTCTTCCTTTTAAGGGCTAACTAATATTCCATTGTATTTATGTGCAATATTTGATTGATCGCTGTATCAGTTGATGTGTGTATGTCTCCTTTCCACCTTTCAGCTCTTGGTAATAAGCCTGTTGTGAACATTGGTATATAAATGTCTTCTAGAGTTCCTTCTTCAAGTCTTACACCCAGAGGTACAATTGTTGGACCCTATGGGAAATTTATGTTTATTTTGGGGAGAATCATCTAAACAGCTTTCAAAATGGCTGTACATTTCTACCAGCAAAGAGTTCTCCATGTCCTTTCCAGCACTTGTTTTCTTTTTCTTTCTTTGTTTAAAACCAACCCATTCAATGATTTAAAGTATTTCTCATTGTGGTTTTCATTTATG
Organism: Ictidomys tridecemlineatus; assembly: GCF_052094955.1. Lineage (NCBI taxonomy): Eukaryota > Metazoa > Chordata > Mammalia > Rodentia > Sciuridae > Ictidomys > Ictidomys tridecemlineatus. Next base: position 116,332,675 of record NC_135488.1, on the reverse strand, counting down.
TTTCTCTAATGATCAGTGGTATTGAGTGTCTTTTTACCTGCTTATTGGCAATTTGCATATTTCCTTGGGTGAAAGGTCTATTCAAGTCTTATTTGTGTTTTCATCAGTTTCTGGTTGCCAGTGTATGGTTGGAAAACACGCTCCATCTTCTGGGTTGCAATCACTCTGTTGATTGTGACCTCTCTGCACAAAATTAAGTCCGATTTCTCAGTATTGTCTTCTTGGGCCTGTGCTTTTGTTGTTATACCCAATAAATCATTTCCAAAGCCAGTATAATAAAGTGTTTTCTCCATTTTTTTTCACATTGAGCTAATTTTCATATAATGTTATCAGGTTAGAGTCCCACCAACTCCATTCATGTACATGTACATATCCAATTTTCCCAGCACCATTTCCTTAAAAAAAATGTTCTTTCCTCAGTGAGAAAAGTCATGGCGTCTGTCAAAAGTCACTGGACCTGCGTTGCTGACTTCAAATATGCAAGCACCTTCTTGGTGTTCTCTGATGATATGTCTCCACCTTTGTCCTGGGACTATCTTGATTGGTATAGCTTATTCCATTAGATTCCCTTTGAGTCCCTTTCACAGAACTTGGCTTTTCTTGTCAAAATGTCTTGCGCAGAGGCTTGGAGCCTGTGTGGAGGCATTTGGTGTGATTATGCCCAAGGGCACCAGCCCTGCAGCACACATCCTCTCCATACACTGAGCTCTCGGGGTCAGTCAAAGTCAGGAATCGGAGCTTGGGGAGTAACCAAGGCTGGGCTGAGGGCCCTGGTTTTGTGTACGGTTTCCTCTGATGCCATTCTGTAGACTCATCTCAGCAGAACTTGGTATTCTGAGCTCAGGACCTGACAACCTAACAATAGAAAGAAGCCTCACCAAAGCGACAGGATCATTGTTGTGCACAAATTCTGGGCCTTTGATTATATGCCAGGTCATTTCCTGATCTGACTCAAAACGTTTCATTCCTCCCTTCATCCCCCAGAAAAATGTGAAAGAACATATTTGGTGAGAACCATGTCTGGCTAAGTGGATTTTTTTATTCCATTAATTTTTTAAAATGTGAATTACATCCTGAGGGACCGTCCGTAACTCGGTGCTCATGTTCTTAAGAAATGTGTTTCGTTCCTTAAGGGCCTTCCCCCTTCTAGAAGGCATGTGAGAACTGCTGGATGCCCCAGGACGCAGAGATTGAGAGAATGGTGCATGCATTTTGACCCACTTCTTTCTCTAAATAAAAAAAAAAAAAAAAACATACTGCTGCTTTTCTTTCTTTGCCTGTCCTTCTCTCCATCTCTTCAAAGTGATTTCCTTATGAAATATCACACCGACTTTTGGGCAACTCCCCACCAACTTCATGGAGCAGAATTATAAAAGCATTTTGCCTCAGTAGCTCCTGTTTTTTAAAGGCCTTTAGTCACATCAACAGTCCATTTGCACAGAAGCGTCTCGCTGTGACCATTCAGCTGCACACAGGACCTCGTGTTCCATGCTTTCCCAGCTGAGGTAAAAGGCAAAAGACTGCTTATGACAAATTTAACCCCAAGGAAAATGAAGACGGAGAGATTGCGAGTGCTGTCACTCATTCTCACAGTTACTGTGGACGATCCTTTAAAAGGGCAACAGGATCTCAGTGGGACTAGGTGTGATGGCTGAGCCTGGGTCGGGTCTCAGAGCTCCAGGGCGTGCCTGGCTCGCTGCTGTTTCCTGCCGCTGACAGCCTATCACTGAGGACCTGCCCTTCCTCATGGGACTCTGCTGGAAGGCTCTCCGTCCTCCACCGAGTGGTCTTCACCCCCGTGTGCAATCCCTCCCCAGCCTTTTCACCAGTGGGGTTATTAGTCACAAAGAGTGGGCACCTGAATAAGCACCCAAGGCAGATAAAGATTCCTGAAGGAAAAGGGATTCATCATCCTCATGATTCAAGGTCACTGAAAAATCAATAGAACAAAGAGAGGAGGAGTCTAGGAAAGGGCACAGGCGACATGTGACACGGAGACAAGCAGAAGCACAGCCATGCTCACCTCCCTCCACTGTCCCCATGGGTGAAAAGGCTCTGGCCCTGGATTCAATCTGAGACTCACCATTGACCCCGTGTCCACAGACAAGGATATGCGTCTTCTCCGAGTCTTGTTTGACTAATTCACAGAATGTGCTGATCTCATCTTGTAGCTATTTGTACGAATAAATGATATTGAATAACATGGCATCTGAGAAGAGGTCTAGCTCAGCCTCTGGCACATTATAGAGAGTTGATAAATTGAAGTACCTTCCCTCCAAAGTCCTCAATGCAAGCATGACTCTGCCAGTTTAGAATAGTCTCATCACATCGGGGGTGCTCAGATTCTGAAAGGCAGCGTGCATATAATTTTTTCTGCATTACAACATCCACTGCCCTGGGGAGTAATTCTACCTCCGTGGACTCCACTGAAAATAGGAGGAAAGAAATGGCATCCATGGTGAGGTGCCTGCCTTGGAACTCACTTGCTGTGGATCAACAGAAGGGCCATGGAGCCACAGTGGAACGGGATGAAAACGGCGGGTCCTTCTCTCAGCAGAGGGACAGACACTTCCCTCATCTGCCTGTCCTAGTTCCAGGAAGTAAATGATCCCTTCTTAGGAAGCGCCTCGGCTGGAGAGACTGTCGTGTATCAGTCTCAAATCTGTGGGCAAGGACTGGATGATAGCTCCACACGGGTCCCCGACCCTGAGGTTGATGAGTGGAAGGGAGGGATTTTGAGACAGTTCTGCTATGGGTGGACACTGCTTTCTTTCCTCTTTCTATCTTTCCTGTTTTCTTGCCCAATTTGAAACACACGGGCTATCAGTATTGCTGCTGATCAATAGTCACTAATCAGACCATTGTTCTTACTAAGCCTTGGATGTGACTATAGAAATTTTCGAAAATCAGTTCTAGCAAGTGTCACCATGATGGAGGAATCAGCCTCAGCTCCGAGAGTGATGTTCACCAATTGCGCTTCCATTTTCTCCCCTTTGTTTTCGTTCAGATGCCAAAGCAATTTCCATCTCCTCTGAGCACTCCCTGTTGAACAGCTAAGTGTTTCAAATAGAACGGGCAAGATTCAATGCTCTCCATCCCAGCAAGTTAAGGACATACCATCTGACCATTAGCACCCCACTGGGCCTCAGAAGGACCATTTTGTCTCGGCTGAATGTCATTTCAGCCAGTAACAATTATTTACTTCTGGAAAAAAATTTGCTAAGGGACGTGGAGCCAACTGGTGCTTTTGATTTCCAGGCCTGCTTGGTTATTCCTAAATTTCAGCTTGGGAAGGAAATTTGCAATTACCTCTCGAGAACATGCCATTTCACAGGCATCCTAACGGCACTTCACTGTGAGAAGAGAGTGGGTTTTGTTCTAAGATGTGCCACCAGGTTCCTCATCAAACAAATGGCTTCTCTCAGACTCAATTTACCTTGGATGGTGCAAAATTTGCCCGTTTTCCAAATCCCGGGCTTTTCTTCATGCAAAGGTTCTGCTAACTTTATAGTTCTCTTATTTGCACGTAAGAAATCTTAAAAATGAATATAAATTTCCAACCCTCCATATTGTCAAGAATTCCTCCTGGTAAAGCAAAAACTGCTCTCTGCCTCAGAGCACCCTGTCTGTTCCTCAGCTGCATATTTTTTGCAGTTGCATTTCACTGCTGGTTCTGTCCACAGGATTTTGTGGGGGCTGGGAGACTGCCCCTCCTCTACTGTCTTGCACAATGCCGTACCTCACCTAGGTTTACTTTACTATTACATATGTTAACTGTATAAAACTAATGTTAATATTATTGATTGGATTTTTAAAAATTCATATTTGATTTATGAATTATATATGTGCATGAATTCTGTTAATATATTTTTTTTCAATTTTACCTATGAATCCCCCCCAAAACAGAAGCAAAATACACATTAAAAGTCACTAACATGAATCAACCCGCCCCTTCTCTATCTTACCATTTTGCTTACTTTCCTGTGATTTGATTTTATGGAAATTGCCATTTTATGCAAAATCCAGGAGATAAGCTCTTTCTTTTGTTTCATTTTGGTAGAGGAAATTGGGAGCCACATAGGCAGAAAATACTGTAAGCCTCCAAGAAGGAACTTAAAAGCAATGAATTTTTTGTTTGATTTTAGTTGTTGACAGACACAAAACCTTTATTTTGTTTATATAGTTTTTTTGTTTGTTTGTTTGTTTTTAAGGTGGTGCTGGGGATTGAACGCCATGCCCCACACATGCTAGGCGAGCACTCTACCACTGCACTGAGCCCCAGCCCCTAAAAAGCACTTTAATGCAGCAATTGGCTGCACTGGTCTCACTGAAATGTAGTCTATGTTACGTTTATAGGAACAATGTTCACATGACTCTTCAACAAGTCTCAGAGTAAGAGCAGCTAGATAAGCACCTTGAAGTCATCACTTGGGCTCAAAACGCTCTCATGTCCGGTTCAGTGCCCTGGCCCGTGGGCTCCCGTGATGAGGGCAGGGCTTATTAAAGGATGAGCACTACTGGGTGACAAGGGGCTGCGTTTTCCACTGTGTCTGTGCCCATTGCTTCCTGTCAACAGATCTCCAAGAGTGAGACAACTGGTGAAGTGCGCCAGGAGTTAGAAGTGTGCGGAATTCCCAGGGGTGTGCAGGGTGATCAGGAAGACTGTGGGCACTAGCTACTGGAGGGAAGTGACGGCTTTGGTCCTGTGACAGCAGGGGTGTTCCTGCATTGGAAACGCCCAGTCCAAGTCCACCCGCCCCAGCGCTCACCTCCTTCCATTTCGCATTATATTTTCTGAGATGAAGCCCTGACTGGGGATCTCAGACTACTGTCACTTCTTTCTGCTTCCATTCCTTGTCACCAGCAAGGTTTCCCAGGCTCACTCTTCTTCATGGGCACAAGGCCTTGCTCCTTTGTGACCTCCAAGTGGCAAAAGGCTCACCAGGACTGCCAGTTTGGCTGTCACTATGAAACACGTCTGTGTCCAATAGAAAGACCTAACTTCAAATATCCCAAGTGTGAGTAGCCAAGCGCTGGTGAGCAGCCCATAGGAAGATCGCTGTCGTCGCTAAAATTTACAAAAATAAAACTGTTACGACTGGAGTGACTTGGAATTCTTGATAGATGTATCTTCACTCTGACATTAGAAATTCTCATTCCAACCCCAAAGCATCCACCATGAACCTAAACGTATTTGCTCTGTCTTTCTCTACATCCTGTTTCCAGAAAAGACCATTGATTCTTCAGTCAATAAATAATGTCAAAGTTGAAGAAAATACATATTGCTACTGTTGCTGGATTTGTGTGGAAGACGTTCTGCTCAATCAGAAAGGGTGAAGTTGGATCTTCTTTATGCAGGTTGGTGTGTGAAAAGCTGCACAGTGACGGAGAGGGGCACTGGGCACACAATGGTGAGATGCTCCTTGCTGGGACAGACTAACGTGCTACTCACAGGCACTTCAGGTACGAGCTCAGTTCCAGGGCAGGCTATTAGTGATGTGAACGGTCTCCACTCTCCCAAAGCTCTTCAAACCACTTATGATCCATGGTCTTTCTCACAGGACTAACTCTTAAATCTTAAATGGGCAGTGCATCGAAATAGTAACGACTCAAAGAGAAAAGAAAACGAGAAAAGCCAAGGTTTTGCAATGCTCACCAGTTGCAGGTTGTTGAAGAACATGTGAAGGAAATCCGTGAGGTTGGATGGGTTTACCTTTAAAATGAACATTAGCACAGGGGAAGCAGAACATCACGTGGGGCAGCTAGAATGGAAAGACGACTTTCAAAGACTCCTGTGAAGCTGCAGTCAGGGAATTTCCAAGCATCTTGCTCAGGCACAAATCAGGGGACAAGCCGCACGACACGGTGGTCACCTACTGCTGGCCTTGGATCTCCAGTCAACTCTGATCCCTTGACATTTGCCTTGTCCCCTTTTCTCAATGACTACACTTGGCCCACCCGTGATCACGGCCTTCCTTGCCATCAGCGGCCCACACATCAGTGACCTGCATGGGCTCTAGCTCCACAGTCGACATGAAGGTTCGCCCTTGCTGTCTCACATCCTTTGGGTGAGTGGATGTATAGGAACATGTGTCACCATTACAGCACAATACAAAATAACCCCACTTCCCTAAAAATGCCCTGTGCTCCTCCTTCTCATCCCTCAGTCCCCACACACCCTGGGCCACCGCTGATCTTGTTACAGTCTCTGTAGTTTTGCCTTTTCCAGAATGTTGCACAGTGGGAATCTCACAGAATGTACCATTTTCAGAGCAGCCTCTTTTACCTAGCAGTGCACATTTACATTCCCTCCATCTTTCTTCATAGTTTTTAGCTTTTTTTTTTCTGTACTGTGGATTGAACTCAGGGACACTCAGCCACCACATCCCCAGCCACTGAGCCACATTCCCAGCCCTATTTTGTATTTTATGTAAAGACAGGGTCTCACTGAGTTGCTTAGCACCTTGCTTTTGCTGAGGCTGGCTTTGAACTCACAATCCTCCTGCCTCAGCCTCTTGAGCCTTTGAGATTATAGGCATGGGCCACCATGCCTGGGTAGCTCATTTCTTTTTAGGGCTGAATAATATTCTAAAATCTGGAGACAATTTATCCACTCAAGTGTTAAAAGACATCTTGGTTCCCTAGAAGCTGGGAAGTTTGGACAAGGGTGATATACATATCCATGTGCAGGTTTTTGCCTTCAACTCTGTTGGGTCATACGGTAAGTATGTGTTTATCTTTGTAAGAAACCACCGAACAGTCTTCCAAAATGGAAGACCACTTTGTGTTCCCACCAGCCTCTAGTGTGAGTCCCTCTTCCTCCACATCCTCGCCAGCTTGTGGTGTCAGAGTGTTCTGGACTTTGGACTTTCTGTTGAGCATGCAGTGGTGTCTTATTGTCGTTTGCCTTTGCTGTCAAGGACACTCCTCCAGCACTGACCTGACGGCTCTCGCCACCCACCTGTGTCATGGTCTTCTTTTCCTTAGGAAATGATCTTCCCTGTCTGAGTTCACTGCGTAATGCTTAACTTACTGGGAATTCTCCAGTAGTATGTTTTTAAGGAAGAAAGTCAAATATAAATAGAAATCATAAAAAAGTGTCTTGTGAAATAAAGTGGATTCGACTATCTGATGCTGTGTGTGACGTGACTTGCAAGGTAAACCATTTTTCAGTGGTTTCTGATCAGATCAAGATGAAAGATTTGGACTTGTTCATTGTTACATTATAGTACAACCAGATCCATGCCTCTTCCTTTTTCTGGGGTGACTGAAGTGGCTCAAGTGTCTTCTGGTTTCTATGTCCATAGCCAGGAAGTACAGGCTGAAGGTGCTGTTGTTACTGCGGCTGTTCCCATCCTGTTCTTACTGTTGTAGCAAGTTCTCCTGTGGTGCTCTGTCAGCTTCTCCTAATTAACTTCTTCCAACTCCAACTTCTTATTATTAAGATGGGGATTTCCTTACCAAGTGGGGTTGCTGGAGAAAGTCAGTTAGATGAGCTGAGTAAAAGCACACCTCACAGTGTTTGAAAACTTGGGCCACCTTTTTTAATGCACCAAAACAAAACAATTTTCAGCTCTTACCATAGATAATTACCCTCATAAATGAAGATACCTAACTGCTACACAAGTTTTGAATCGTGAAGAGATTGGTAACTGGAAGAATCAATAATCTCTCTGTGGAGTCAAGCACATCAACTCTTCTGAATATTTTTGATGTTCTGTGTTTCAAAGAGAAGCTGCTTAGGGTACTTTTGCCTCTAGAGTAAAATTGTTTAGGTGCCGTCTCTTCTACTATTCTGTTTGTGGGTAAAACCCAGTGCTGGATTTCATGTTAACTGGGCAAAGAAGAGAAAATAATAAAGCAGATTATAACTGCATTAGTCAGGTTGATTTTGGCTTTGAGTAAAAACACACTTTAATATCAATGCATGGAATAAAATGGCATTTATTATCTCACATGTCAAGGAGCCTAGTAGGTCAGGAACACAGGAGCTCAGTTCACGGACTCAAAAATGCCATCAAGGCACCAGAATCTTCCAAGTTCCTTCTATGTTCTTCTTAGCACTTTGACTCGTGCTTATAACTTGGTCTAGTTAAAGATCCAAAAAGTGTGTCAAGCCCATTTAACCATACCATGAATCCCCATGTGGGTTTAACTTCTTCTCATACACATCTCAACATCTGCAAAAGAAATGGAACGCATGAGTCCTGCAAGAATGGGTAACGTGCCTGGGATTATTGAAGGGGGTTGGAGAAAGGATGGTCTGAAATTGCTGAGCATTGACAGTGGGTAGAGGAGACTCTAGCTGCAAGTTAGAGGGAGGTTGGAAAATCCAGAAGAGGCAACTATTTCAACTAAAGTCCACCTATCATCTGTCTACGTATGTACGTACGTATGTATGTATGTATGTATGACTCTCTCTTATCTGTCTATCATTTATCTATTATCTATCTATCCATCACTAATCCCAAAGCTACTTGTGGTCTTCATTGGTTATTCTCTCCTTTATGACAGTTATAAATTTGATTCCAAAATTTACTGAAGAGTCATTTTCTCTTTTATTCAGGCATATTAGGATATTTTTGGGGGTGGAAGGTTTTACTTATTGACCTCTTTATTCATATACATTCTCTTCATTGTCAAGCTTCTCAGGTTTTGCAATTAGCTTATTTCTTGTTGTTCTTTCCCTCATGTACATTTAAGTTTACACATTGGCATCAAGATGCAATTTTAATTATATATTGTGGCTGAGCTCACTTAGCAATAACTCACGTTGCATTTTGATTCTAAATGTTTCCTCCTTAGCACTTGAGTAATCGAGGGTCATGTTTGGTTTTTTAATTTATTGATTGCCATGGTTCCTTTGCTGTCAACTTGTCTGAGCTAAGGAATATCCAGAGAGCTGCTAGGCACTCTTTCTGAGTGTGACCTTCAGGTGATTCTGGGAGGGTCAGCAGTGACTTGCTAGACGGAGGGAAGGAGTTGGACCTTGTGGGTGGGCAGCAGCCAAGGCACTGAGGCCTGAATGGAATGAAGAGCCAGAGTAAAGGCACAGTCCCTCTCAGCTGCAGCTGCCTATGGACATCAGGGATCCTGGTTCTCAGGCCTTTGGGGTCAGGCCAAGGCTGAGATCCCTGACCCCCAGTTCTCAGGCCTTAGAACAGATTGAATTTCTACATGAGCTCTCTTGGTTCTCCTGCTTTCAGACAAGAGAACAGACAGGACTCTTGGCTTTTGTAAGCACATGAGCCAATTCCCATAATAAATTTCCTTTTGTACATCTCTGTGGATCCTACTGCTCCTGTTTTTCCACAGAACCCTAAGATATCAATGTATAATTTATTGATTTTTTTCCTATTTCTAGTTTTAAAACCTGACTCTCTCAACATAAAAAATATGTATTCATAGACATGTTTAAATTCATAGACTAATGGTTAATATTAGAAATGTCTTAATTGTGAATATACAACCCAAGATTCTTTACTTTGTATGTAAACTATTCTAATAAAAATTTATTATGAAAATGCAAAATGGTAAAGCTATTTTAAAAGATAATTGGGGAGTTTCTTATAAAAGTGAGCATCCTCTTCCCAAATGATCGGCCAGTGGTGCTCCTTCCTATTTACGCAATTGGATAAAACCTACTCCCTCAAAAGCCTGCCTGTGAATGATGTAACAGCCTTATTAAAAAGTGTTGCAACTTAGAAGTAATCAAAGTGTCCTCCAGTAGGAGAAATGTGTAAATAATCATATATCCAGAAAATAAAAGGATATTTAGTATTAAGATAAAATGAGCTACCCACAAAATTACAATTATCTTATCTTAGACAAAGGTGCCAAAAACATGCATTGGAGAAATGATAGCCTCTTCAACAAATGGTGCTGGGAAAACTGGAAATCCATATGCAACAAAATGAAATTCAACCCCTATCTCTCACCATGCACAAAACTCAACTCAGAGTTGATTAAGAACTTAGGAATGAGGGCTGGGGATGTGGCTCAAGCGGTTCGATCCTCAGCACCACATACCAACAAAGATGTTGTGTCCGCCGAAAACTAAAAAACAAATATTAAAAATTCTCTCTCTCTCTCTCTCTCTCTCTCTCTCTCTCTCTCTCTCTCTCTCTCTCTCCTCTCTCACTCTCTCTTGGAAAAAAAAAAAAGAACTTAGGAATGAAACCAGATACTCTGCCTCTAATAGAAGAAAAAGTCGGCCCTAATCTCCATCATGCGGGATTAGGCCCCCTCTTCCTTAATAAGACTCCTATGGTGCAAGCATTAAAGCCTAGAATCAATAAATGGGATGGATTCAAACTAAAAAGTTTCCTTCTCAGCAAAAGAAACAATCTACCAAGTGAAAAGAGACCTACATCCTGGGAGAAAATCTTTACTCCTCACACATCAGATAGAGCACTAATCTCTAGGGTATATAAAGAACTCAAAAAAACTAAACACCAAAACACAAAAACAAAACAAAAAACAAATAATTCAATCGATAAATGGGCCAAGGACCTAAATAGGCATTTCTCAGAACAAAATATACAATCAATTAACAAACATATGAAAATATATTCATCATCTCTAGCAATTAGAGAAATGCAAATCAAAACTATTCTAAAATACCATCTCACTCCAGTCAGAATGGCAGCTATTATGAAGACAAACAACAATAAGTGTTGGCGAGGATGTGGGGGAAAGGCACACTCATACACTGCTGGTGGGACTGCAAATTGGTGCACCCAATATGGAAAGCAGTATGGAGATTCCTTGAAAAACGATGAATGGAACCAGCCTTTGACCCAGCTATCCCTCTCCTCTGTCTATACTCGAAGGACTTAGAAAACAGCATACTACCAGGACACAGCCACATCCATGTTTATAGCAGCACAATTCACAATATCTAAACTGTGGAACCAACCTAGATGCCCTTCAGTAGATGAATGAATAAAAAATGTGGCATATATACACAATGGAATATTACTCAGCAGTAAAAGATAATAAAATCATGGCATTTGCAGGTAAATGGATGGAGTTGGAGAAGATAAAGCTAAGTGAAGTTAGCCAATCCCCCCCCAAAACAAATGCTGAATGTTTTCTCTGATATAAATAGGCTGATTCATAGTGGGGTAGAAGGGGAAACATGGGAGGAATATATGAACTCTAGATAGGGTGGAAGGGTGGGAGGGAAAGGAGGGGGCAAGGGGTTAGCAAGGATTGTGGAATCTGATGGACATCATTATCCAAAGTACATGTATGAAGATATGAATTGGTGTGAACATTCTTTGTATACAACCAGAGATATAAAAAATTGTCCTGTATGTGTGTAATAAGAATTGTAATGCATTCTGCTGTTACATTTTAAAAAGTCAGTTAAAAAATTTTTTTAAAAATGAGCTACCAACTGATAAGGGAAAAAAAGCCAATCAAATCATACATAGTAAATGTTCCAATTAGAGGACATGGAGAAAGAGGCAACACTTCAAACACAGTAGCAAGATCACTAGTTGCCTGAGACACAGGAAAGGGAGAGGTGAGCAGGCAGGGCTCTCAAGAAGACTTTCGGGCAGTGACGTTGTCGGATAGTATGATCATGGCTCTGTGACATGACGCATTTATCGACACCCAGGTACACTGACGAACTTAGGATGGCAATAATGTCAACACTGACTGTCACGAGTGAGCCACTGTATTGAGAGATGTTCACGGTACAGGAAGTTTTCTTGCAGGGCAAGAAAAGTTAACATCAAAGTGGTTACCTCAAGTGCCCCATGACTATATTTCCTATCAACACGAGACATAGGTAATAGACACTAAAAGTGACTTTTTACTGGAGGATTGGCTCTGATTCGAGGCACACAGACTGACCAGAAATGGCCCAGGCACGTCGTTCACGCTTGTGGGACGAGTTGTGTTAGAAGAGTCTGGCAAGCTCCACGGCCCGGGCTGTTCTGAGTGTCCCTGTGTCCTCCTCTTGCAGGCAGCTGGGTCTCCTCCCTGACTGTGGGCAGCTAACTGACCGCTGTCACTAGTGTTTTGCTTGCTTCTGTCTCCAGGGAATCGCCTCTGCATCCTGCTACTCGTGTGCCCGAAGAACAGAAAGGTCACGTGGCCAGTTTAATGATTTGGTGGCTCCTTTGTAATAGATGATTGAATGGATGGCAGAACTTAGTTGAGACTGATTTTTATTGCACTGTCTCTCCTGATGGAAAATCTGCAAAGGAGGAAGTCTGCTCATCTTTCTGCAGTGTTTGGAGCCCATCACAATCTATCCAGAGAGGCAAGCAATGGGAACCACCATGTTGACTTTGGTCAAATTGCAAACTGAATAGTATTTTATACATTATGATGCTATGTTAATTGGCTACCAGAGTTTACAATATTTTAAAAAATGTTTTCTCAGTAAATGTATTTCTTTATGATAGAGTAGTATATTTTTAAAATATATATCAGTTCTTGTATGCCTCAAATTCTATTTTGTCCAATAGCAATATAATTACTTGGGTTTCTTTTACTTGTTGGAGTAACTTTTTTATTTTATTTTCAATCCTTACTTGTGTTTTATTTTAGCTTTTTCAAACCCTGCAAAGTTGAGTTATAGCAAAATTGTCTGAGAGTCTTATGCATATTATTTTTTAAGTGTAACCCATTGATTTTTGTTATGATTATTGGTATATACATATGGCATATATATGCTATGTGTTATGATTAGTGGTATATATGCTATACATATATGATATATATAGAAAATATATATATTTATATATTTAAAATATATATTTACATAATATATTTATATATTTAAAATATACATATTAATATATATTTAAAATATATATATATTAATCCCAAGGATATATATATATATTCATCCATATTCCACCCTTACCTCTTAGAAGCTTTATGATGTATTTCTTTTGCTACAATAATTACACTTGAATATTGAATACACATCATTATACCTTCTTCTAGCAAGTACAAAATTGTTTGCTATTTATATCTTCCTGCCAAATTATATAAGGACTTATGCTTATTATAGTCATCAATTCAATATCTCTGCCACACATTGTCAGGTTTTTATTATTAAAAATTTGGTTCCATATTTTTATAGACTACTATTTGTTACTCCAATATAAACTAAATTTTCCAGTATATTTTAGTAATATCCATGCTTGTTTCCTGGGACTTCATTCCCCTCTTTTCTGATGTTTTCCCCTGTTTTGGTATATACACGAAGGATTCTTTCAAAGGGTGTCAGTGGTGGGTGGTCAATTTCCTCTGTATTTGAAAAATGTTCTGTTTTGCCTACCCATGGATGATGATTTAACTGAATATAGAACTTTTGATTGTTGTGTTTTGTAAACACTGTAGTGTATTTTGTAAACACTGCTATCAGCATACATTACTGGGCTACCTTCTGGAATTTATTGTTTCTGATAAGAATTTTGATGTTAGTCTAATTTCAATATCTTTAGAGGTATGCTTTTGTCTCTATATGATATTTAAAAAACTATTTCTTTATTCTTGATTTCAGAAAATTTTGACATAATATGTACAGCTATAAATTCCTGCAAGTTCCAGATATGTCTTTAAAGAGAGCATTTGCTTCATTTTTACCTGTGGAATTTCTTATTTTTCCCATTTTCTCCTGAACTCTTGCTTGTTCTTGATGTACACACACACACACACACACACACACACACACACAATTTTGCTTTAACTCAACATTGATCACAATGTGCCTCCTGTCTTAGATGAAGTATGTATTTTCATATCTGTCTATTTGTACTTCATTCTGGGTCAATTCCCTGCTTCTTTCAAATTTTCAAATGTGTGAAATCTAAATTTTATCTATTTGTTGAGTTTTAGTTTTGTTTCTAAATAATCATTAAAAAAAACCTCTTCTCATTCACATGTTTTTCTTAATTTTTTGATCACTATTCATTACTTTATCTCTTGAACATGCTAAATGCATTCAAGGAAACCTGTATGCTGGTTGTTTCATTCATTTTAATTAGCCTCAAGTAAATTCACTTGAAATATTTGTCTTTGAATGTCTCTCTCAGCCTTAGCTTTCAAGGTAGATTTTAGAATTCTGGTTTGGAGAATCATTTTAAACTGCTCTTGGGTCTCTCTCTGGCTCTCTTGCTTGCTCTGCCTCCGACCCCCAGCCACTTGGCCCCTCTCTCTACAGGATGATCTTGAGATGGAGTCTACCCAGTCCCAGGTCCTCTGCTGAGAGCCAGTCACAGGACAATCCTTCCACACTTCACCTTACTTCACATAAAAACAACCTGCTCTTTAGAAGGAGGTGTGCTACAAATAGCCACGATTTATTTTAAAAATACTCATGGCATATTCCTTTCTTGCTGTCTTCTGAGATAGATGTGAATTATCACATCAAGAACCAGTATTTTAAGATAAACCAAACAGAAATAAGGAGCGAGACAAGGAAGTGGAAACAGGTGGAAACCGAGTGGAAGAAAGCAGAGCGGGTTCAGGCATGAGCTGTGCCTCCTGGCCGCGGGCTGCGGGAAGGGGCGATCCCTGTGGGTCTCAGAGACGATGAGGCATAGACCCAAGCTATCTGCCCTGCGAGAGCATGTGACTCTGGTCATCTGTTCAAGAAGACCTCTCTCTGTCCTTCCTACACCAGATCACATGAAGGCCACGCATTCCTTCCTTACTTTACACAGTGGGAGGAGGTGCTCCGGCAACTTCTAATAGTGCTCTGCAGCTGTTCTTTCCATCAGAAACCAAACACAGGATGCAGAAGCGGGAATCATGGGAATCCATCAGAGAAGACACAATAGATCACCATCCAGGCACATGACTTGATAGGTCTGGTCTGTTCTGCAGTGGGATTCAGGAAACCTGGGGCAGACATAAAAAAACTGGCAATTTATGGGTCACATCTGACCACAGGTGAGGTTGATCACAGTAATGGTTTTCAAGTGTGTATTTTTAAAATAGCTTCTATGAATGAAATAAACATAGTCAATTTGACATCAAAAATACAAATGTTGAGCTATGTTGTGAAGAGAGACCCTGCTTCAGAGTCCTCCTGCATGGCTGGCGGATGCACCCCACCCCATCTGCTCAGCACTTGCAGTTACGCACCCCACTACAGGACATGTCCACCCTACTCCACCAAGCTGCCCAAGCAGAGATTCCTGTTGGTGAAATTCCTCCAAAAAAAACACGTGTGCTTCACGCCACTCCACGACTATCCAGATGCCAGTAGCTTGGAAGCATCTCAGACCCTGAGTCAAGATGACGTGTATGGCAGCGCTGGGCTTGTTGCCAATCAAATGCAGTCTATCTTCCTTGCTGCTCCCTTGAGCCAAGGGTAGAGTCCAGTCCTAGCTGTGGATTGTGTTGAGGAGAGTGTCACCCACTGGGGTCCTGTTTTGCTTTGTGCTCCAAAGACACTTGAGGAATGTGACTCAGTTCTTACAAGATCAGGGGCTCCCTGAATTTTAAGTGGAAAAGGATTGAGATCATTGCCAGACATTACTACTGTGAAGGTGCATGTTAGGGGGAGGGGTGAGTGGGGATTGGTGCTTAGTGCTGTGTTTGGAAAAGTCCCCAAGGTATTATCTGTTCCCAATCCTCCAATCAAGAAATGGTACTGCCTTTGAGAACCGCTGCTTTGGTGTATGACAGATAGATTAGTTTTGAGATAAAACTGTTATTTAAAAAGTACTTCCAAACACTAAAGTTTTAAAAATTATCTTCAGTCTGCTCAGAACACAGGTTAGCCAAGAATTTCCTTCAGAAAAGATTTTAAAACTTGAAAAACGATAACAACACAATGTTCAGGGTCTTCATCATCAATTCAGTCTAATTATTTCTTTGCACAATTGAAGTTTCATGTCTTACAGAAGTGATTGCTGCCTATTTTTCTCTAATTAGTAAATTACCATATGCCAATATTCTATACATTCTCTAGAACAGATTTTTTTTCAAGTTTGATATTTGTTTAAAATAATCTACTTCGAATCTCATGAGAATGTGAATGTGCCTCCTGTCTTAAATGAAGTATGTATTTTCATATATCAGATCGGAACTCAGTTTGCTCCAAAAGATACTTCTTGTTGACGGGCTGCTAGATCCATCATGTGTGAGCTCTGAGAACCAAACCCTGCAGCCCGCACCTCTCACCTTTCTCCATTGGCAGCACACACGGTGGGATGAAAGGCATCTTGGAATTACCCACTGCTTCCCACAGTGCATCTCTGTCACATCCTTCAGGCCTGTTTTGTGCTTAAAATCGTTAGTTCCATTCCGTCCTTCCACCAGCCTCCCAAGGCCATTACTGCTCTCTTAGGAACTCTCTGCGCCCTCTCCTCTGGCCTTGGGTCCACCACATCCTTCCTACTTTCTCCTGCTGCTGTGGGTCCTGCACCTGCCCTTCCCCTCTCCCCACGCTCTCAGGATGGAAGCTGGAGCGGGGGTTCCTGGGGGCCCGGGTGCTCTGTGCTGCCATAACAACTCGCAGTTTTATTCTGTTTTATGTAAATTGGGTCACAGATGTTTTATTGCTGCAAAATGCTTTGAAACTTTTTCATATGTTCAGTGGGAAAAGAAACCTCTCAAAATTCATGCTGAAATAATTAAGCTTTTTAATTTCACTGTCAATTTATCAGAACAAGTGATCAATCTCTTTATACTGCCTGCTTTTCTGCACGCAGCTTTTCAGTCCATTTCCCCTCTCCGGTCTTCTGAGTGTGCTTTCTAGCGTTGCTCTGCACGCCGCCGTCTGGATACAGCCACACCGCCACAGCCTCAGACAGCCCGGCTCACCCCAGGAGGCATGGGCTCATGCTCCCTGGAAACTGAGGGAGCCCGGCAGGGCTTGCCCAGAGGCCAGAGGACTCGGTGAACTCTGCCACCTGGCTCAATTCCCTTCTGGTTCAGAATTTCTAGAAGCATCCACTTGCCCCAGAGACAGATTCGTTGTCTTTGTGGACGTAGCTAATTCGGCTAAGCTGACCCCCCATGCAGTGTGACAATAGAAGTAAAGGCTGTGGCTGGATCCAGGTCCAAATCAGAGTCCCGGCTTGGCCCTCGACTCCCTGGGTCCCGGACAACTCCTCCGTGTCTATGGTTCTCACACGCCTCCTGTCAGGAATGAGGGAACCGTTTTTCTCAATTCAGAAAACTCTCTGAATTTTGACAGGTTCCTTTTCCCACTGAACATAGGAAAAAGTTTCAAAGCATTTTGCAGATCATTCAATAAATATGGACTCCCTTCTTGTCCATGATCTTACAAAATGGCTTTCTGTCCATCAGAATGTGCTGAGGAATCGCATGCTGCTAAAATATTCCACTAGATCCAGGATTGCTTGCAGCCTAAGCCCTTCAGAGTTCTCTTACCGTGTTCCTTTTAGTTGACCTTTAGTTGCCAGGATAGGAGGGTGGTAGATTGCTGAGTTTCAACACAAGAGGCTGATCTTGGCCACTCAGATGAGGTTGCTTTAGAAATGGACTTGGACTTGCTGTGTTCTCAGGAGAAGGTGGCCTTCACTGGTCTCTGGGTCAGCATAACGAGACCTGGCCTTCACCTGGAAGTGTTTTATGTCCACAGCAGACTCTCTGACTCCCTCCCTCCTCCCCTTCCTTCTTCCTTTTCAAACACCATGCTCCTTCTGTGTGCTGGACCAGGGGTTGGCAAAGGTCACCTGTGAGGCCTGGGGGATGAATGTTTAGGGCTCTGACAGACACAGTCTCTGGGTCTACTGTTCCGCTTTGCTGCTGCCACACAGAAGCAGGTGGGGAGACAGGCAAACTCGGTGCTTCAGGGAGAAGGCAGCTCTTTCCTCCTGGGGCCCATTTGGCCATACATGGTGACATTTCCACATGAGGACTGGAGAAGGTGATCTGCTGGCACCAGGGTCTGGAGGCCCAGGGTGCAGATAAACAGACTTCACAGTGTGGAACAGCTCCCTCCCCATGGCAGAGGCTTGCCCAATCCAGAAACACCAGCAGTGCCCACGTGAAAACTCAAATTCACTTATGCACACTAAATTTTAATTTCATATAATATTGGGTAAAAGAAATATCAATCGTGTTTCAATATGCCTCAATTATTTTAAAATATAAGAAATAACGTGGCCTGCAGGTTATATAAAGGCTGGCACTGGGCCACAGTTTCCCCAGCTTGAGTAAAAGTATGGGGGAATAAAGAGAAACAGGGAAGAGTAGCGTCCTGGGGACCCTGGTTGTCAGAGCGGCAAGAGCAGACCAGTGAGGTCCGTCTTGCACACTTAGCGAGGAGACCACCACAACCTCCGTGTGTTCCCCGGAGAACTGCGGACCAATTCCTGGGCAAAAGCTACCAATCAAAGGAGGGTCCTTGGGTGATGCCTCCCTTTGCCTGTCTTTTCTGTCCTTTATATTGAGACTATTCATGTTCTGTCCATCACAGCTCATGTCCACTTATGAACATGGCTGGCCCAAACTGAGCACCTGGACTCTGAGGTTTGTCTCCAGCCCATGGGAGTCACCTCAAGTGCAGGGGGTAGGAGCTGCCTTGAGGCTTTGAAAGATTTGTCACTCTTGTCTGTGATGATGGGCTTGGTGACACCAGGTGACCCCAGAGGCAATAGGCATGAGTAATTCTGGACCATAAAATGCAGGACCAGAGGGAGCATGAGACCAGAGTGCACTTTCTGGAAGCCGTAACTTTTCCAGCTCACTCTGAAAAGCCCTGAAATTCTCAAGGCTTATTTATTTTTTATTTTCTTTGGATCAAATGGCATATACTTTGCTTCTTGAAAGCATTGTGAATGGCCAAATGCAGGACTCTGATCTCCAGAGCATATCAGATGCCTTGTGGTTCTACCCCTCGGCTCCTGCTGTGTGGAAAATCTGGCCAGTGGATCTCCACCCAGCTCCCCTTGTATGGAGTCCCAGAGGATATGGGATCCTTCTCCTTTGCCTTCAGGAAGCACATAGGCAGGGTCTGCATGAACCGCCCCAGCTGCAGGGCTGGGTGCTACTTGGGGCTCCAACTCCTAATGAGGGAAGATCTTGTAATTATACAGAGATACAGAAAGGCAGACACACTTCTCAAACAGGATGTGTTGAAAGAATCATTTGCAAGTCAGCTGGTTGGGATGTGGGAAGTCTATGTCAATGGCCTGATTTTAAAAAGAATTGATGGACACTTGGGTTTTCTCCTAGAAGCCTAGCTCATCCAGAGAACTCCTGAGAACTCCCACTCGCCAAGCCAGCAGCATAATAAGAATGTTTTTACAAAGGCACATCTAGACTTACAAACAAGGCTTAATTTATAGGCGTGTGCAGCATGAACCCTTCATATTGCTCCTGCTGCACGGGCAGAAGTCTCAGCTTCTCTGAGTGGTCGGCACATCTTTTCAGGGTCTGCCTATTTCTGCCTCCAACATCATTCCTGGTTTTTCCTTGACACATATTCCCACCACACTGAAGCTAAACTCCAATGGAGAAGGTTACCTAGCTTCAAACCTCAGTTGTGTGATGGGATAGGTTCTTGAGTTCTCTGTGTTTTTGTTTCTTCATTGATAAAATAATAGCTGCCTCTGCAGGTTACTGTAAAGATTAACTGAATAAGTGCACATGCTTCTTTAGCACCCTGACCCGCAGCAAGTGCTCACTCAATAAACATTAGTTGCTAGTATTTTAAAATAAATTCCTCCTTGAATATAGCCATCAGCACCACTGCATTTTCTTTCCCTGTGTGTTTATTTTTCATTCTAATCCAACAGCCCAACAGAAGACATTATTTCTGTTTTGCTGAAGAGAAATGTGAGTTCAGGAAGGTTAGGTGATTGCACGAGGTCACACACCAGCTAGAGATGACATTTCAATTAAAATCCTCGCCTGTCTTTCTCCGGGAGTAGAAATACCCCTCTTCAGCATTCTCCTGTGTCCTCCTTCCCACTCCTTTGCAGTAGGAATCATCCAAAATTCTGCCAGGCAGACTTTCAGCTACACCATCGTAATGTTTTTCTGTGGCTAACAAATGGCCGTAGATCAGTGGCTTAACACACACCCAGTCTACTTGGGTGCCAGCTTGCGGTGTCAGGCTGCAGTCAAGAAGCCACAGGCCTGGGTTCCCATCCTCCTGTTGAGAATGTCTTTGTGCTCATGTCTTTTGACTCCTGTCATTGAAGGGCTGGGACTTCCAGCTTGCTCTGCTTTGGGGGTGTCTGTCAGAGGCCACAGTGGTGCCTGGAGACTCCTGAGACCTTATGGGGCTGCCCACTGCTCCTCTCTGCATGGGCTGCCAATACATATGCAGGTCTCCAAAGTGAGTCTACTTGCAAGTGTGGGTCCTGCAGGAAGTCTGGCCACAGGAGGACCATCACACCCTGCCTGTAGTAGCTCAGTTGCACAGAGAACACCAGAATCTCACACTCAGACCAGCTGATGGCGCCTGGGACTTCACTAGCTCTGCAGAAGTGAATCAGCGCTCCACACACTGTGCTATCCAGTTCATGCGTACATGAAGCACCCTGCTCACACATTGACCCTGAATACCACTACTCTAGAAAACACCCTCATGAGGTCTGATTTAGTGCTTGGGGTGAGTTCATTCCAGAATGAACTTCTAGGACCTAGAACTCTGGAGGCCATTTTGGAACAGCTGGGGAAGCGGAGCCTGCCTCTTCTGGGTAGCACCTCGGGCTTTTGGTTCTCAGTCTCTCTCATCCCTTCCCTATGCACCACGTCTCCCTGATGGCCAGGCCTGCCTGCACCTAGCCCACCACCCGCTTGCTGCTTGCCCTAGCTGCTGTTGGCCCTGCGGTGGGCCTGCCTAGGAAGGTATTTTCAAGTTCATAGGCCTCTGTAGTTGGGTTCAGTCTTGGAGAGTGCCCCCCAGAGCTGGTCCCCCAGCAGACTAGCAGAGGAGACTTGGGCCGTTGGCCCTGAGCACCGCGAGTCTTGGTGGAGACCAGCCCTCCACAGATTTCCTACTGCTTCCTCTGTAACATCTGCACAGACCCACTGCTGAGGAGGCCTCAGACTCCCCTGACCATGGGCACTGGCCTCTCCCCAGCGCTCATGGTGTGAGAACTTCCGGCTCTCAGAGGCTGGAGCTGGACCCATAGGGCAAGCCCTGAAGGCCTCAGAACCCCCTCCCCCACTGAGATTTCTGAAAGTTTCTTCTACCACATTCTTTTGCTCAATCACTCAACAAAATAATTGGGTGTCCATGCTGTAGATGCAATGTAGAAAGAAATAAGGACTAAGAAAATATTATTCCTCCAGAGTTTATATTTTTGTAAGTAACACAGAAAACTTTATAGCCCATTAACAAATTCATGTGGTTCTTCTAATAAAAATACACAGGGAATTACAGTGTTCCTATACCCCATAATGTGTCCATCAGTGTACACTTAGGGGAGTTGTTATGGGAACAGAGATCAAGGAGTGATGGGATCAGAGGCCTCAGGGAGGAGGAGGTGCTGGCATTGGGCCTTTTTGGTCAAGACCCCGCCTTCTCCTGAGGCGGGGACACCCCTGCAGTGCTCCTCACAGGTGAACTTTCACCAGGTGAACAGTAAAGATGTGGACTCCCACTCAGCTTGGAAGCTCGTGGCTGCCCAGCTATCCCAAGGACAGGACACCTCGGAGTTGGTTTCCTCACCCACAAGGGGTGGTAAAATGGGCCAGTTTGACTCAGGTTCTTAGCCACCAACACCATGAATGAGCTGCAGAAAGCAGTAAGGATTCCAGGTTCTTCATCTGGAGAGGCCATCTGGGGAGGACCCTGGGGACCACAGAGGTAGCCTGTGTCCGCAGGCCCAGGCTCGGAAGTCAAAGGCCAGGGGCTTTCCAAACACGAGGATCGAAACAGGATGGGATCACAACATGCTGGTCTCAGCAGCCCTCAGCTGAAGAGCCAGGACTTCAGAGAGCCCCTTCCATCTCTTTTCTCGACACTGACGTTTCTGGGACTGGTAATGGCGGAGCTCTGAATTTCTTCTGAGTAGGAGAAAGACCCTGCCAGGAGATCTGGAGGAGGGGAGGCTGGGGACCCTGCCCAGCAGAATGGGCTCCCCGGCAGAGGATACCGCTGGCCAGATGAGTTGCCACTTGAAAGCATTTGATAAAGAAGGAAGCTTCATACAACGTCAGGGTCATCGTACAGCCCAGGTGTCTTTGTTTCCATTGTCATTACCCGAGAACAGCTTTAACCAACTGGGTGTGCAGACGAGGGCAGGAGGGTGCAATCAGCTCCATTCAGGGTGGCCCAAGCCCTCCACCTCTAGGGAGTGAGTAGGTGCAGGCTGTCCTGCTGAGTGAGAGGCCTCGTGTGCTTGTGTGTCCAAACTCCCTGGACTCTGCAGGCACTTCCCACCAGGAGTTTTGAAGGCCCAGCCGCTGTGGAGAAACATTTTCAACCAAGGTAGAAGAGATGCAGAAACCTACAGACATGTTTTCCTTCCTCATAAACACAGGCAGTCAATCAAAGGGAAATCTGATTGACAGATCTACATGTTGAAGGAGACTGAAGCGTCTGTGGCCTGAGCTAGGGATCCCCACTCCTGCTCTGTGGACTGGGGAGGGGGCCAGCTCTCCTGCAGGCCCTTCCACCTCCAGTCTGGGTGCAGCTGTGGGCCCCTCTGCACCACCAGCTCCCTTGCGGTTGGCAGCCCTGGTGACAAAGCCCTCCCTGTCAACATGAGCCTAAGTGACCTGTATCAGCCCCAGGCCTGTCTTTGTGGATGGAATGGGCTTTCCATGTTCTCTTCCCCTTGCTGTATATTGAGCCCAAATATGGTGACGACTCAGCTTTAACCAGCAAACCCTGACTGTGCCTCAGACAGAAGCCAGTAACCTCCTCAGGAGGACCAGATGATAGATGCTTTAGACGTGTGGGCTGCACGGTCTCTGTCATCCACTTCTTCCACTGTCCCACAGAGGCAGCCATGGACACTTGGTAATGAACAGCCATGTTCCCATAAAACTTCATTCAAGAAACAGGTCGGGGCCTCGTGGGATGACTGTCCCCTGGTGGGAGAGGCAGAGCACAGGTGAGCAAAGCTCTGGGAAGCATCTGGCTCTGTGAGAGGCCACGAGGATCAGAGTGGTCCTGGATCTAACACCTATGTGTGGACAGGTGGCCACTCTAGAGGACAGAAGGCAACATCCCTACTGCTTCTCTAGCTACAGGAGTCTGGGTTCCTCTGAAGCAAACACATAAGAAACAGAAAAGCAAAAGAAAAAACAAAGCAGGAGAGTTTGGTGATTCACAGAACAGCGAAGAAACGTTTTGCGGTAGCGCTATCAGGACAGGACCAGATTGGGACTGAGAGCCGCAAGGAGACCTGGAGCGGGCTATGCAGAGTGGGGTTGTAAGTGGGGCTTCATGCCTGCCTCCTGGCTCTGTGTTATCTTCAGAACTGAAAAAGAATTGCCATGTTTCGAGCTCTATTCATCCAGATGTGCCTGGAGAAGGATAATAGCTTGGATACTAGACACTGATAACTCAGCCCCAGGTTCTGGAGCAGGTGATATTTCACCACCCTGGCCTTAGAGGGTCCAGCTAGGCCACATGGAATATGTTGGAACTGAGAAGGTTCAGACAGAAAAAACAAGCCCTCTCCGTCTTCCTTAGTTCAGGCCTCTACGACGAACTGCCACAGAGGGGCAAACTCTGCTCCCGGTTCTGAGTCCAGAAGGTCATGATAAGGCACCCACGGAGCCCGGGTCTGGCAAGGGCCTCTCCCTGGTGTGGAGATGGACGTTTTCTTGCTGGGTCCTCCCAGCAGAGAGAGAGAGCAGGCTCCCTTGTCTTTGTGGACCACCACTCCACTCAGGGGAGCTCCACCGTGTGACCTTCCCAAGGACCCACCTCTGATGCCGTCACGTGGGGGTTGAGGACGTGAACATGCCAGCCTGACGGGGGGACACTGAGTTCCCAGCAGTCCCCATCTCCACTTGGCCAGAAGGAAGCGTGTGGAAGAAAGCTGGAGTTCAGTGGCTCTGGCAGGTGTTATCAGGCTGAAGTGAGAGAAATAGACTTCCCCGAGGAGGGGGATAAACGGTCGCCACGAGCTCAGGGTGCCAGGACGACATCTTCCCTTGCGTTGCACTGAGGGTAGCCTCATTTCTGGTTGGGCTTCACCTGTTCCCCAGGCACTGTGGGTGGACAGGGTCACCTGGCCCTCGGTGCTGTTCTCAGGCCACACTGCCCAGGTTCAACGTCTCTGTCCCTTCTGTTGTGTGGCCCCCCGTCCATAGGGGATACCATCCACTCTCACCCCAATAGCATGTCTTCTCAGGCCAGTTCACCGTGGCTGTGCAGGACACCTCCAGTCCTGGAGAGCAGGCTGCCATGTCCTCACCTGGCCCGGAGGTGGGTGGAGCTGGGGCCACGGTGCAGCCAGCACGCTCCCCTCCTCCTCCTCCTCCTACCATATCTGGGGTTTGAAAGATCATCTAAGGCCTCTTTCCTCCCCCACTTACTGGGTCCTGCTGAGTCATGTTTCCCTTTCTGGAACAAGCCTGGGAGCCTGGCAGCTTTGGGGTGGGCCAGTTTGCAGGGAGTCTGTTTCACAGTCCCTGCTTCTGGAAGAGTTACCCCATGTTAGGTGGGTTGCCCTGGGAGGTGGTGAGGCCTCATCCCAAGACCTGACGGGTCAAAGGTTCCGCAACCCTTCCGGTGGGCAGTGAGGATTTCACGTTCTCACTGGAGCCGGCTCAGGGGGTGGTGGGACCAGGGCGATGGCTTCTGAACCAGGACGCATGGGCAAACAGCCTCCGGTGTCTGTTCAAAGAGTCATTGATTTTCCTTCCTTGCTCTGATATGCACTGAATTAAAATCTTAGGGGGCAAGAGAGGCAGCTGTATTTAATTAGAGTCTCTGATTTTTATCCAGGCATCTTTTTATAAAAACTGGCACTGCATTTGATCCTGATCTGTCCAGTGAAGAGCCATGGTCTAGTTGGTACCAGCACAGGCTCACCTCGCCAGGCATGTCACTCTGATCCTGAAAGCACAGTAACCTGGAGTCAGTGTGGACTCCTTTTGTGTATATTGCTCTAAACAGAGCCTGCAAAGCAACATCACATTTGCTTCCTGAATGTTATCAAAGCAGTAATTCATTTATTCATCCCAGCTCAGTGTACAGTGCAAGCAGTCTCCATAGATCTTGCAGACTTGGCCTTTGTGAGTGCATAAACAGAATCCTGTGTCCACGTAATACATCACCCCAGCCTCACCACTGGGCCTCCAGACTCAGTAAGCACCGCAGGGAGGCAGGGGAGGGTGGCTTTGACACACTCTAAGTAGAACTGAGATTCTAACTGTCTGAGAGGTGGTGGCACTGACGTCTGATCCTGTTGTGTACATTTCTTGGACTGCCCAGAGCAGAGACAGACTCTCGACCTTCACTGGGTGGCCGCCCACCAGGTGCAGGCACCGCCATCACATCTGGCCATGGAGAGGGGCTGTGTGGTCGGTGCTGACGGGCAGGGAGCACCACAACAGGGGGGCAATGGGATGCGGGTCAAATGTCGGGGTGAGGATGTCAATCCACAAGTGTAGACTCGTCCCTCGGGAAGTAAGTAATTGGCAACTCTAGAAGAACATTTAGTGACATGGAAAGTGTTCACAATAGATCACGAAGTTCAAAACTCAGTAATAAATATTAAAGAGTAAACTAGAATCCTTGTGCCAATCATTGGCAAGGAAACCTTTCGTTGGAATGTTGACTGTCTTTTAAAAACAAGCAAACAAGCAAACAAACAACAAAAACAACCATCATTTCGTCAGCTTGGGACAGTCTTGTGGACCCTGGGTGTCGCTTGCCGTCTTCAAGGATGGACTCCCGAGTGGCCTCAGTAAGAGGATCCTCCATGGGTCACCATGAAATGTGCTTTTCTATAACCAAGACCAAGCTGCAGAGGGGCAGAGAAACCAGCGACCTTAGATAGGGCAACTCAGGACACCTGCTGACCCCCGGAAGATGGACAGACTGCAAGTCCTCACCCTACACCGCTCCAGTGTACGCAGGGCTTCTGTCAACATAAGTAAGGATTGTTTTGGCCCCAAATTGTGAAGTTTTCTTTAAAATGAGAGAGTGAGAGAGGCATCTCCGAGGAAGGTAAATTACAATACTTCCATCTGATCAGCCAGATGCCTGCGTGGTCTTGGGGACTGGCCCTGGTGTGTTAGGACAGGCAGCCAGCCCACCTCACAGACACAGCTCACAGCACAGTTCTAGAGAAATCCATTTCTTCTGACTGCACCAGTTCTTCAGGCTGTCCTAACAAATTACCATCAACGGGGTGGCTTGGAAAAAACTTTTCTTCTTTACATTTCTGGAGGTGAGAAGTGTGAAGCCATCCTTTTCCCATATGATCTGGGGAGCACCCACCCCACACTTCTGATGCTGCAGACATTTGAGGTTTCTGGACCTCTGCACACAGCATGCTAGTCGCTCTCTGGGTCATCTCAAGGCCTTCTCCCTGAGACTTCTCTTCTTACAAAGACAGCAGTCACGTTGGGTTTGGGGTCCACCCAATGAACCCCACCTTCACGTGCTTACATCTGCAAAGATCCTATTTCCAAACAAACGTGGGGACCAGAGGTTGACTTCAGAATATCTTGTTGGAGACACAGTTCAACACACTTAGAAATGCAAGTCAACTCTCCAGTGATTTGAGACATTGAAAATGTGGCACCAAACCACAGCACCCGGAGCTCAGGTGTGTGAAGGAGATGAGCAAGCCCGGGGAGGGCCAACTAGGCCTTGAGAAGTTCGGCTGTGAAAGGAAGGTAGGTGGGAGGAGGGAGAGTAGACTGGGGCGGGGGTTATGATTTCTTTTTTTTAATTAATTTTTTTATTCTAATTTGTTATATATGCCAGCAGAATGCATCACAAATCATAGTACACATGTAGAGCCCAATTTTTCATATCTCTGGCTGTATATAAAGTATGTTCACACCACTCGTATCTTCATACATAAACTTAGCAAAATGATGTTCATGTCATTCCACCATCTTTTTAAACTCCCTTGCCCCCTCCCTTTTCCTCCCATCCCTCTGCCCTATCTACAGTTTGTCTAATCCTCCCATGATCTCCCTCCCACCCCACTATGAGTCAGCCTCCTTATATCAGAGAAAACATTTGGCATTTGATTTTAGAATTGGCTAATTTCACTTAGCATTATATTCTCCAACTCCATCATTTTACCTGCAAATGCCAAGATTTTATTCTCATTGCTGAGTAATATTCCATTGTTTATATATACCATTGTTTATATATACCTTTATCCATTAATCTACTGAAGAGCATCTAGTTGTTCCAGAGTTTAGCTATTGTGAATTGTCCTGCTATAAACATTGATGTGGCCGGGTCCCTGTAGTATTCTGTTTTTAAGTCCTTTGGGTATAGTCTGAGGAGAGGGATAGCTGGGTCAAATTGTGGTTCCATTACCAGCTTTTCAGGGATTCTCCATACTGCTTTGCATATCAGCTGCACCAATTTGAAGTCCCACCAGCAATGTAGGAGTGTGCCTTTTCCCCCACATCCTCGCCAACACTTACTGGGTTTTGTGTTCTTAATAGCTGCCATTCTGACTGGAGTGAGATGACATTTTCTTAAAGGAGTAAGGCTCCAGCTGGTCTCCGACTCTTGGGCTCAAGTGATCCTCCCTCTGCAGCCTCCTGAGGAGCTGGGACTATATGTGCCCACCACCACACTGCCTGGGGATAAGGTTTAATATAAAAGAAAAGGAAAATTGATAGTGTAAACATCAAGTAAGGCAGATAGACACGAATCCAAACCATGGTGTAGGAATCAGGTCCACAGAGGAAGAAGGACAATCTTCTAGCAGAGGAAGAAGGGTAGATACGCATAGGGTGGTGTTGCATTTTTCAGGATGGGAGATTGTGGGGATCCTGACAGCTTTCATTTTCTCTGTCAAGCAGGGAGCAGGCTCACTGGCAGGTGACGGTGATGGAAGAGGAAGTTGAGAGGCAGAGGAGGGGTATAGTCAAGATGGGTCACGAGTGAGTGAATGACAGAAAACTGGGTGCTGACGCTGATGTGAAGGGGTTTGTGGGACCAGAACTGAAGACTCACGTGGCATGGTCTCTCATATGGAAAGGTCAGAAGCTGAAAGGTCAAAAGAAAAAGTAATGATAATAAAAGTATGGTTTTTGTTTTGCTTTTTTTGTTTTACTCACTTGACCACACAATTAACACCTGCTTGTGAGCGAAGGATCCAGGCCCCAGTGCAGTGAACGGTTCCCACACAGTGAGGATGCTCAGGTAGCTGGCGATCACCCCACCCTGTGCCTAAAAATTACACATTCCTGTGCACAAGCTGTGCTTAGCACCCATGCTGACCATAAGGTCCTTAGCCTGAGAATCAGCACTTTAAATTTCTTTTGGTAGCACTCAGAATTAGATCATGTTATATATAAAAGGATCCACCCATACATATTGCTAGACGGATTTTTGGAGTCTCTTTACATATGTGTAAATATATATGTAGATTAAATATAATATGAAAATATATGTTTTATTCTAAATTGGTAAAAGTGTATCTTAGTTATTTTAACATTATACCAAAGATACACACATGAATTATAGAGAAGTGACAACTTCCTATAATTTTGCCTTTGCATTTTTTAACTTTTAGTATTCTCTGGTGACTTTGAAAATTAGTCAATAAAAATAAATTGGTTAAAAGAACTTATTATAATTGGAATGATAAAAATATTATTTGTTTAATGTTTTTGTTAATGGTCAATGCCTAATTTTGCCTGGTATTTTGGTGGTCATGTTTCATTTCACAATTTCAAATAGAGAATAGTTTTATTTTTAATGTGTAGTAAAATACCTTAAAACACACACATTAAATGTGGAAATGATAGTCTCTGGATTTTTGAAAAATTTCTATGTACATTATAATAATCTAGCATCTGATTATCTGAAATAATCTCACAGTGGCTGCTCCTATTAATTACAAAATGTGCACACGTGCAGATCCTCTCATAATGTATATGGTCAATTCTTGAACATACAATATTTTCTTCTGGTTTGAATTTCAGTACATAGAATTTCTGTAAAGAATGTTTTACCCTACAGGGCAAAGATACCTCTGCATCCCCCAGGGCTTAGTTGACGACTGAGACTCAATGAGCACTATTCATTATGACAAGCCTGAGCCTAGTTTATTTTGCACCTAAAACAGAAGGTAATTTTCTATGAAAATGAATAAAGTGATGCCGTTGTAGCATGTAGAACAGACTATCTTCAAATACTGGAGAAGATGCTATTATAATACAGATATTGATCCACCGACTGCCAGCTATTCATTGTAATTTACTAGGACCATTCCCCAGGCATCTACCACCAGTGACCCGAGAAACAAAGTGGAAATCTCTTCCTTAAAAAAACCAACCCTCCTCCTTCCCTGCCCCCAACACACAAAGCGAACAGCATGGAGTCCCTGTGCCTGCAGCCCTTCAGACCCTCCTTTTCCCCACGTTTCTCCTGAATCTGTGAGGTCCTTCCATGATGTTGTAATACTCAAGAATCAAGCTGCACTGCTAAGGATGGTTTCTTCCTTTAATATTTCCCCAAAGCATCAAATCAAAAGCTAACACAAAATTTTCCTGAATATACATATTTCAGCCTTAAACACACTGTTATTCCTTTAAACGGGTGCTCTTTCCAGTGTCTAGAATTCCCTGAGTGTTAGGTGCCAGGCAGCAGATGAGACTCAGAGCAGGTCTGGGTACTGCATCCGAGGATCAGCAGCCTCCATGACCCCTGTGGCTGGAAGACCTTGAAAGTAAGAGAGACTTGGGGCTGGGGATGTGGCTCAAGTGGTAGCGCGCTCGCCTGGCATGCGTGCGGCCCGGGTTCGATCCTCAGCACCACATACCAACAAAGATGTTGTGTCTGCTGAGAACTAAAAAATAAATATTAAAAATTCTCTCTCTCTCTCTCTCCCACTCTCTCTCCCACTCTCTCTTTAAAAAAAAAAAAAAAGTAAGAGAGACTGAAGTCACTGGATGACCAGTCCTTCATCTTCAGAAGGCTGCATCCCTTCATGGCCTGAGAGAAAGGCCACGCTGTGCTGGGGACAGCAGCACAGAATCTCCTGCCCCGTCCCTAGCAGAGCCACTCAAAGGGCTTATAGCTCATCATCATCACCTTCGTCATGCGTTAAACACAGATGAACTGAGTGAGAGGATCCTGGGGCATCACATCGTCTAAGCCTCAGTTTGCTAAGCTGCAAATGGACATAATACTCCTTCCTCCCAGAATTGTTCTGAGCACCAGATGAGAAAACCTACAGGAAGTACGGCATTCACTTTTGAGGGCCACATGAAAGCAAACACCTTGACTTCAGGGGACTTTGCCCTTCATCATGTGATGAGGGAGACTCACCTTTTTGGAGAAACACTGGAGCAGTCCTGTGAGTTGCTGAGCCCCAGGACGGGATGTTTGTTTCTTGTTCTGTTCATTAAAAGGTGGCAGCGTTGGCCGGGGGTCATGAAGTGCCCCCAGCTGGGCATTCCCTAGCCTTCCTTCAGAGGAAGCTCTCCTTTCCAGGGACACACGGGTGACCCAGGTGACCCAGGTGACCCAGGCATGCATTCAGCCTCCTGGCAAATGGATGGAAGAGGAGGCAAATGGCCAGTTGTGGCCAGAGATCCCGTCAGCTGTCAGAAATGGGGTGCCCACAAGGGGATTTGTCCCCCTTTCCCCAAGAAAAGCAGGGTCCTGCCTACAAACACCAACAACCTACAGGCTGCAAGGGACCTGTGGACCACCCTGGCACTCCCACCTCAAGGCTGTCTCCTCTCAGCTGCCTCAGTGGGAGCAGGGCCTCAGCTAGAGGCACCTGTTCATTGAGACTAGCATCTCTTGATGCTCTCAGGCTTAGTTTAAAACTCCATGTGAAACTTACGTCACATGCCATAGCCTGCACGTACTTATTCCCACAGGAAGCCCAGAACCTCCTTCGTCC
Organism: Ictidomys tridecemlineatus; assembly: GCF_052094955.1. Lineage (NCBI taxonomy): Eukaryota > Metazoa > Chordata > Mammalia > Rodentia > Sciuridae > Ictidomys > Ictidomys tridecemlineatus. The sequence goes on along the minus strand of NC_135488.1, from coordinate 116,301,689 downwards.
CCTCTTTTCAGTGTTTGTGCTTTGGATCCGTGATCTCAGGTAGATCTCCTAACATGCAATTTTATAAATTTATAAATTTTTTAGTAGCCATGCCAAAGAGCTAAGAATAAATGAATTTTAATAATCCTTTATGTTTTGCAGTATTAGGAACTGAATTCTGAGGCACTTTACCACTGGGTTACACACCCAACTCATTTTTAAGTTTTATTTTTCATTTTGAGACAGGGTCTTGCTAAGTTGCTAAGGCTAACTTGCAATCCTCCTTCCTTGGCCTCCTGAGCAGCTGGTATTACAGGTGTGCACCACTATGGCTGACTTAATAATAACATTTTGCAGGGTATGGTGGTGCATGCCGGTAATCCTGGTGATACCACTGGTTATTGGTGACGAGTCCTGCTTCCTCACATGTAGAAGTTTGAACATTAGAGACGCACCCCAAGGCAAGCATATAAAACAGGGTTTATTTAAAAAGGGGTGACATAGACTTCTCCTGAGAGGGAGAAGGGGACCATAGCTGGTATCCTGGTATCCCAAGAAGCGAGGTGTTCTGCCCTTTTTATATGTCCTAGGATTCCTTTGTTCTCCTGCCTCTTCCTGCATACCTGACTAGGCCCAGCAATGCTTGGTGGGAGGGCCAACAGGTGAGAGACAGGTGGGTTGAAGGGGGAAGGGCAGGATGGAGCAGCCAAGGACACATCAACAACCTTAGAGCTCCCTGTGGGGAGGGGCCGCTCCTGGGACAGGTTACCTTGGCAACAGGCTGGAGCAGAAGCAGGTACTGCCTGTCTGATTCTGGCTTCACCAGTGGCTCAGGATGAGGATCATAATTTCAAAGCCAGCCTTAGCAATTTAGAGAGGTCCTAAGCAACTCAGGGAGACCCTATCTATAATAAAATATTCAAAAGGGTTGAGAATGTTGCTCAGTGTTTAAGCATCCTTGGGTATCAAAAAAAAAAAAAGAAAGAAAGAAAGAAAGAAAAGAAAGAAAGAAAGAGAAAATAAAAGGAAAAAGAAATAAAAAATAAAAATAAACATATCTGAAACATTGGATCAATATAGCACATACCTTCACAAAGAAGCATAAATATCTACTCTTAAAGAGCAGTATATGTATATGCTATGAAGGGAAAGAAAACATTTTCAGGAAAGGCCTTTTTATAGTTGTAACATTAGGACTATGGGCCGGTGAGCCGGCAGCCAGCCTGCCAGGGAAGAGGAAGCACATTGCAGAACAGAGGTGATCTGTGAAGATTCTAATTCTGCCGAGTCCTGGGCATGCAGGCAGTTGAACAAGGAGAGCATGTGCCAAGCCAGGAGCATCAGAAGGAATAACAATCGAGGCTAGAGGAGTGGGAAGGGCTGGTTTACAACAGCAGGGCCTGATAAGGAGCAAGGTTTAATTCTAACTGCATGGAAAAGCAGAGGATAATACCATCTGATCTTAATTTGAGAAAGTGATCGTGACATGAGATAGGAGGCAGGGTTGGGGCTAGGAGCGAATCGTGTCTTGGATGAAGGTTCTGGAAATGATGGTAAAGAATGGATTAGACTTGAGAGGCCCAATGTGTCAGGAGTGGAGACTGGGTGCTGGGGGGACTCCTCTGTCTCCACCTTAAGCAGATGAATGGATAGGGGGAGAATTCAGGGAGAGGGGTTATTTGCACAGGCCCTTCTAATTCTCCACATGGCTCCCGTGCTGAATTCTGCAGCCATCCTCTGAGCAGGTGTGCTGTAACTGCCACGTGCATGACACAGAGGAAGAAATTGCCAGGGTAGAGCAGGCAAGTGGCAGAGCCAAGGTCGTGTGTGGCAGGCTGGCTCTGCGTCTGCAGTCTTTGTCACTGGGCTCTACTGTCCACCCAGTGTAAGGGGCCCAGGAGATGTGTAAATAGGAACTTTAGGTGGGCACGTGACTGAACTCAGGGCTCCTGGAGAGATCTGTGGCTTTGCCCTCCTGTGCTGTCCCTGTGCTCTGCTGAGACCCAAGTGCCCCCTGGGAACGTGTGTCTGGTGTGGGCAGCAGCCACCTGCCTCATTTCAAGGACTTGCACAATGCCACCCTGCGAGGTCAGTCCCGGGGCTACCTGGCTCTTCTGGCACATGCTTCCACTTTCCCTTAGATGTTCCTGGGGACATCTGTATACAGCAGGGTGGAAAGTGTGAGAAAGAGCTGGAAGATTTTCCTAGATAGTCTCAATTTGGCAATAACGTTTTCTCAAGTCGATCACACCTAGTGATACAAAGGAAGATTCAGTAACGAAAATAGGATGGAGACTGAGCATGTTTTGTTCGGTTTTTTTTTTTTTTTTTTTTTAAGAAAACTTGTGCAAAGAATTTATGCTCCTATTCAAGGAAAGGCGTTCAGCCCAACTTGTTGGCTGAAAAGTACATAAAAGACTCCAGCACTCACTCCTGCTAAATACAACCCTGGAAACGCATTGGCTGTCTTCCTTGGCAGAAGCCCGGCCGTGGCACCCGGGCCTTGCTACTGGCCACAGAGAGAGATGGACCAGGTGGGAGCCCTGCCGCTCTACCCACCTTTGGAGGCTGTCTGTTCTTGCTGAGCCACAGTTTCTTCACCTGTCAAAAGGGGAGACCCCGTACTGCTGCCTCCTGGGAGAGCTGTGAGGCTCAGAGGCAGGGGTGATGCCGCTGAGCTGTTGCTGCAGAGGGCTCGAGGTGGACGGGCCTGCGGCTGTGAGAGGGTAGAGGTGGCCTGCTGCAGCTCCCTGCTAACAGGTGGTGACGGACGCTGCCTCACACACTGTCTGGTTCCATCCTTGGAGTGCCCTTTCGGGGGGGCTGGTATCCATCATATAGAGTTGAGGTGGGCCTCTAAACTAGCTGGTCTACACCCTGCCCTGCCTTCAGAGTGTGCCACACGGTGTGGCTTTTCTCCTGGTCTTGTGGTCCCCAGGAGCAAATGCCACCCATTGGGGCCTCTCTGCCCCTTTGACCTCCCCAGTTCACTGTCCACTCAGATTTGAGCCTGTTTGTGGGAACTGCCCCAGGCTGGCGGGAAGGTGCTGCTGATCTAATGGATTCACTGTCCCTGGGGCTTGGACCTCACGCAGCCACTCATTCATCTGTCCCCAAGGGGAGTCTGTGGCCATTCTCACCAGCAGACCCTGCTCTTGCCTTTTGGAATGAGGCTCCCTCAGCCTGGTATCACCCTCTTCCACGCTTGGGAGAATGAGTCCCCAGGACACAAGCCAGGCTCCGCCCAGAGTGTGGTTTCCCTGTGCCAGCCTGGAGTGGTCCAGCCGAGACTCCGCCGCCGGCCCTGTGGCTCCCCTCCGGAGGTGGGGCCTGGTGTCTCTGTGAGGTGGCAGATCTGGTGCTGGTCCAGGGCCCGGGACTTCGTTGCCACTCTCCTCCGGGAGGTCTACCTCGCCTCTCCATCCCGGTGTCTTCCAGGTCTTGCACAACTTGGCAGTTGGTTAAGAGGGAGGATGAGGCTGATCTTGGATCTGATCTGCCCATTTTTCCTTCTACCTGGGCCCCAGCTTCCTTTAGTCTGGAGTTAAAAGGCAAAGAAGAAGTCACAAGCGACCTCGCCAGCGTCCCTTTCCCAGGTCACACTCTGTGCCCTTGCCGTGCTCCCTGGTCCAGCCCCACGCCTCCACAGCTGCCCAACACGATGGGCTTTCCCATCAGGCACATTTCCTGATGCTAAGGCAGCTCTGCGGCCGAGTGCTGTGAGGTGTGTCATTCTGCTGGGCCTGAGTCCACAGCCACGGCAGCACACTCGGGAGAAGGCCACCCGCTCTTCAGGAAGCACACATGGTTTTGCTTTGTGCCTGGTGTGGAGTGGGACAGGTGTGATGTGCCTGCTCCATGTCAGAGGCTGTGTCCAGGGTGTGTGCCCCAAACAGAACTTTCAATCAGACCATTTTTCCCCCCGAGGGACCTATTGCTTTCCTAGAGGGGAGCTTCCCCTCTCAGAGCTGTGGTTCACAATGTGCTCTCAGCACCTGGCCAACTTCTGGAGGTTTCCGTTGAAGCCGTGAGCATCCAGTCAGGGACGGGGTCATCTCCTCCTTTCAGAACCCACCTTTGCAGGCCCAGGGAGGCCCCGTCCCCCAAGGTCCCTCTGTTTCACCTTCTCTGTTTGCTCTTCACTCATCTATAATCACTCCTCCTTCACTGGATTTCTGAAACCCTCGTCTGAGCTTGTATTGGCATTTAATAAATATTATTTTACATTTATTTTGTTCTTCCTTCAAACTTGCCTTTCATCTCTAAAGAGGACAGCTGCTGAGACTTACTCATCCTCAGAATCCTTATGCGGCCATCCTCTTGCCTGGGGTACAGCAGGAGCTCCCTGAAATGGAATCCTGTTCCTCCTTCACAGAACCACCCCACAACTCCAAACCAACCTGCGCTCTTTCCCATCGACCCTGAGGTTCAGCACGCGCTCCCCAGCAGGGCCCTGAGTCCTGTGGTCCTGGTTGCGAACCTCCCCACCTGACCTTGACTCTGGCCACCTCCTTGACCTCAAGCAATGTCCAGCTTCAGGGAGTCACTGTGAGCCCAGACTTCTCCACATCCTCCACCATCTAACGTGTGTGTGTGTGTGTGTATATATATATATATATATATATATATATATATATATATACGAATATACAAGAGAGACACACATATATTCTCAATGTATATATCAAGCACATGTAGATGCTCAATGGATACATATATATATAATCAAATTTCCAATTTGTGGAATTCTTCTCAAACTTCAGACTTTATGGAGTCACATTTTCTTTTTATATTGAGATGTAGTTAAATAATACAAAATCATCCTTATGAAGTACACAATTCCATGGTTTTTGGTAAAATCACAAAATTATGCAGCCATCATGCTATCTACCACCGACTGTTCTTTCAGCACCCATAAAAGAAACCCCAGGTGCAAGAGCAGTCGCTTTCCATTTCCCCAACCCTGCCCACTGGCAACCTACTTTGTCATGAGCAGTTTGCCTTCTCTGGATTCTTCAGTCATGTTCTGGATCTCATAAGTGGAATTAAACGTGATGTGATCTTTTACATCTGACTTTTCTTGGCTGATTTCATTCATGTTCTAGTGTGTGTTGGCTTTTCATTGCTTTTAATGACCAAAGTCCCTCCATTGTATGGAAAGGTCATGTTTTTTATCCATTGATGGACATTTGGGTTGTTTCTACTTTTTGATGAACTTGAATAATGCTGCTAAGGACATTTGTGTCCAAGTTTTTGTGTAGACATATGTTTGCAATTCTTTCAGGAGATGAATTACTGGTTCATATGGTAAGGCTATGTTTAACTTTTGGGACTCTGCCAATCTATTTTAACCAAGTGGCTGCACCACTTTCCATACTCAACAGCAGCACACAGGAAGCTGGATTTTCTATAACCTCACCAACGTTTATTATTGTCTGTATTCTTTGTTACGTCCTCTTAGTGGTTTTGATTTGCATTTTCCTAGTGACTAACAATGATGAGTATCTCTTCATCTGCTTATTGACTTTTGTGCTTCATCTTTGGAGAAACATCTATTTATTCATATCTTTTGCTCACTTGTTAACTGGGTTGTCTATTATGTTTCATGTATTCTAGACACAAGTCTTTTATCAGATATTTGATTTACAATATTTTACCCTTTTCTGTGAGTTGTCTTTTGAACTTTCTTAATAGAATCCTTTGAAGTCAAAAAGTTTATAATTTTGATAATGTTCTATTTGTCATTTTTTTACTTATATTTTTAATGGTGTGTCTGAGAAACTATTGTCTAATTCAAGGGCATGAACATTTGTGCCTATATGTTCTTCTAAGATTTATTGCCTGATTTAATTCCTGCATTTATGTGCCTATCTTCAATTTAGCTCTTACATTTGTTATCTTTATAAATTTTGAATTAATTTTGTATGGTGGGAGATGTGGGTCTGCATGTAAAGTTGTTACCATTACTTGAAAAGAGCATTCTTGCTCCAGTGAATTTTCTTGGTACTTGAGTAGAAAGTCAGTTACCACAATTTTTTCTTTAACATTTAATAATTGAGAGGTGTTTCCGTCCCACAGATGGTAGGAAGCTCGAGTTGTCCAGACTCCACACTCCAAGTGTGCTCATGTGGCTCGTGCTCCCCTGCCACCTTAAGCTCTGACGTGACGTGCTGCTTCCACGGAATTACTGATTATATGGCGTCTCATATTTAGCTTTTTTTCTGTTATGTTCCCTAAACACATCAAAGGTGGCCCAGGGTATCCTTTCACTTTTCTCTAAACTTGAGGATGGTGAATAGGGTCTGTAGTAGGGCCAGTGGGACTGTACCACTAACAGCATAGCCTAGCAAAAGACCTGAAGTTTAATATCACATGATGCTATTCTTGAGAGCCCCTTCCTTAGATGCATCACATCCAGAGCTACTTCTGGTCACAGGCCCAGTGCTGCTTGTGTCTGGCTCCAGGTATTAGCTGGCTGGTAGTTGACAGTGTGCTGCGCAGCAGGACCTGCCAAGAATCCATCAGTGAGACCTACAGAAGCCTCCCTAGTAGGTGACACCAGCTCTCAGGTCCTCAGCACAGCCCCCCCTCCTCCTCTGCTCCTCCTGCAGGACCATGCTGGGTGGTACCTGTCAGTTTGCTGGCCAGTCTTAGATTCCCCGTCACTGCCACATCCCATTTCCCCTATAATTAGGACCCAATTCCTGGTTCTCAGAGAAGGCTGGGAAAATGATCCTTGGATAAATCATTGACGAGAGACACTGCTAAAAATTTTCCATAGCCCATGCTAAGGTCTTGTCTTCTAGCCTTTATGAAAACCACTGTAGTAAGGACATCTAACACTCCAGTTGTTCAGTCAATTTTCTGAGTCTGTATGTGGAATTTCTTCCTGGAATAAAGTAAATCCAGGCACAAGGTCAGGCCAAGTGTGTGTCTACACATCCCTCTGCTATTCTTCTTCACGTACTGGCTGATGAATTGCTGATCAGAGTCCTATGAAACCCCTTTCCAAGTCGGCTCCCTCCATAGCAACATGGAGGTATTCAGTTACTCCTGGAGCTCAAGGCAAAGGTAGAAGTCACAGTTTTTTGAATGTCACGGTTTTTTTTTTTTTCATTAAGTTAAAACAATTGGAAGACTTTAGATTCTAATGGGAGCCCCCAGGTCAGTCATTAAAATGAATGCATTTTATTTTAACAAATGTATCTAAACTTCTATTATTTCAACATGAAACGTATATAAAGATTACTAATGATATTTCATATATTCTTTCCAATTAAGTTTTCAAAATTTATCTGTATTTTGTGTGCACTGCATTTTCTCCATTCAAACTAGCTGTAATTTACTGCTTGATGGTCCCGGGCATCCAGTGGCAACCACCTTGGACAGAACAGACAGGAATCTTGACCACATGGAATCCAAGGGGAAATGGTTTGACAAGAGCAGTTGAACTGGGAGTATCTGGAGTACCCTACGCCACCAGAAGGTTTGAGCAAAGAAGAGAACGTGTGTTTGGTGGTTCTCTCTCTCTGCAGGTTTGTTCTGGGTGGTCACTTGGTCAGCATGAAGAAGGAGTGCTCTTGGTAGGTCAGTAATTCAATTCTTGTGTCCAAGTTAGAGGTAACTTACTTTTAGAAAATTATGCTACAGTGCAAAACACTGCTAAAACAAGGATCCTTTACATATTTGCAGAATTTCCAGATAACTATTCTGTTTTCTTATGAAGAGATTTTTTAGAGCTTCTGGCAGTTTTTATTTTTTTCTTCCAGCTCTTGTTGGGATTTTTTTATAGACCCCAAGTTGTTCATAATAAGCCACCCACTTTCAAATAGGTTCTCTCTGGTGCATCTGTTCCGAGCTGGTAGCAGTGAGCGAATTCGAGTTTAGAAACACTGTGAGAAATGTTAAACACGAGCATGTGGTGGGAGCAGGCGTCGGAGCCGCGGGAATGTCAGCAGTTGCAGTGGAGGGGATTCTGGGGAAGCAGTCGCTTGGCCCCTGCTTAAAATTCCGGGAAGGGTGGCTTAAAATCCATGTGATTTCCCTTCAAGTTTCAGCTTTGGAAATATATCCCAAAAGCTGTGTGAATCTCTGATGAAGGCCAAGACCATATTGGATAGTTTTTTTTCACTTTCCTTTTTTTTTTTTTTTCAGATCTTCCCCACCCTTTCCTCTCGTTTTTCTCCATGTTTTACAGTAGTTCTGATTCCATTGTGCAAAATCCTACTTAGTTCGTGAGTTGGATTTTACTTTGCCTGCCTCTACTGCCGACCGCAGAGTCAAGAAAAGGGGAAGGGAGTAGCCGGGCCTCAAACTAACCTTCTCCTGGGAGAGGGAAGTCAACCAGATGTGGGTCCCAGTCACGTGACGAGGAGGGTCATCCAGACATGGGTACATCCCAGTGAGGTGAGTAGGATCATCCACATGGGTGCAGCTCTGGCGAGTGATGAGGGACATCTCCTTTACACACGGGCAGCCTCTCAAGCTTCTCAGTACCGCACGTGATTAGAGTAGGCAAATGGAACACAGGAAACCAAGATAAATTTGAATTTCATATAAAGAATATATTTAATATTAATAGGTCCTAAATATTATATAGATCACCCTATATGTAGTAACAGTAATAATAAAACCTGCAGCTTATCTGAAACACAACATCTATTGGGCTTTCTATACAAATATGTGTGCATACACACAAAAACACTTGTACTTTATTTTGTTCGCTACATTTTACATAAAAGGCCAACCTCTTCTTGAAGCTTTGTTTCCAAGCACTCATTCACGTTCTGAAGCTCTACACACTGAAGAAGTGACTGCCGTTTGCAATGCTCTCTGCAGCCCCAGTGTCTTCGCACACCACTCAGCCAGCAAGAATGTGTTGGCAGGTGCCTCCTGAGGGTGCTGATGCCGCAGCAGAAAGTCATGCCTGCTGCTATCAGAGCCTCATGACCTAATAAGGAGAGTCAGACACATTAAAAAATCATCAGGGAACAAAATGTCACACTGGCCACGGAAGGTTGTTTGCACAAAATGTAATGGGGGCCAAAGAGAGAGCGTTTTGTTCCTTGGGGAACATGACCCTTGAATGGAAACTCAAGGAAAGGAGCAAGGATTCTTAGAGAGCTCAGGGGAGGACTTCGTCTGCAGAAGTATCCCAAGAAAAGGTCGAGAGTGGGTGACCTGCAGGTGTCTGACCAACTGCACGCTGAGTAGCAGGGGTGCAGGTGGGATGGCGGGGCGGGGGATGAAGCAGCAAGCCGCCGTGGCAGTGGGGTGGAAGGCGGGAGCCAGCCCACTGAGGGTTCTGAAGCCAGCTATGGAACTTGGTTTTGATCTGGATGTTTCCTTTCTCATTTTCTTAAATTGTATTTGGGGGAAGTGGGACAGGATCAGTAGGATTCTTCTTCTCAGGATTTCATCCTAAAATTTCCTTAACCTTTTTTTTTCTTTTTTTTTTTTTGTTTGTTTATTTGTTTTTTGTACTAGGTATTGAACCTAAGTCATTTTACATGCTTAACACTTTTAATTTTTTTTCTTAATTTTGTGACAGTCTTACTTGCTAAGTTTCTAAGACTGGCCTTGAACTTGCCATCCTCGGTCTCCTGGGTAGCTGGGATTACAAGAGAGTGGCCACCATGCCTACCTCCCCTTGAACTCTTATCATCGGGAGTTTCTCCTCATTTCTTCCCTTGATAACAGCACTCAGTGAATTCCTATGAATCTTCCTGACTAGTCCTTCTTCCCTCTGCCAGTCACACTGTCCCCAAGGAAGGACCATTACTTGGTCATATAAACTGCCCTCAACAGTATCCTTCTTAGAGACAGGGAGGGGCATTTCCTCCATGAAAGAACCATCAAGGCTCGCCATCCTAGAAAATGCCTCTTGATTGAGGAACATCTGTGCATATTTATAGAGCCAGGGGTGGTTTGGCAGTTGGCATGGGGTGCTTTTTTATTGGTGGGTAAGGATCATGTGAGCCAGCAGGGCTCACCATTGGACGGCAGGATCATGTGATCCAGCAGGGCTCACCATTGGACGGCAGGATCATGTGAGCCAGCAGGGCTCACCATTGGATGGCAGGATCATGTGAGCCAGCAGGGCTCACCATTGGACGGCTCTTCTTGGGGGATGGGGAAGTTAGTGTTTGGAGCCGGGGCAACTCCCAACAAGGAGCATTTCCATCCCCGGCTTCACAGAGCCCAGCAGAAGGCCCAGCAAATGGTCAGCACTTATGGGACAAAGAAACTTGAACAGCAAATTTGAAAGCAGCTCCAACATGGTCTGTCTGGTGGAACCCCAACTTTAGGTAGCAGATGTCCCCTAACCAGGGCAGTGAGTAGCATGTTTGTATTGAGCTGTGAAAACAAAGTGCCACAGGCTGGAGGATTAACCATTGGACCCCAAGTCCAGGACCCCAAGTGCAAGATCAAGGAGTTGGCTACTGCTCCTGAAGCCTCTCTCCTGGGCTTGTGAATGGCCAAGTTCTCAATGTGTCCTAAGTATCTTCTCTGTGTATACGTGTGCCCCATCTCAGTTCTCCTAAAGGACCACAGCCCTAGTGGGTGAGGACACAGAAACTCAATTTTGCTTTACTTCAGTCTTGACAGGCCTTCTCTCCAAATGCATTCACCTTCTGAAGTTCCAGGAGTTAGGACTTCACTTTGGGGAGTGAGGGGCATGGTTCAGCCCACAATACCCAGATATTATGGAAGAGAAAAGTGCTCTCCTTAAGACCCAGCCTGTGCCCTGGTATGGCTCACAGTCTGGCTTAGCTACAAGCCCTGAACTCACTGATCTTCAGAAGAAGGTCTGGCTTCCCATTGTGCCTGGAGAAAAGGAGTGACCACCCAGCTCCCACCCATCGTCGACAGACAGGGACCCTGAAAAATGAGACGAGGTAGGCAGCTTTGCTCTGGGAGCTGCAAGAGCCTCAGAACAGAGGGCAGCTGGGAACACTGTCCACGTCCCTAGTCACTCTCTTCCCTGTTGTTCTGTTGAGGCTTCTCCCTGCGGGGGTGCTGAGCTGCTGCTCTGCCCAGCTCTGCCATCTGGCTCCAGGGCAGAACTGGCGCCCAGAACAGAAGGAGCAGGGGACTAGAGAGTTCGTCTGTTTCAAACCCGAGGCCTTCAGTGGAATGCAGGAAAAAAGTGCCCAGAAGGCTGTCCCTCCTCCTGCTCCCTACCCCACTGGAGACCCCTGAAATCCCCAGCACCGGGGGAGAACTCAGGCAAGCAGAGGACAGCAGGAAGAAGAGCGGCTTTCCGCAGGGAAGGAAAGCTGTTCTCTGCTTTCTGGCAGGAGGCCCCAGGCTGGGTGGATGCAGAGTTGGGGCCTCATGTGGTCTCTGGTGGGACCACAGAGCGGTGCTGGCTCCACGTGCATTCAGTGGGAAGGAAGTATGGACCCCCACATCCCTGCAGGAGGAAGAGCCCAGGCCCTCATCACTGGAGAAAGGTAGCCCCTTAAGAGGTGTGGGATGAGCTGTGGATGTCGGGTCATCTGGAAGAGCCCGAGCACGTGTGCTGTATGATGCCTGCCGGGGTCTTGGGCCCAATGCAGCAGAAGTCATGAACAGCCGGAAGTTAGGCACAGCCTAGGAGAAACGAAGGGGACATCCGGAGCTCAATAAGACATTTCTCCCTGCCCTTCCCCAGTAGGATGGAATTAAATGTTGGACACTGGAAAAATTAGGTGCCGCCCCTGCTGGACTGGGAGACTCCGACCCCCTTCAATATGGAGATATGATGGTGATGTCCCAACGAAACCACTATAAACTCTAGAGAATAGGAAACCCTTCTTAAAACACTCAAAATTAAATAGCCAATACTAACTGCTTATATGGCTTTTATTAGCTAGGCTTTGGTTTCTCCTCCTTTGTGCTCATGTGATTCCAGTGTTGAACAGTCCCCTAATCAAGGCCAGGGCTCCCAGGAGGTAGGACAGGGAAGTGCTGTCCACAAACATGTTGGAGAAGGCAAGCCCAAGAGTGGGTGCAGGAAGGTCGCCCACTGGCCTGAAAGCAGAGCTTATTTCACAAGGACAAATGTGATCTGGGAGCAGAACAAGAGCATCTTAGGAACCTTTCAGCTAGGGAAACGCTGGGACCTGCTTTGCTTTTAACTTCTGTGACTACCAAACACTCCCCAGATGGTCCCTTTGAAATTGGGCACCTGGCCATGGACCTGGAAGCGGCTTTCTATGCTCTTGGACATCAGCTGCCTCAGGCGAAAGCCCCAGGTCCACCTGCCCAGGTCTCTTAAGGTGGGAACCCCTCTGTAGCCTGGGGGACTCACTGCAAATCACCTGTCCTCTGTGCCTTCTGGGGATTGTCCTTGGGCCACACCCTGAGGCCTCAGTTTCCAGTTTCAGAAGACTAGAGATGGATACCACTCCCAGGTATGGGCAAGCTATGGGGACTGTCACTGACCATGTCCTCCACCAGGTGATGCAGCTCCCTGCCACCTGGCACTGAGCAAGAGAAAGGAATTCTGCATATGACCCTCCGAGAAGCCAAGCTGACAGCCCCAACTCTGGGAGCCCTTTGATGAAGCACCTTGTTTTCTCTGCTCACAGGTAGCAGAGTGGACATGCTGGACAGGCAGGCTGGCTCCAGCATGGGGAAGCCGAGGGTCCTCATGGGACACCAGTAGAGGACACACTGGGGTCACAGGAACAGTACTGATAGTGATTACAAGCCCAGATGGCCCTGAGTCCCTCCCAGGTCCTCTTGCTCCTTCCCTAAGGGAACTAGAAGGGGAGAGGGGCTTGAAGACATGTCCCACACCACTGCACACCACTGCCACCTGCAAGTGCCAGACCCAACTCTCCTGCTGCCGCTGTGGGCTTCTCCTCCCTGGTGGCTTGCCGGTTGTTCACTTCTGATGCTGACCACTGTGCTCAGAACTGCTTCCTGGCCTGCTGTGAGCTCCGACAGCACTTGCCCAACTGTGGGCCATGTCCTGCACTGGCCTCCTCTGTCTGGCCTCTCTGTGTGGTGAAGAGACAGGAGACTCTGCAGGGAACTAGTTTGGAGCAGCTCTGCAGCCATGGGTCCTTCTCAAGGGCATCGTTGGCCTTTTTCTCTCAAAAAGCACAGAAGCCAGCTGCATCTGCCCCGTGGACCTGAGCCCCTCACCCCCTTCCATTGCATGGTTTCCTCCACTGCTGCCTCGGGAGCTGTCCCCACTTTGAGCCAGATTTTAAGAGTTTGAATGTCAGACTCATCCTGGTTTCTTTTGTAGGTTTTTATTTTCATCATTGAGATATAATTGATGTACCATCCAATTGGCCCATTTAAATTCTGAAGTTCTGTTTTTTAAATTTTTTTTATTTGTTTTAATTAGTTATAATGACAGCAGAACACATTTATGCACTGTGATGCATCATACGTAGATGGGATATAATTTCTCATTTTTCTGAGTGCACATGTTGTAGAATCACATTGGTCATGCAGTCACATAGATACATACAGTAATGATGTCTGCTTCATTCTACTATCTTTCCTATCCCACATCCCCTCTCCTCCCCTCCCATCACTTCCCTCTACCTAATCTAAGGTAATGCTATTCTTCCTTAGTGCCCCCCACCTTATTGTGAATCAGCATCCACATATCAGAGAAACGTTTGGCCTTTGGTTTTGTGGGATTGGCTTATTTCACTTAGCATGATATTCTCCAACTCCAACCATTTACTGGCAAATGCCATAATTTCTCTTTTCTTTAAAGTTAAGTAATATTCCATTATATATATATATATATATATATATATATATATATATATATATAAACTACACTTTATTTATCCATTCATCTATTGAAGGACACCTAGATTGGTTCCATAGTTTAGCTATTGTGAATTGAACTGCTATAAATATCGGTGTGGCTGCATGTTTTTCAGTATACACCTCAGACTGGGTAACCATCACTACTATCAAATTCAGGAACATTTTAACCACACTCTTTTAACAATCACTATCTTCTCTGCTCCCCACCCCTCAACCTCTGGGAGCCTATTTGGGACATTTCACATAAATACACTCACTTATTATGTCTGGCTTCTTTCGCATAGCACAGTGTTTTCTATCCAGATTGTAGCATGGATGAGTACTTCATTTCTTTTTGTGTAGACATACCACATCTTACTCATTCATTCATTAGGTGATAGATATGTGCATAGAGTTTGTGTACACAAGTTGTCCTGCTTTGGGGTTTCTGCCTAGATTACTATGTCATATGGTAGCTTTATGTTTTCAACTTTGAGATTGTAACTTTTAACGTAGAAATTAGAAAAATATAAATATACTTTCAGAGAAAAGGTCACCTTTCTTCTTCCATATAGACCCGATTACAGACTGGCATTTCCTGAGATTGAAGTGGTCTTGATATTGAGGACCTGCAGCAGTGGGCAACTGTTTGAGAGACGTCCCTCTTATACCTCTGCCTTCTGCCTGGACCAAGATGGGAACCCTGCTCTGGGTGGCAGGATCGAGACACCTTCAACCTCCAATAGAGGCTGGCTGATTTGGGAGGTGCCGTGCAGTGCCCGGAAATGGAATCCCGGGAGATGGAGCCAGTGGAGACACTCCTCATTCAAAGTGGCATCTTCCAGTGAAATGATGGCATTTGTGCACACAGTGGATTTCTGTTGGTGTACCTGGTATTGCTAAGTTAAAGTCCAGGTCCTTCCAGAGTGGACTCCAGGAGATTTACACACACACCCATCGAGGCTGACTTGAGCAGTAGGAGAGAGAGGAGAGGCCTTGGTTCGTCTTTCCACACTGGCCACAAAGGCTTTTCCTCCTCCTAGCGTCCTCTGCCCTGGCGGCCCCAGGCCTCTGCAGCTTTCTGTCCCATCTGGATAGCTGTTGCCCGGGAGAAAGCCCGGGACAAGATAAGGGACTAGAGGTTGTTCCTTGTGAGGGTGCACTGGGGGGCTGAGTTACCTGCTCTAGACGACGGGTGCAGCCGACTGTGGGTGAGCGGTAGGATTCCCAGAACAGCCCAAGGGTTCAGTTGAGAGAAGAGACAAAAGACTCCTCTGGTGACTCGGATCTGCCGTGTTATATGGAGTTTAGTGACTAGCAGTCACCTTTCAGCTTTGGTGGAAATATAAAATTTACATGTTTCTACAAACTCCATTCATTTCAAGCCTCGTTCCAACTCAACAGCAAGAAAATTAAACGTAGTCTCATTTGCTAAACTCAGTCTAGTCCAACGACTTTCTAATACTTTTCCTTTGAGGTAGATACTGTATTTCACTCTGAGGATGAGGAATTTTATTCTATTTGCACCTTATAATGCAATAAAAACTAAAACCTTCCTCTTCTCCAGGGTCACATTGGTCTCTGTGGTCACAGTGTTTAGCACGGGAGCTGAGCTGGGCCTGAAAGAAAAGGATACATTGGAATGCTGAGCCTGTCTTCACTTAAAAGTTGGATATTTTTATCAAAAATGTTTGTATTGGTTTAGGTTTATTAGGTGTAGCATTAAAACATCATTCACAACAACTGGATATCTGCCCTCCTTTTAGATTTTACACCAGAAAGAAGTAGAGCCTTGGTGAACCAGGTCTCACCTTCGCTTAGCTTGTAAGTAAATCTCTGCTCAATAGATATTTGCTTAGAGAATTGAACAAGGAACAAAGAAGAGGATGATGCCTATGTTCTTTCCCACCTGGGTAATCTAGGTGACACTATGCCCTCCAGGTCATCTTAACACCCGTGCACAGGGCCAGGGACACAGGCTGTGCACAGTCTTCATGTGCAAGGCATGTGAACACGTACAGGACCCAAGGAAACATATCCATGGAGAAGAGAGGTGGGGCTGGAGCAATTTGGGGACTGGAAACCTTCGAAACAAACGTTTGAAGGGAACCCGGAGCTTTGGATCCCATTACCTGCATGGCAGAGGGAACGCTGTACCATGCTTGTAAGCAGTGGGAATTCCCCCGCATTCTGTCTTCAAGATCCGCATTCATCAAGGCAGTAGAGTCACCAGGCAAGGACTCTGGGGGCAGAAAGAACAGTGACAAATCTGCCTTCACCACTTAGTGACTCTGCCTAGCCAAGCTGCTTCATGTTCCCAAGGTTTATTTCCCTGCTTGAACAATGGGCACATGATGCCACCCTTGGAGTTGCGTGGCGAGTGACGTGGCATAGGGAACGGCCCGGGTACAGCCTGTGTTGAGTGGAGACTCTCTGGACGAGGGCATCTGCAGCACTGTGGCATTCAGCACCGCCGTGTGGGTGCCGACTCGTAAACCCTCCAAAGCAAGATCTGCCTTGATCGCTCGCGGGCCAGCCGCTGCTCAACTCTGACAGACCAGAGTGTATGTGAACAAAGACTGTGATCTGTAATCTGTGCAGCTTAGCGTCTCATCCTCTGGAGACAGAGCTAAGGTTGGCACTGTGGCTGCCAAGCGCTGCCATTTATTCCTGCTGGAACTAGAGCTGGGGCAGAATCCAATCTCATTGCAAGCACTCTAGATTCCTTGGAAGAAAGGGCTCCTGCAGAATATTAATATAAACTGTTATTATAGAAACCCGCCAAAGCCGCCTTTTTATTTTGTATCTCATCAGAGGTTGTAAAATGAAGCCTTCCAGGAAATATGCAGTTGATTGGCTTTGATTCATTCCAACGATGATTTGTGAACTTGAGATTTTACTGTCTTTTGGAAAATTTATTTATATACCTGACATGATGCACCACAGGGAGTCAGGTTGGGGAGTAAATATCCTGTTAGCCCAGGGGAGCCGGAGCCTTTCCCTGGCCGGGATACCACAGGAGGGACGAGCCGGGCTGGATTCCAGCGTAGCTTCAGCTACGTGCACTCTGCTGGCTGGGGGTCTCTGGGCACTTGAAGGAGGGTTCGTGCAGCAGGGAAGGGTCTCTGATTCCCTCTGCTGGACTGGGCTGCGCTCCTCCTTCCCACTGGACTGGCATGGCCGGCTTCGCCTGCACCCAGCTGGCGCGCTCCCTGCTATTGTCTCTGGCCTGGAGATGCCCCCCCTCTGTCAGCAGCTCCTTCTCCATGTTTGCTGTGTGCGTGTTTGTCTTTCTGGGATGAAGTTTGTTTTTCAAGCTCTGACAGACTGGCAAGGCAAACAAGGTTGCCATTTTTGTTTTGTTTTGTTTTGATGAGTGTGGCAATTTTTAGCCCTTTGAAAACAATCCTGAGCCTCGGGGAGGTGGTAATTTGGGAGGCCATGTGCACAGGCGCACATTCAGATCTTATTGTGACTGAGGCGCGGTCTGAAGGGAGGAGGTGGAAGACAGACTACCGTGGATGATCTATCCGCTGTGAAGGGACCAAGCTCCCAACTGAATTCAGAGACGAAATGACAGAAAGAAATGGGATTTTACAGAGTATCTTCAAAAATTAATCTTGAAGATCAGGTTTAGGTCCACTCATGCATATGTATGTGGAATGCGAAAATAAACATGGCACCTTACACATCTCCTTACCTCCTGCCTGTACAAGTCAGGGTTTTGGCAAACTCCTTCTTGGAATCCACAGAAGTGAACACCAAAGGGGCTCTGAACGTAAGGAAGAGCTACCTCAAAGTCCCGAGGAAGACAGGGCCGACACCATTGTCTCCGTGCTACAGACAAAGGAAACCCAGGGCCAGAAGCTCCCATAACTGGCTTCAAATGAAAGTGACGGCCAAGGGTTCAATGCTGGTCCTGCCTCTGGATCCAGCAAGGGTCTAGATGCCCCAGCCCAGAAGGATCTTGGACACTGAATACTGTCTGAAACTCATCAGAGGCAGCTGAGATCCCACCACTCAGTGAGGGTCCACCCACAGGAGAGTTGACAGAAAGAAGGGCAACAGTGATCAACAAGGATGCACAGATCAGGAGGCCGCTAACACAGGAAAGCAGCATGTTAGGGCTTGTCATTTCTTTTTACAATGATACTCTCATTTAACTATCATTTTTTTCTCTTCTAGACAAAATTTTATGTGTCAGCTCTTTGGGAGTGTGAGATGTATTTATGTACAATGACTCTGAATTAGGCTTCTTTATAAGGCTCATCATTACCAGCTCTCTGCTCCTGTGTCCACACGGCAAGTCACCTTCCAAAGGTGAGTCCCTCTGGATGCTCAGGGCCCTGTGTCTTGGTTGGATTCTGATGGCTGGACATATCCTCTTCTTCAGGGAAAAGCAAAGAGGGGAACAGCTTGAGGGAACTCTGGGAGTTACAGCTAGATGAGAGAGGATGGCTCAACTCACTGGGATCTAGCCCTGGTCTCTGCAAAGCAGGGCAGGCAGCGAGTCCATCACAGCCCCCTGGTGCTTTGTGGACGTGTCTGCACATGAGTCCTCAGTCCTGGCTACCTACGGGCCTGGGTTTGATCTGAAATTCAATAACTCCAAATGACGGAAGTTTCCAAACCATCTCAAAAAATTATATTGTAGTTTTTATTTTTTGTGCTAAGAATGCACAACACTTATGGTAGAAGTTGATTAATAAAATCAAACTAACATTTTAAAAGGTGAGTCAACAATCTTTAAACTCTTAACAGCAGGGCTCTTATCTCTTAACCTCCCACCCAGGACGCTGGTCAGAAGTTATAAGACTTCCCAGACAAGCACCTCCTGAGCTGGTACAGATTTATAATTAAGGGGTCAGTGCTTAATTATAAATCTAAGGTGTCGCTGTTGACTTTGGTATCAATGAACAAAGAACAGTTAAGCAATATCACTCAACTTATTAGAATTTACTATTCAATTTTTGGGTTGTGAATATTGTAAAACAGATACAAGATAGTATTAATAGCACTGAGTGTAATTTTTAAGCACCTCTTATACTCTAGGTCATGTTCATGAGGCTATGTAGCAGAGAAAACTGATATTGTATTGAACATGCTTATTTCCAATATGAATGCCATACCCACAATAAAGAAGGAAAAAATTGGACTGTAGACCGTATTTTGGAATGCGATCATGGGAAGAAAGCGGAGCATAACATGGAGGTGTTAAATGGCAGATCTGTGATAAATATAAATATCAAATGTGTTATTTTGATGTATATGGGCGATAATTGGATTTTAAATTATCCATCCATAAAGAACAGAATCTATAGTGCAAGAAGTTTAGTTATGAAAATAATTATAAAAAAGAGCTCTGTTGGCCTTACATATAATTTAAAAATACATGCACATATATATTGGGAACAGTCAGAGTTTTCATTTCCCACCCCCAGACTTCTCGATAAAGTTACTGCAACAAGTTTTTAAAGCACTAAATGGACTCCATTTTAACTTCCACCTGATTGTGAAGAGTGAGGACTGAGCAAGAATGTCTAGCCAGTGTGGCCTTCTGCACGCTGCTGGTGCTGTCCCCCTGTGCAACAGGAGCTGATGTGCCACGCAGCAGGTCTGTACAGGCCTTGAGGATACAACATTGCCACATGAGGAGAAAACCGATATAAAAAAAAAACCTTCCCTTAGTTCTATTCCATTTATTTAATAAACACCTGTCGACCATTTTCACATGCTATGTGCTTTGTGTAGAATCTATTGTTCTATTTAACCTTGACCATAACCCTGGAGGTGTAATACCAGAATTATACCCAATACAGACTCAAGGAAATGATCTACGTAATTCCAGAAACTGTGCTAATGCCTCCCAGCCTGTGTGCAGCACACCTGAGACCCCTCCTGTGAGCACCTGCGTGGTGGGCCTGTGAAGCAGAACCCTTTGCCACCAGCCCATCTGATGGTCTGGAGAGCTGACGTGGCCTTTGGAGATTCGGCCACTGGTTTGAGAGGCCACCTACTTGGTATTAACCTGGGACAGGGAATGGCTGTTGGTAAATGTGAGTGAGATGATCAAGCAAATAAAGGCAAAGTGGAGACATGGAATTAAATGATTTGTTTCACAATACTAGTTGGGGATCTTGAAAGCTTTGACTATACATAGAGGAGTTGTCCAGAGGCAGGATTTGACATCTCCCCTTCTGGCAAACTATATGATGAGCTCCTCCTACATGTTTATTCAAGTTTGTTACAGATTTAATTTTACTGTAGATCAGGTGTGAACTTGAGTAAACACAACCTCTGAGCTGATGTGAATCCACCATCAGCTCACCTTCAGTGCTAACAGCCTTCTCATCCACTCATTCTGCAACCTGCTAGGTCCGCAGAATAGCAAAGCCCATTCACACTACAGCAGCTCCAGCCCTGAATGTGAGCAGTGGCTGGTAAGAACTGCAGGCAGCTTCCCAGCAGGGTGGATGTGCACTCCACAAGTTGGAAATGGATAGGAAATACCACAGGTGCCTAAACAACAAAAGACTATATGGTTCTTCACTTGTGACTTCTGAGATTTGAAAAGTGAGCATAGACAGCTCTTAAACACAAACATGTAAAAAGATTCAGGAATGTGAGATTGACGTCTGTGTCCATCCTCATGACGTCTGTGTCCATCCTCATGCAAGGTTAAGACCAGAATGAGGAGCCACGGCTCATTCCTAGAGTGTAGCAATGTGGTGCCTTGGGGGATTGACGGAGATGTGACGTAGGACGTAAAGCCCCTTCGGTGAATTTCTGCGCTTCACACTGATTCCACACATCCCACTTCTGAACACTGCCATTCTAAAACTGTTGGTGAAATCCAACAACGAAAGGTGATTTTAAGTGTTTAAAGAGATGATCAACTTGGTAACACATGAAAGTGGTAATAGGTGGAAGATGATTTCAATGGCACATGTTCTGGCAGGAGAAATAGAGCTGAAAATGTGTATTCCTGGGTATCAGAATTAAGTACAGAAAAGAAAGCCCCAGACTGGGGACATCCGTGGTTACTGCTCCTAGTGGCAAGGTACTGCAAAGGTGGGCCAAACCAAGAGTTCTGCTTCTTAACAACGGTCTATCACTCATCAGTCTTGAGAAAAGTTAATAAATTATTAGAAATTATAAGAATATTATCAGGAGGATATTGTCGTGTTAATGTGGTCACTGGTGTGGAGAAAGGAGAAAGCAGTCACTGAGAGATGGTAGAACCAGAAATAAAAACTTCTGTGTCCAAGTCCTGGTGTGACCTCTGAGGAACCATGTGCTCCATCCTGCACTGGAAGACTGAAACTGAGGAGGCATGTGTACATGAGGCCTCTAGCAAGGACCGGAAGGCGAGGGGTGGGAGTATTCCAAAGTGAAAACATGCTTTTATTTTGTCTGACACACACCCCTTTCCGCATTAGGATCAGATGCCAAACGTGTGCTGCGGTGGGACAGTGAGAGGTCACCATGCACTATGCTACTGACCACCCACCTGGAGGAAACAGGACCTGAGGGTCTCTGTATGACTGCCTGAGACAGTTACCAAGTTCCCAGAGGGAAGGCGGCAAAATGCATTGAGTCCTTATAGCAACTTAGAAATTATAATACACAAGAAGTCACAGTGGCAAAAATGAAACACTAAACCCAGAGTATTCATCTTCATGATTTTTGAGAAGTTACAGATTTACATAATTTTATTTTATAAAAAGTTTAAAATTAATTGAGCTGAGCTTTGAGTTATAAAGTAGGCAATGAAGCCGACTTAATAAAGAACCAATAAAAATAAGAGAATAGAAGGAAAATGTAATAAAGAAATATCAGCAGTTAGTGCAAGAGAAAAGATCTAAGAGCTGTATCAGTGATATTACACAGTAATTTCCTGATGAGAATAGTAAAATTGATGAATCTCTATGAAACTTAATAGACAAAGTATAGCAAAATTCTAGGAGTGAAAAAATAACATCCTTAGATAGTAGAGATTATAAATGAGAATATTTTGTTTACTCTTACACCAACAAATTTGGACAAAACTGACAAAATGGAAGCCTCTTTAGAAAAATGATTTCAAAACATACTAAATAAGAAATGGAGAGTGTGGACAGTTTCACATCAACAAAGAAGATGAATCAGTAGCTAAAATATTTCAGGGAAGCACTAGGCCTGTATAGTTTTATAAGTTGTTTTCAATATCTTAGAAAAAGAAAATTCTAAGCAGACATGAACTTTCCCAGAAAATAGAAGTTGAAGGTATATTTTCTAGCTCACTTTGCAAGGTGGTAAAGGTGGTAAAATTTTTGACACCAAAACTAGATAAAGTTAGTAAAAAGAAAAACATGAAAATCAACTTTATTGTTGAATGGGTATGAAAATATCTAAACAAAGTATTAACAAACCAAATCTACTAATATGAAAAGATTAATATATAATAAGTATATTTAGTTTACTCCAGGAATGCATGTTTTGTTTCAATATATAAATCCTATTAATAAAAATTACAATATCAAAGCAATGAAGAAGAAAAATAATCTAAACATATGCAGAAAATGTTCTTAACATTTGCCATTCCCTTATGATAAAAATAATTAGCAAACCTGAAAAAGAAGGTAGCTTCTAAAACTGTTTAGAGTTTTTCAGTAATTTGGAAAAGTTTAGACAATTCCCTCTGAACTCAGAAAATGACAAGATTCTAGCCAGAACAAGACAAAGAAAAATATATAGGAACTAGAAAAAAATTTTTTTAAATGACATTGTCATTATCTGCTAATGTAATTTTCTTTAGAGAACAAAAATGTTTATTTGTAAATCATTAACATTATAAAAACTTAGCAAGATTGATGAATTTAAAATTACTAAATAAGGGTCAATTGCACTTGACCTCCATATTCACAAACACAGTGAAAGGAGGAAGGTAAAACACCAGAAATGAAAGGACTATACAATCAACTTTTGTCCTAAAAAATTGCTGACCTATTGACAGATATTGAAGAGTTAAATCCGTGGAGACAAAGCTCATTCTCCTGCATAGGAATTCTGCTCTGTAAATGGGATGCTTGTGTAGAAATATACAAACAGATGAATGAAACAAACAAAACAAAATGAATTCAGAAACAAATCAATGCAAACAATTAATAAAAGTTGCCAAGAAAAGTGTTTAGCTATTCGGAAAAGTGAATGTAGACTCCTGCCTCAAGATACACAAAAATAAAGATACCATGTGGCTTAAGGGTTGCATGTGAAAGTCAAACCTTAGAAAAAGAAGAACTATATAAAATCATGCTTAAAGAACTTTAGGGTAGAAGACTTTAAAAAAAAACCAATTTGACAATAGCAATCAAAATAAAGAATATAAATATGTACGTAAATGAGAAAAGGAAATTCAATTCACAAATGGAGAGAAGACATTTGCCACAAAGCTAGTAAGTATACAAATATGATTTAAAGTCAACCACTGAAAGACAAGAAATGAGCAAGTTATATCAAGAAATTTTATAGACTATTAAGGAGAAATTTCTAGAACCAATCAATATTTCCAAGTTCATTAGTTAATCAGGCAAATGCAAAAGAGAAGCACAAGTAAAACTCTTCTACATCTGCATGATTGCCTCACCGACTACCCAGTACCATGGAAGTTATGAAGTAGCACAGACCATGCACCAGAGAGGAGTCAAGAGTGCCCGCAGCAGCACAGCAACACCATGTCCTGCTCACACATCTTAGCCGGCACCCTACAGGAGCAGACAGAAATGTCCTAGTGCTGGACCCAAAGCCCCGGGGCATGCAAGACCCATCTAGTGGACAGAATCACAGAAGAGCAAGTCCTGAGCAGGAAGCCAGACCCGGGCAGCAGCTCTGCTCCTGCCCAGCTCACCAACTGGTGGCACCATCCCCGAGGCTCGCTGCAAGCAGAGACTGGAACTAGATGGAACACTTCAAGGTGTTTGGTGGCTCAAGCACTCCATGTCCAGGCCAGAGACAGCCACAGCCCCTCGTGCCTCGGAGCTACAAGGAGCCTAAAGGTGCTGCCCAACCCACCTTCCCACAGAAACTCAGAGCTCCTGGGCCTGCTAGTGTGGATCCACACTCCTCGGGCTTCTCCAGACACTCAGGCCCACCTCCGGGCCATGCTGACCCCCTCTGTGTGGAGTTTGCTGTCCAGGTTTTTGCTCCTTGCATCATTCTTTCCTGCTGGATCGTCTCCTGGCAGCCTCGCTGCTCCCCTGGGCAGCTCTTTGTGTTGAGAGCCACAGTCGAGTCGGAATGGCCCCTGGCATTTTGCCAGAAGTAGTGGTTGAGAGGTGACGCCAGCGAGCCATGAAGATGATGACTTTTGAGTTCTCGCAGAGTTCCCGCTGAGTTCCCGTGGAGCTCTCGCGAGGATTCCTGAAGAGTTCTCCTTGGTTGGTGGAGTTCCCGTGGAAGGAGTTCCGGTTGGTGTGTGGTCGCTGGAAGGACCGCGTGGGTGGCATTGGGGGGAGTTCAGAAATAAAGTTTGTTCCTGCTTGAGTGGCTCCTGATTTGTGCCCAGCCAGACTGCGGCACCTAGTAAATGGTGTTACGATATCCATTCCATGTACCCCTCTGCAGTAACTGGTAATCACATGGCATAGCCCCTGACACCCAGAGCCCCAGAAGCTGTCTTTGAGGACCCCAAGGACAGGTAGATGCAGGGAGTCTGGTCCAAGTAACAAAGCCCCCAAGAGACCAGCATCTATAGCCAGAATGAAGATTCCCTCCTCTTCAGTGGACCTGCCCAGGGCTCCTCCTATGGGCTCAGGTGACCCAGCCCAGTAGTGCAGGGTGGTTGCGTACCATGAGTGGACTTGGAGGATGAGGCCTGACAGGCAGGTGGGAGCCAGCAGGTGTACTGATTTAGTCTGTTTCTGTTGCTGAAACGCAGAACCACAGAAAAGGATTATTCTTGCTCAGAGTCCTAGGCCAAGGCCAAGGCTGCATCTAGTGATGATCTTCTTGGAAAGAAGTCCTGCTCTACATGGAGCAAGGTATTCCAGAGACAGTCAGTAGAGCTGTGTGTCTCCTCACTCTGTCTCTCTCCTTGGAAAGTCTACAGGACACAGTCACCTGCTGACTTATCTAATCCTGATCACCTCCCAGAGGCCCTTCCTTTAAACACCGGGGTGAGATTAAGCTTCTTCCCTCTTAATCCCTCACAGTGGGGATTACAGTCCAATGCACCACCAGAAGCCACTCTCAAACCAGAGCACACATCACTGTTTGTCTTCCCATAGAATGTGCCCTGGGTGGTCTGTTCTCTCTGTCCAGAGGTATAGGGAGATCTCCCAGACTCCCTGTGGCCCTTTGCAAAGCAGAAGTCAGCTCAGTGGTGCCCAGCTGTGTCCATCCTCCGTCCCTTCTCCATGTTCCTCTCCCCTGACCCTGGCTCCTCTGGGCTTGCAGGCAAAGGTGCCTCAAGTTCTGTCCCAGAGGCAGCCTCGCAGGGCCTGTTTCCTTGGGCTCTCCGGTGGCTGGAAGAGCACTCCCCGCAGTGGCACTGACCCCCAAGGGCCGGCTATCTGAAAGCCTCACCCAAATCACGGTTGAGCTGGATGTTCGACCTCATTCCCCCGGGGCAGCACCCCGGGCTTCTGCAGGGCGCCAGGTCCTCGATTGGAACAGGATGAGAGGCTGAAAGAAGACAAGGAGGAGGGGAGGGAGAAGGAGAGGCCATCTGAACGAGAAGCTGTCTCTCAATTCCAGTCTGTTCCAATTGCCTTGTTTGCCCAGTTTCGCTCTGGGCCAAAACACTGCCAGTCTAGCAACAGGGAGAGCAAAACCCAAATCTCTTCAGGGAACAGGGAGCGCCAGGAAGATCTCTGATACAACGAATGGTGGATTATTTTTAATCTGGACAAATGTCAAAAGCTTTAGCAGCTCAACGCCAGCCCCCCAACCTCATGTGAACCTTTAATTAGCTGTGAGTCTGGGCAGCCTTTCCCGGGCCTTTGCTGTGAATGCGCCATGCTGAGAGCTCAGTGAACTACAGCCCAAGCCACAGGACGGGCAGCCAGCAAGCTGCTTCCCGCAGCCTTCCACAGGTGTGGTCCCGGTGCACCCCTCCCCTGGAGACCTCTGTTCTCTGGAGGAAGCCGTCATCCGGGGCTGGCAGAGAAGCTGAGCCACCCACTTCTGGCCTATGAAACACATTTCTCACTCTGGTGACATCTCACTCTGATGAGTTGTCGGCTCCTCAGCTTCACCTTGAGAGGGCTTCAGAGCAGCTGAGTTGGGAGTCTGCAGCCTGCTGACACATGTGGAGAGCCAAAGACAGCCAACCAGCACAGAGGCCCCACGGTCAGCAGAACCCATGAGGGACAGGAGGCCCTGGGGCTCAGAGAGCACTGTCCTGCTGTCCTGAGTGAAAGGCGTGGGCCTTCCTGCTGTCCGAGTGCTGTTCAACGCGAGTTCGCCCAGGATCCTCTGAAGACCCGGAGGTGATAGAAGGGCTCAGGGTGCCCGCATGGTGATTCCCAGAGGCGGCTGCTGCCACCTTGGATGTGGCGACCTGTGAGATGATTTTGCCCTTCACCATGCCTTTCCCAACCTCTCATTCCTTTTTTAAGCCAAAAAGGAGTGAGCCACTGCTACAGTGGTGGTTTCAGCTTATCCTCACCTGAGACGCAGGGCTGCCCTAGTCTCCCTGGGCCACGTTGCCATATACGCCTGCGGCGGTGTGTCTGGGTCTTGGAGAGGAAGCTGCCGGAGCTGACGCTTCTTCACAAGCACTTTCTACCCTGGCAAATCAGTCACCTGCTCTCCAACCAGAGCTGCTCATTCTGGAATTTCCTGAGGACTCTCTACCTGGACTGTCTGTCTGATATACCAAGAGGTTTATCCCCGATCACCAATACTGACCTTGGGCTCCCCATCAGGCCCCTGCCCTGACACTCACTGGGGTTGTCACCACACTACTGCAGCCTGTGGAAATCCCTGGAACTCAGGCCCTGCCCTGGAGGCTGTCCTGTCCACTCTGCTCTGCCTGTTCCCCAAGGCTCGTCACCCTCACTCCTCTTGTTTAGCCCCATCCAGGGATGCCTGGCTCTTATGGTGCTCACAGGGGCAGGGCCACAAAAAAATTGCTGCATTCTTCCTGTTACCAGACCACATCAGAACACGGGAAAACCGAGTGGGCAAAGACTGGCCTTATCTCCAAGGAGGCCAGTCTAGTGACTCTCATTGGGAGTGGGGTGTACATAGGACAAATTAGAAAAATCAGCAGGAACACTGCAACTGCTTTCCCAAGGAACCAGGACTTTAGTTCTAATAAGAACACTCATTCAATCAAAGTATAATTATTAAAAGTTAAAAATGATTTTACATCACTGAAGAAGGTGGCAAAGAAGACTGGCACCCCACAGACAAACGGACACACATACCTGCATACCTCAGCCGCACACATGGGCAGCATTTTCACCGAGTCAAAGGCTGTTGTCATCTGGCCATCAAGGCCACTTCAGACTTGCGACTCCAGGTTGAAGTGGAGGAGACAGAGGCCCAGAGAGGGTGAGCCACTGAGCAAAGCCACACAAGAATTTACGTCGGACTCTCTTGACACGGAGCTCAGTTCTACTTCTGCAGGTCCACGGTGCCCCACTTCACCTCGATTCAGAAGAAGCATGAATATTTTATTATTTAACCTGAAATAGATTCAGACACTGCTGCTATAGGTATTGGATTGATCAGATTAATTCTACGAACTCAAAGAAAGCAATATGCGGAGAAATTGTGTTTTCCTCCATTTACCAAGTGGACTCAGAGTGAGTGCTAAGTCAGTGGCCTGGCGACCCCTTCCTTTGCAAAGATAGAGTTGGTTCGTTCCCATTCCTTTGGGAATCACCGGGTGGCCACGTTGCCTTGCTTTCCTGTCTGATTGTGGCTTGCCTCGGCCTCTACCAGAGCGAGAGCTCCAGGGTGTCAGGAGCACACCACTCAGGTGCTGGAGAAGCGGCTGCCTGTTCTCTGTGTGAGTGCTCCTCAAACCATGCTCCCCAGAGGAGGGGAGCTTGATGATAAACGGAGACCCAAGCTGTGAGAGCTCCAGTCACTGTCCCGGGTCCCCAGCATCCCTTTGCAAGGCTCCCACACTCTCCACCTCTGAACTTGCTTGCAGGAGCACTCCCTCCATCCATCTCTCTCTCTCTCTCTCTCTCTCTCTCTCTCACACACACACACACACACACACACACACACACACACAGGCTTGATGAGCTGCATGGAGCAGACATTTCCTGGGAGTTTCTGTCCTGCAGGCCACTTTGAAACCTCCATTCCTGGTGTCCCCACGCTCCCTGCCAGCTCGCCTGGCCTCTTCTGTGCTGTGCACATTCTGGTTCTTTGCCAGCAGTCTGGGAAACCCTGCCAGGCTGCCCTCCAAGCAAGGTCTCCAAAGAGGGGCGACTGACCACAGAGCGAGACACACCTCTCCCAGCCCAGCTGTCTGCTCTGCATAGCTGTGAGCATTTGTACCTTGTGGGAGAAAAGTCCAGCCACGTGTTCTGACAGCCTGCTGCCTGGGTCCCACAGTCAGAGCTTCCTCCCGGCTAACATCCAGAGCTGGCCAGGCTGAGCACATGGTCTGCCACCAGCTCTTGGCATGGCTGGCCTCCCTGGGGAGTCTGCCCCTCAACTCTTTGTTCAGCTGGAGTCCCAGAAGGGAGCAATAATTAAAGAAAACTTTGTAAATGTTCAAACTGTCTAAAACTGTTGTTGTGGTTCGTGGTTCCTTTTCTTCTCTTTCTGCCATCTGGAGCCACAACCTGTCCAGTTTGCGAGCCCAGATCCATGTCCTGTTTACTCCTGTCACTTGTCTGTCGAGCCTCATCACTGGTGGCTCTCCACAGAGAAGGGATTTGCTGGTTATTTTTGTCCCCTCCCCTGCACGCCAGAGCTCTTCACTGAGTCCTGGCTCCCAGCGCACCTCTCCATCTCCCGCCTTCCATATGCTTTGAAGATATTCCTGCCTCTGCCACGCGTGTGCAGAGCCATGTGGTGTGTGCATGTGGCTGCTCAGGCTTCTTGTCATCTCCCCTGTGAGAGCTGCCCATCCGAAGGGCCAGGGGCACATGGGAACTGGGTGCTGCCCGCAGCCCTGGCTGCAGCTGCAAATTGACAATACACCTTTAAAGTGACAAAGGAAAAAGAATGGAAAATAAAGTTTAAAAAAATTGCCCTATTCCCAACAGATTAAGACTTTAAGCTACATCACCAGCCAGGAAGCCCAAACCACCTTGTCCTGGCAAGGGGAAGTTAAAGGGTTAGGGTCTGGATTGCATTTCCTGGAAAGATGTGGAAGTTGGAAGTCCTAACTTCCAGGACCTCAGAATGTGACCTTGCCGGAAACAGGGCTGCACTGCAGATGCAATCAGTATGTGAAAATGAGATCATCCTGGAGCAGGGCGAGCCCCTCACCAATAACCAGTGTTCTTAAAAGACAGGGGGTGTTTGCACACGGGCACACACAGAGAGAGGAGGGCCAAAGACTCTGGGAGAAAGTGGCCTTGTGACAATGGAAGTTACTCCCTGGGCATGAATCCAGCAGCCAAGGAAGGCCACCCAGCAGAAGAGATGAGACGGGGTCCCCGGGCCTCTGAGGGAGCCAGCCTCCACACCTTGGTCTCAGTGTCTATCCCCCAGGACTGTTTAAGTCACTCAGTAGTAACGCTTTGTTCCAGCAGCCATAGGAAACCCGTCCGATGGAGTACAACAGTCCCCTCCCATCCTCGGGGAATGTCCCAAAAGTCCCACTGGATGCCTGAAGCTGAGACTAGAACTGACCCCTGCATGTGCTGTGTTTCTTATGCACAGGCACCTATGATCCAAATTAATTTATAAATTAGATATTAGCAAGAGCTAAAAATAAAAGGGGACAACTTTAACCATATAGTGTGATGAGAGGTGTGTGGCTGAGGCCTCTCTGTGCCTTTCTCCCCCATGCAGGGACTTCCTGGTGGGTGGAGGAGGCGGACAGCCTCACCCTCCACCCAGGTGACTCACACACCAGCGCTGTGACAGGGCCACCTTGCTCCGACAAGCTGAAGGTCTGCACTTTCTTGTAGCAGATGCTGAACCTTCTCCAACACAGTGGCTGTTACAGCTACGTGGAGGCGGAAGCAGGGGTTGGGAGATAATCTTACTTCCTTTTTAGATTTGAAATCTCTGCATGCTTCTGTTTTACTATGTATCCAAAGCACTTAGTTAAAGAGTTTTGTGTCTACTTCATGAACACTGGACTCAGGGGACACAATGATTCTTTTTGAACAAGCCTATTCGTTGACCCTGTTTCTGGCATACAAGCCTGAAAATGATTTGTCCGGACTCAGGGTGGGACCGAGTCTGGGAAGGCAGTTTAATCCTGCCCCATTTTATCAAAGAAGCCCTCCTGCCCTGCAGCCACCTTCGGCATGTTTGAGAGCCAGCCTCCAGCCCCCGTGGCTTGCAGTTCCCACCTGATGTGAGGGATTACGTTTCTGGTTTTCTGAACTGAGACTCAAGCAGAGAAGCTGGAGCCTGCCAAAGTCCCCAAGTTGGGGGGCCAGCAGCCTCACTAAGGATCATCTTGGATATGCAGCGAACCATCCTGAAGGGATGCAGATGGTCCCTGTGCAGCACCGAGGTGGGACAAGGGAGAATGTGGGCTCCTGACCTTGTCCTTGTCCTCTGGGACGGTGGCCGTTGCCAGGGAAGTCACACTCTGTGGTAGCTCATTTTGATTCACAGCTGTGGAGAGAGGGATTATCTTAAGTGTGTGTGTGTGTGTGTGTGTGTGTGTGTGTGCGCGCGCGTGCGCGCGCACGTGCACGCATTTCAGAAAAGCACCTGTCCCTCTGAGGCAGAGGCCGCTGCCCATCAAGAGCCGCCTGCTCCAGAGGGCGCTCTACCCCCCGCAGGAAGCCGAGGGAAGGAGACGGCCCGAAGTCATGTGTTGGTCTTTGGCTGGTGCCAGGTAGGGGTGAGGGTAGACCCTTAAAAATTAGTGTCTACATTAAATCCCCAAATGATACTCGACCATTTTCCTCACTTCTTAGACCAAGAAACTGGGATCCAGGGAAATTAAGTGGCCATTGCAGAATTTCACAGCTAGTCAGGGGCCGAGCTGCAGCCCAAACCTCAGTCTCTCTGCACTGAAGGCCCAGCCCGGCCAGGGCTCTGCATTCCTAGGTGGTGCCACTTCTGCAATTATGAACTCTCGCAGTTTCCCTGTGGAGTGAAGAATTTGGCCTTGCTCAAAGATGGTCTGGCCTTTGTCCTGGGCTTCTTGGATGTAAATATGTCACATTTGATAGGAGTCTCTTTGTTTGCTGGGGGTAGGACAGTGAGGTCTGATAGCCTCAGGGTGGGAGCTGGTCACACAAGAGAGACAATCATGTGACTTGGGTGAAGCATTGGACCACACAGCTCTGTCCTCGTGGCAGCTGAAATCCACCATGCAGAATCAGTCAATCTGGTAAAACTGACAAGTGCACCCGAACCTGGCTAAGGAGCTCCCATGAATCAGGCCCTTAGTGTAGTAGAAGATGCCTGGCTTTCACATAGCATCATCCCTGACTCTCAGGGGGCCAGACTCTGGATTGCAGGTGGCCTTAGTAGCCTCTAGCACAGTGGCCAGCAGAGAACAGGCATACGGATGTGTGTGACATGAATAAGCCAGGGTCCCTGCTCTCAGGAGCTCCAAATACATCCTCCATGAGCTTCCATGGAGTGATACATAGACTTTAACTCTGGCAGCATCTGGTTTCAAGTGAGAAACAAAACAATCTCAGAAAGCATGGGCTCCACAGCAAAATACAGTATGCTTAGGAGGTGTTAACGAGAGCTATCACTCCAAGGTCAAGGGGCCAGCACGGGAAGGTGGGGAGAGGGTTTTGAGGGTTTTCCTCCTGGCTTGCAGACTGAGAGCATTTTGTGGCCTGGTCACATGGCTTTCCTTGGTGTATTTGTATGCAGAGAGAGTGGAAGAGAGAGAGGGATAGAGTTCAGTGGTCTCTTCTTGTGAGGACATAAATCCCATCCCGAGTGCCCTGCACTTATGACCTCACTGAACTCCAACCACACTTCCAAGCCCTGTCTCTGAGTGCCACCACATTACATGGGGCTAAGGCTTCAACATATGGATTTTGGAAGACATAATTCAGTCCATAACAGTGGTTTAATCTCAGGTGGCTTGAATAGCTTCATAAAGGAGTGGGCCTGGCAGGAATGAAGGGGGGGGGGCATTGCCCACACAGTGACCCACAGGGACAGGGACTCATACTTCTGCCATTTTAAAATCTCATCTAAGATGCACTCTAAGTGCATAAAAGGACCTGGAAGGCACAGAAGGCACATCTCCATCAGTAGAGGAAAGATCTCGGGAAATCCTTCCCCGCAAGTTCTTGACTAGAGGAAGCTATTAGGGTGGGAAAGGAAAATCCACCCTTTGCCTGGTACATTCTATTACTCCCACCTAGTAGAAGAGCAGCGGAGGTCTGCAGGCTCTGTCCAGGAAGAAGAAGTCTTTGCCCCAGGGTTGCCCTGGGAATTCATAAACCACTTGGCTGAACCCCATGGAGAAGCACTTGGGAGAGGTCAGCTGTTCACAGAAAAGGAACAGAAGCTGAGAGTCCACAGGGCCTGCTGGACATGTCCCCGCTGTTCATCGTAGAACCAACCCTGCAGATGCCCAGGATGGCTGATCCCATTCCCCCACACTGCCCAAGGGAGAGGGCTAAGCCAGGGTGCCCTTATCTGCACATGGCAATACATGAGCACCCCTAGGAAACACCTCGGCCTGGGTGCTCCCTCAGGATGGTGAGCTGACATGTGAAGTCGTGCCTGGGTAGTGAAGAACATGGGGCAAAGAATGACAATCCCTAGTCACTTAGGCACACAGTGGAATTTCAGTCTGCTCTAAAGAAGACAGAAAGACTTAAAGCTAAAATGGGAAGAAAATGATCACATTTGCAAACTTGAGGTTCTTTGGCCTTAATCTCAAGGTCATCAGGAGAAGTGTCTGAGCTGCTGCTGGCTTGGAGAGTGGTAAATAGGGGTACCGTTCTCCGAGAGGGGAAAGAGAAATCAACAGGTTTCTGGCATGTTGACTGTGAGTGTGGAATGCAGGGAGAGATGGGCTCAGGCTGGCTTGAGGTCTGAGGGCCGCGCTTTATTACGGAGGATGAGGGAGAAGTTGAGACCATGGCTTTGTGGAGGTAGAATGAAGAATAAATGGAGGTGAGGAAGTGAAAGAGGCAAATTAAATTGATTCTTTCAAGAATTCTGGTAAAGAATAGAAAAATAAAAATGAAACAGAGTCAGAGTGACTCTGGGGTCCATTAGGAGAGCAGAGTGATGAAGAGGACCAGCGGTCCAGGCAGCTGGCTATGTTGGAATCCTTGGTGGGCCAATTTTTAACTGTGTGTCCTCCAGCAAATGACTCACCCTCTCTGGCCCAGTTCCACATCTTTAAGACAATGGGGATCTGGAGGTGATGACCACTGTTCCCTGGGTTTTGATGAACTATAGGGAAGTTAATACCCAAATGCCTGGGACACTGCCTGGCCTGTGGCAAACTCCAGCAGGGCTGGCTGTTTTCCATCAGGAGAAGAACTGAAGTGTGGGCAAGGGGGGATCTGGTAGCTGCGGTCCCGAGGGCCGATATCTTGGCGTGGGGGCGTGAAGCTGAGGTTGTTCTGATAGGATCCAAACCTGTGCTTTCTGGTAAGGTCAACTCACTCCTGACGGCACAGTGTGCAGGCACTGGCACCAAAGCAGCAGGAAACCGAGGCAGAGGGGAGGCACAGAGCACTGGTGAGACAGCCGGGAACCCGGGGCTCCACCTGCCACCACAGAGGTCCGTCCACCTGCCACACAGGCTCCCGAGGGTGCCGGCAGCGTGGGTCTCCCAGAGGTGAGCGCTGACGTGGAAACTCCTGCAGAGGCTGAAGAGCTGGCTTCAGCCAAACATTTTGTTCTCCTCCCTCCATGCTGAGAGCAGCCATGGAGTGTCACCCAATGTGAGTTTGAAAGCTCTCCTCTCTGATCCATGCTTATCATTCATTAAAACCTGACACAGGTGCACTTCGCACTCATCAGGTGGGCTACTATTAACAAAGAGAGAAAACGAGAAGAGAAAGAACAGACCAGTGAACAGGAGATAGCAGCAGGAAATGGCAGAGGTGGGGGCCAGCAGCCCGGTCACTGTTCACAGGGAGGCAAGACACCCCTGGTCCCTGCTGCAGTGTGGGTGAGGCCCACGGCCTGTGTCAGTCAGCAAACATGTCCTGCATGGTTGCACTCACACCTGGTCCCTTGGGCAGCCAGATTCACAGAGGCCACACCTGGACGGAGATCCAGGGCTAGTGGGGATGCAAACTGGTGTTTGATGGGTATGAGGTTTTAGTGTTGCAAGATGGAAGAGTTCTCAAGTTAGAGGGGTTAGAAAACCATGGGAAAAGACTCACTGCATACTCAAAAACGGTCAAGATGGTAAAGTTAGTGTCATGTGTGTTTTACCACAGTTCAAAAAGTAAATCAGTGGAAGTTTGCCAGGAATAAGACGATGGGAGAGCTGCTCTCTGGCTTCACAGTTCACAGTCCAGTTGGATGGACTTAAATTTAAACACAGACACGGTGGAGTGAGACAGTGGCTACGGGAGATGCCAGGGATCCCGAGGACAGGCTGGGGTGGGAGAGCAGGTGCTGGAGGGTTCCCTGAGGGAAGGACTCCTCCACAGTGTCTTAAAGACCAATCAGAAATAGTCAAATAAAGGAGACAGAAATGTTTCAGAACATCAAAGCCATATGTGTGAATCCAGGGGCTCCTCCAAAACTGCACGCATTTCTGCTGTCCTCTTGCATCAGGTGGGAGTTGAAGGACGTCAGATGTGGGGTCTGCCCTGATTGACCCAGCATCTGCTGTGCCCACTTTCAGTGGGAAAAGAAGAAAGGTGGCTGTCTCCGAAGTTCCTTCCCCAGGGAAATGTCCCAGCAGAAATTGTGTCCTGAGAGGCACCAGAGTGAGCTGTCCTCACTCCATTCAAGGTTTACATCGTGAATTTCCACAATAAGACCTCATGCTCCCCAGACAGTCTGCCATTATGAATCTTCCCTTTACAGACCGAATAAGCCCTTATTAAAGAAACTAAATCATTCTGACTCCTTTATTTTAGAATTTCAGTAAGCATGGGGTGAGTAGGGGTCTCTAGGCATTTGGGGGTTTGCAAAACTGCTCCAACTTTAGGTTTGATGTTATAAATAATTGTTGCAACTTCTGTATCTATCTCTATGCTTTGACTTCCAACATACATGCTTTTTAAAGAAAACAGGGCACATCAGAACTAAAGTAAAGCTAAAATTATAAAATAAGTTCTCATTTTTAATGGATTATAGGCAATAATCGCAAAAAGTTTAGAGAAAATGAATAAAAAAAAATGAGAGCTCTTATTTAAACTTTTTCTCCCAGTTTCCTCAGGCCAGGAGAAAACCCCATTTCTTGATTTTTAAAAGAACTGCCTAAGAACAGAAGTTAAGAGCCTCCTGAATCCAGTGCACTCTAGTAAATGGGTGGCTGCAGCGAGGACTATTCAGAGATGGAGAACAGGATGGGGCAGGGAGGAAGGAGGAAGTTTGGAACTGATGCATCCCAGCAGGGCAGGAGGAGGCACGTGATGAATATCCTCCACTGTCGATTGTGATACGTGCTACTTTCATTGGAGACATCAACTGCTGAGAGCAGAGAAGGGGAAGGTAAATTCTAGGAGTTGAGAAGGGGTGGAGGGTGAATTCTGAAGGGAAGGGGGTGGGAGGGAGAATTTTCACGCCTCCCTGTCCTGGGTGCCTCTTGGGCTCCTCGTGAATGCCACTTTTAAGATGGCTGCAAGGGTGTGTTGTAGGTGGGTGGTGAGCAGTGCACAAATGAACAAGCAAATGGCTGAGCAGCTGTGTTAGGGCCGAGAGCTTGCAGCAGGTGAGGACACACCTGGAAAAAAGTTTGACCACTTTCATATTTTGATCAACAGAGTTTGGGAGAGAGGAGACAACGTCCGGCTGCTCTGACAACAGCAGGATTTTCCTTGGGTCCTTCCCTCCATTCATTCTTGCCCTGTGGCGGCTATTTTGGATCTCAGCTGCACTGGATTAAAGGATGCCGAGGTGGCAGGTGAATGGAGCTCTGCTGTCTGTGAGGGAGTTTCCGGAGGAGACTGGCATTTGTGTCATAGGAAGATTCACCTAGGGGTGGCGACACTGTCCTCATCTGCCCAGGGAAAAGGGGGCGGACAGGGGATCTGCTCCCTCTCTCTGGAGCTAGGGCACCCTTTCTTCTCCTGCCCTGGACGTCAAACTCCAGATTCCCTTAGATGCCAGGACTTATACTGCCCTCAACATCCCCCACCAGACTTCTGTCGGTGACCTTGATCTGAGAATTTCACCAAGAACTTCTTGGGTTCTGAAGCCCTCAGACTTGGACCCAAAATCACGACCCGCCTCCCTGCTTCTCCACAATCCCACGAGCCAACATCCCTAAGACTTGCTCTCTCCTCTCCCCACCTGAGTATCCTGTGGTTGTCCTTCCTCATCTCTGTGTATCTGTGTCTGTCTATCTATCTGTCCATCCATCCGTCTGTTGTCTATCTCTATCATCTGTCCATCATCTGTCTGTCTGTCCTTCCATCTGTCCTATTGGCTGTCTCTTTGAAGAACCCTGACTAACACATGTCTTCTTAGCTTGATGCAGAAGACACACTGAGCCTTGGTGCCCAGTCCACTCCTCTCTGAAACGGAAAGCTTCCTTCTGAATCCAGGCCTGCACAATGTGCTCTGTCCATTGGCCCCATGGCTTGGGGTTCCCAGTGGATCCAACTTGGGTAAGAAAGCTTTACCTGTGGAAAATGTCAAGGCCCCAAGGTCTGGTGGTTTTTCCTTCCTTCCCATGAAGTCTGTAATTCCCTGGAGCCAAGGCTGCTGGGTGTTGGTCTAGTGATGGCTGGTGGGGGAAATTTCTGTTAGCAACATGAAGTTGCCTTTGATTTTATGCCAACCAATGAGAAAAGCCAGAGGAGTGGAAAACAAGGGCCGACAACTCCTATCTCTCACCTCCATGGGGGGCAAACAGGAGGCCAGGAACCTCAGTGTGGGGAGCTTTGCACCCCAGAGACAGCTGGTTCTTACTGCGTAAATATGTCCCAGGCCTGAGAACAACTGGGCACCCAGGGGCCACACAGAGGCTCCTGGTGACCCTCCTCAGGGTGACACACAACTTGATGGTTTGCAGACATCAGTGGTGCACACATCACCTCTGGGTGGACAGTGGCCATGGAGTAATACCACAATTGGTCTAATCCAAGGCCCTGGCTTAGTTTATCTCTCTTGCCCCAGGAGGGCTTTGTAGTTAAAGAGGGGTGAGGTGGCGTCTTGTTTTAACTATGAAGAACCCCAGTGAAGCATGACAAGTGTCAAGGACTGGCCTGAACCAGGGGCTGGCACCCCTGAGCGTGTGTCTGAGCCCCTGGAGGCTGCGTGCAATGTCTCACTGCTGGGCTGTGCCCTGAACGTCTGACTCAGTCGGCCTGGAGGGGGGCCCCAAGTCTGTCCTTCTGACAGGTTCCCCGTGAGGCTGAGGCAGCTGGTTCAGAGACCACACTGCAGGACCCACTGCGCCCGGCATTTAGCACTTGCCAAGGTTCTGGCACCTCTGCAGATTCCGTGCTGGTTGGTGTTTCCCTGGAAACTGCCAAAGTCAGACTCATAAGAGTCAAATGTGGGAATGTGGGAGTTGACTGAGACCCAGGTGGCTTCATGTCACACCCTGACACCTCGGACACTGGGCAAGGAGCCTGCAAGATATACGGTAGCTCAAGGGCAGTTATAGCCAACTACGCCTTTTGATCATTGCTAATAGGTGCTAAAGTGGTTTGGCGACTGGCATCCTGTGGGAATGGAGCTGGGAAGTCAAGCCCTTTCTTCTCTCAGAAGACAAAAGGGAGGCACGGACCCAGGGGGCTCTTGTTGCTAGGACTAGCTCTAAATCTGCATTGTGTACACGTATCACATATGATGAGTATCAGGTATGTAGGTGTAAATAAAACCTCAATGTATTTATATTTAATTTAGATATAAATATATGTCTAGCTAGTAAAACAGGGAAAGAGAGGAACAATGCTCCCAACAGCTAACAAAAAAATGGAAAGGTTCAGACCAAGACAGCCTCAGGATTTAGGGTGAGAGAAACAGGAGACCCGCAGTGGGGCAGGTGGCAGAACAGGTGTGATGAAGCCAGAGTGAAGCCGGAGAGGGAGACTCACCCCAGGTGGCGCAGAGATGGAGGCAGGACGCAGCTCAGGACTGTGGTTGAATTACAGCCCAGCGCTTGGCTGGCTGAGGCCAGGCTCCCGCCTCCTGTTTTATCGGTGAAAACCCAGGAGGACAGCGGCTCATACACTGCCTTGCTCATTGTAGGTTCTAGGGACTGTTTATTTTTAAGGACTTAGGAGCTATTTTGTTACAGTTCTTGGATCCTCTTTGCATAATTATTTCCAAAGCTTGGTAATTGTTTTCAAGGGCTTCTCATGCATTCATTTAAGGAATATCTGAGTATATGCTGTGGTGTTGCTATCTAACGGATTTTAGGAAGCCTCCCCCATGGGACTTCTGATTGTCTAATGATGAGAGAGCTACGGAGGAAGCTATCCCCCGACTTGGTGACAGGACCGTTCCACCCCTGAGGACGGCTGAAGGTGAGACCCTCGCAGTGTGGTAGAGAAATCCAGCCCCACCAGGCAGCAGGAGGCGGTGTCTGTAAGATGTGGCCAAGACTGGGGTTTCTATGGTGAGGGGGACCTCGTGAAAGAGAGGCCATCCTTGCTTTAACACACTCAGTGGCATTGTCTTGTTTTGTTCTCTCAATGATCCTGCAAAGTGGGTGGTGTTATTTCCAATACAGAGGAAGCCACTGAAGCCAAGCTAGGTGACGAGATCCAATCAGGGTCACAAGTCTCAGAAATAGACCTCTGCATTCACACCCTGACCTGTGAATCCAGGTTTCTCAATGCAATGCCTATTATCACTGTGTTTAAGAAAAATTGTCTAGGGCTATAGGCATCCAGCCTGGACAACTGATCCATTCCCAGGTGATGCTGGGACGGCTAAGCCCAGGACCACACTTGGGGAGCCGGGGTCTGAGCTGGAGACTCAGAAAAGGCCAGTTAAAAAGTGGCTCACACAGGAAACGGCCCCCAAACGAGAGCACCTGAAACATGTGGAGCCTGCCTGCGAGGTGACTGCCAGGCTTGGTCTCTTACCCAGCTCTGCACACGACTCCCTCATCCTGGATTAGCCTGTCCATTTCTGCCTCAAACCCCACGCATCCTTCGAGATCCAACTCAAATGGCACCTTCTGCTGGAAAGTTCCGCCACCCCTCCTCCCCCATCTTGAGCTGCACTAAACTCACACGTCCTCTGGTGAGTCGCAGCTTTGGTTTTTTCCACAGCCTTCTTATTATAGTTATCTGTTTGCAGAGATCATGCCTGTTCTATTTTTGCATTCTTGCATAGTGACTTTCTAGTGTCTTGCACAAACTAAGCCTTGAATGAAAATGCTCAATCTTTAAAGGCATTTAACCACAGATTTTCACATTTTATACACTAATAGGCTCATGAGGCAATTGGAGCAGGATCCTTTTCCCATGATTTTTAGAAGAGGAAAATTTTAAAAAAGACAGGGTGAGTGCGCGAGGGATGTCAATGACACGGCCATGCACCTCGACTGTGTAGTCATGGGTCCTCGCAAAAGCACAGGGGTGCAGGAGGAGCTGGCGTGGAGGAGAATTCAGAAGGAGTTGTTTACAACGACGGGGCAGTGCCTGGGTGGCTAAGGATGAAGCAGGACTTGTCATGACCCACAGTGGACATCAAAACCTAGAGCTGGTGCACGTGGAAAAGGTGTCCTGACAAGAGCTATGGTCTTGGAGAGCGAAGCTTGCGCCTGTGGTCACCGGGAGGAGGGGCACTGAGCATGTGAATCTCCCCATTCCTTGCAGGAGGCAAAGCAGCCCCTAGGTAGTCCATGCTCAGGGCTCTGGCACATGGCGGAGGCTGGGAAGCTGACCTAGAAGGCAGTGGAAGTCACCCAGATGCTAACTGCAAACTGATTTCTGTGCATTTCCTCCTCAACCCTGTAAATTCAACCATCTCATAAATCTTCCTGTTGAAATTGTCTAGCGTGCGGAATGTAGATGGTTTATTGATTAGGGCAGGACAGTTTAATTAAACTTCAGAAGGTACTGCTTCAGAAAAAGACTCATTTAACTATGCATACCTCCAAACAAACTTTCTGCTTTATGGGTGCAAGATTTTTTTCAAAAAAGTCAACAAACCATAACATGGAAAACGTCGTTTCATGCTGCTAATTACAAACTGCCTCACTGAACAGATTGTACATTTAGCCTCTATAGTGGGATTTAACATGCACAGGGATGATGATAGAAAAATGAAATGAATTTCAACAAATAATCAAGAATGCAGCTTCAAAAGACTGGTAGGTTTCTTGGTACAATAATCTTTTCTTCCCGAAGTCATGTATATTTTATGAGTCTGAAACAACTGATTCCAATACGTCTTTGGGCTATGGAAGCAGAAAAGGAACAGGATGAAATGTAGCGTAGCATAATATATGAAGCAATCATTCAGACGTGGCTTGCAGTACGTACCTCAATAAACTTGTACTGTATTGAAGTCAGCGGAGAATGGGAAATTTTCAACCAGAAGATGATGTTTATTCAATGCATGGTAAAATCCCATTTTTCTTCAGCTTACCAAATGTGCCTGAGAGTTATTACTAATTTATCATGAAAAAACAACCACCGGCATGATATGGCAGGGAAAATAGATAACTTCTCAACCTGTTCTTTGTAACTTTAAGAGACCATGGGGGTGAACCAATGATGACTGTTTCCCTGGGGTGGATCTTGCCTTGACTCAGGGAGGTGGACCTGGGACTGACAACCTTGTCCTGTGGGTCAGAAGATGGGCTTTCTCTCCCAGCTCCCCCAGGAGCCAGCTGTGCCTTGGTGACCTCAGGGGTAAAGTAAAAGAACCTGGAAGTGAACGTGGCCCACCCTTCAGAGGTGGAGTCTGGCTTCTCAGTGTGCTGGAGGAGCCGTGGGAGATGCCGTGGCTCCCCCCTGGGCCAGTAGCATTCTCAGGTCCTCGCAGGGTCACTCACCCTCGCAGGGCTTGAGTGGTGCAGCTCCTCTCTCCCTCTCTCCACACAGCACAATTCCGCAGGGAGCAGACGCCAAGCACTGCGGCTCCAGGTCAGTCTGCAGGTGCAGATCAGGAACTTGTGGGGTGGGGGCTGCGTGAGATTTCTATTGCTGCATAATAAATCACCCCAAGCTTAGTAATTAATACGTGTCGCCTCACAGTCCCCGTGGGCTGGGATTGCAAGTGCAGCTTAACTGGGCCATCAGCTCAGGGTCTCACCAAGGTGTGCTCAGCAGATCAGTGGGGCCTGATGACAGAAGACCTGCTTCCCACCCTCCTCAGGTTGCGCCCAGAATTCATCTCCACGTGGCTGTAGAACTCATGGTCGCTCGCTTCTTCAAAGCCAGCCAGAGAGCACCTCTTCTGATAGAGAGGACAGCCCCTCTGTCCTCGGGTTTTTACCCCAGGCCTCTCCAGGACAATCTCCCACTGGATTTAGGTCTCAAGTGATTTGGGACCTTACCGGCATGTGCAGAATCCCTCCACTTTTGCCTCAGAATAGGACCTCATCATGGGAGGGTTGCACCTCCCTGTTGAGGCCTCTCTGCACTCCGGGACAAGAGAGCACCCAGCAAGGAGACACAGGGGCAGGGAATGAGGGACCTCTTAGAACCCCATGCCTAATCTGAAAATAGTATGCTCTGAATTGCATTCATCTTTCAGGACCAGGAGTTGTAACTTTGCTTCCTCTGAAAGCATTCCTGATCCATTCTCTGGCCATGGTGACACCAACTCTTTGGTGTTTTGCTCAGAGTTGACCATTTCTCTGATTGGTTTCTCCAAAATCATCTGCAAATTATCTAAGGGTATACACCAGCACTTTAAAATCTTTCTATTTTTAGTGAACATGATAACTTATATAATTAGATACTTAGTAATTAACAATTGCTTGATTGCTAATATCATAGAAGCACTTGAAAAGTAAATACTGCAGTTTGTAAATCCCTTTGATATGCTTCACTATGAGATAAATACAGCAAGCAGAGATTAATGTATCATTTTAAAGGTAAAGTTAAATGCAGGTTAGTAGCAAAAACATAGAACTCAAATTGCCCATGTTGTAAAACATGTAACATAAAAACCAAAAACCACAGAGAATCTCCTTTGCCTATACAATACTGGCATTGGCCTATATTTTTTCCTCTTCCTGGAGTACCTCTGGGATGGCAAAACACGGCTTTTGTTTATTTGAGAAATCTCCTGCTTCATTAATGTTGTGCAAAGCACATCAGCACTTTTGTATATAAGGAAGGAGTGCAGGAGGGAGGTTCAGGTGGACCCCCTGAGCAGTTGTGTAGACGAGAGGGCGTCCTCATTTGGAAATGTGTCTCCCCAGTTGATTGTCTCCAGGCATATTTGGGAAAGATGGTATTTGAATCCCACAGATTTGTGTAATGGTGACAGAACTAATGTCATGAGACAAAGTAGATGTATGTTCACAGATTTCATGACCAAGACAGCCCAAAATGCTGCTGTTGGAAATGACCCACTTAAATCTGCCACAAGCCACGGGGTGCCACGGCCACCGAGCAGGTGCTCTTCACTTCTCTTACATTCAGTTCCAGTCCACCCAGCGCATCCCAAGG
Source organism: Ictidomys tridecemlineatus (assembly GCF_052094955.1). Taxonomy (NCBI): domain Eukaryota; kingdom Metazoa; phylum Chordata; class Mammalia; order Rodentia; family Sciuridae; genus Ictidomys; species Ictidomys tridecemlineatus. Next base: position 116,259,093 of record NC_135488.1, on the reverse strand, counting down.
TGCGGAGTGCCTGTGAGGAAGGGGACCCTCCTGCTTCTAGGGACTGGTTCCTGTACTGGGGCCCATGGGATGGAGGGCGGCCGCGTGTGGGAGCATGAGGTCTGGGTAAAAGAAAGCTGCGTCTGAGCCTCGGGAAAGGCACTGGCCTCCAGGAAGGGAGAAGAGGCTGTCTCGTTTGAAAGTCAAGGCGAGGAAGGGATAGGATAATACTCAGAGCAGAAGGAGTGTCCTACAGGAGGACAGGTGGGATGAGCTCAAGGTGCACTGGGAAGTTCAAGTCACTCAGAATGGCTGCAATCAGGGATGCAGGGTGGCCAGAGGTGGGAATGGAAGAAAAGACGAGGAAGAAGCCGTGACCGCAAGTGGCACGCAAGTCCTTCGGCGATCCCAGGACAGTACGGAGCACGGCACCACCATATTTGTCAACCATATTTGTCATTTTAAAGTCTCACTGTGGAAGGAAGGGGAAGAAGGAATTCTAAGGTTGTGTGTGGCGGAGGCAGGTTCCTGCCTCCAGGAACAGGACTGCAGCCATGAGTCAGGACGCGCAGCCCTAACTGAGGCAGCCGCCTTGCAGTGGTTGGGATTAGCATTTCTTAGGAAGTAAAATCTATGGGATTTGGGGTCCCTGCAGTGTCTGTGAAGGTACAGGAAGGGAAACTGAAGAGATGGAAAGGCGAGGCCAGGATTTCCGGCTTTTACCTCTTGGTGGGATTTCATGGAGATAAAGCACAGGAGGAGGCAGGTGCGGTGGGAGAGGGGGGAGGGAGCCCCGGTGTGCAGTGGGTAGACATGCGGAGGGACCGAGGCACAGCCAAATTTGAAAGTCATCAATGAATCTGTGGACAGGTAACTATAGTGGATTAGATTGCCCAGGAAGGACGCCTGGGGTGGGAGGTAGAGAGGACAGAGCCCCGGGGCGAAGAACCACCAAACGGCCAGGGGCCTCTCCCACAGAAAGCGGCCATGGAAATCCCCGTAGCTGGGCATCCTCCACGGGGCCTTTTGAACCTATGTCAAGGGCCAGTTAGATGAAGTTCTTGTTGTGCTGAAAGATTCTAGTGGATTCCAGCTGTCCTCAGATCAAGGACGATCCTCCGTGAGGTGATCCAGAGCCCTGCTGTGACGGGGCCTACTGGGAGTCCCAGCTTCTCCTCTGTCCCAGCAAGCTCCTCCTCTCCGCCCCCACCATCTTCCCAGCCTCATTCAGAGCCACTGCGTTTCCCGTCAGCTCACCCCGACTTTCATGTCTCAGCATCCTCTCCTCAGAGAAACCCTTCCAGAGATATCCAAGCATGTCTCTGCTCCTCTCCTCCTTGCCCTCGGGGAAGAAAGTGACTTGGTGTCCGCAATAACTGCTCTTCAGAAGTAGAGCCAGGGAATAAGGAATAAGGTCAACTATGACTTTAGAAGCTGCAAAACCCAGGCCAGGCATGGTACACAGAACAGTCGTCAGTTGAGGTTGTTTCGTTGTGAGCCACAGGTAACCAAACTGGACACCGTCGGCAAAACGGAGACTCACGGGAGAAGCTGACTGGCCGATTCAGTATGTGGAACAGCTGGAGCACTAGAGTGCACGAGAGGGACGGGCCTGAGAAAGTCTGCAACCTCGTGAGCCCTGGGCCTCCTAGAGTGCTCTGCCACAGAGGGTGTCCCGTCATGTGGCCAAAGCCTGGAGGTCTAGGTGGGGACCCGGGGTTTGCCTGTCTCGAGTCACATGTCTGATCATTTGGGGAAAGGATAGTCCTGTTGACTGTTGCACCCAAGGAAAACAGGTAGCCCTCTGAGGAAATGGGAAGCTCTCCTCAAGGAAATGATGGTCAGGCCTACAGAGGAAGTGATTCTTAGGGATCCAGAAATAGGAGGACCATTGTCCAGGCTGGGAAACTGGCATTTGTCTTACATGCCAATAAATGGTCACTCTGCAGTGTGCAGAGTGGGACCTTTATGACAATAACTAAGGGGGGAACCAGAGGTCCCTGTGATGAGCCCCATGAGAATGTGGCCACACTGGGCAGGCCCTCTGCATTCCAGGGGCCAGGGGTGGTCTTAATTTTCCTTCAGGAGACTGAAGTCAAGGCCATTTCTAAACTTACTCTTTTCCAATTTTTAATTTACTGCAGGGAGCAGACATGAAGAGTAGTGTGCAGAGTCCTAGTGGAGACAGCAAGCTCAACGCTTCTGGTGGCCGAAGAGTAGGTGCCCTGGTGCAGGACCGTCTCCTGGAGAGTAACCAACTCACTTTTAAATTTCACAGCTAGAGACAGAGATGAGCCACCCCTGGTTAGATCTGTGAGGGTCTGTCAGGAAGGACTGTTCTCTGCCAAGCCCCTGACACCCAGAGCTGACCTCCTCACCTGGGAGTTCCTATTTAGTGGCAAATTGATTGTTTAACTTGAACAAGTCTCTTGTTTTTCTAAACTGTAATATCTTTTGAGTAGTTAAAATCCAAGGGCTCTTCTTGACTTTGAATGACATCATGCTGTCATCTATATCTTTATCAACTCTGTATATATATATATATATATGGATACTGACCCTTTTATTGCAAATTCTTTAATTCACAAGTTTTAGATCCAAAATGTCCCTCTTATGCCACCTAGTCTTCAGTTACAGGTACCAGAATTGCCTGTCCTTGGAACAGGAGATGGTCAAGCAAAACATTTAAGGTGATTGAATTCAAATTCCATCTGTAACAAACATTCAAGGCACAGGTAAAGTTTGCTGGACACCAGGCTCTACACGGGTAAAAACTAATTTTTACTCCAGTAGGGAAATGTCAAGAGTAATGTGAAAACTCATGTTTCACACCTGACATTAGGTGAAAAACTGTTATCGATGGACAACCTCAAAGAGAACGCTGTAGCAGATTTAACTTGAAGTATCTTTTCCTTAATGTGCCACATTGTCTCCAGCCAACATATTCAAGGCTCAAGGAAAGCCTGATGACTTCCTATGAGAAGTGTAAATAAAGAAATGCATATTTGCCCTAAATTGTTTGGCTTCGTGCAATTTTTAAAATGCATATAACAAATTATGTTTGATCATTATTCAAAAAGTTAAAGTGGCTTCCAATGAAACACAGAATTTTTTTACATAGCTGAACTTACTGGGACAATGTGAGAAACTTAAAGAAGCTGCTTCATGTACCCCCAGGCAAGGATCCCTTGTAGGTAGGGCCTGTCAGCTCAGAAGGGCAAATATTGACGGCCAGAGGGATCAGGTGTCTCAGGCTTCGTAAGATTGAGGTCAGAAAAACCAGAGACAACTTATGCAAGACTGGACCTCCACAAACGTCACCAAGGACAAACCAGGCCGCATTGTCAATGCCAACATGGAGAGGACTGTGAGTGCAGGTCCCTGGACCTGCAGCAACTGTGGCTGGCTGGCATTGGCTGTCAGCAGGGTGGTGTCTGTGTTCCAAGTAGACTAAGCTAAGAGTTGGTGATAACTTTACTTTTTCCTGTAAAATCCCCCGAACTTGCCCGACATGGCTTGCAAAATTGACTCTTCACTTCCTAGAAATTAACACAGAGAGGGGAAAAAAAGAACAGTTATAAAATTCACAGATTCATAAAAATAAATAAAGCAAAATGTTCTTTCTTCTCCCTCCAAGAGAAGCAAGTCTATATATGGTACTGAAATCCTAAAGAGGACATCATGTAATAGAACATTTAACATTTCCAACGACATTCATAAGGTAAATGCAATGCTGAGTTTCAAAGTCCCATTTTAAATAATATCCTCCTTCCCTAGCTGTACTTTCTGCATAGAAGTCAGCATGCAGGGAAGGCTGGATACCTGGGCCATGTGGATGAGTTCCATTCCAGATTCTAAGTTGCTTGGTGTCAAGAAAAATGTCAAATTGCTTCATCAGTAAATAGTTGTAACTGTAACTTATTAAACCTAGTTGTATCTAATGAAGAAATAATTGCTTAATGTATGTGTGCACCCACACAGAGCTTTTTTGTAAATCAGGAGACATTGTGAATAGGGTCCTAGTGTTGCTATTTCAGGTCTATGACTTGGGATCATCTTTCTGGTGCCAGGCTCGATGGCCAGAAGAGACTCACCCTGCAGAGTCTGATCCCAAAAAGCGTCGCTCCACGCTCGCCCACACCACAGCGCACCCACGGCTGCCCACCCACCCAACCCGCCTCGAGCCGAGCCATCTCCCTGCTGCCGTCTACCCCGTCAGCCTGACGTCTCTCCATCCACAGCAATTTTAGCATTGTGTGCAAACTTGGAAGCGACAGTACACCCCCTCTTCCAGATTAATAACTAAGATAAGAAACAAGATTCATCCTGATGACTACTCTGTAAAACATTCATTTAAACATCTTTAAAGAAGCTTGTCTATATTGTCCTTGGTGGATTTTTAAAATAGTCTCATGATAATTCAAATTCGAGTAATTTTGGATTTGCATGTCTATTAAAATACTTTCTAAGGTAAAATAAGATATTGTACCTTCGAATATTGGATCTGAAGATGTAACAGGAACCGCATAGATGCACACAGCCTGTGAAGTAATTGCTACCAAAATGCCCAGAGCTGTAAAGCTGCAGGAGAGGCGGTGGAGGGAGAGGGATTCAGAGAGAGAGAGAGAGAGAGAGAGGGGAGATGGAGGTGAAGAGGGGGAGGGATGGTGGTGGGGAAAGTGAGCAGGAAGTGAGGGAAGAAAGAAGCGCAGCAGGTTTAAAAGCAACACGTTGAAGCAGCAAAGAAGGCCTACCCCAGCGGCCTGCTGACTTCATCCCAGGTCGGCAGAGCTGGGCAGCACATGGGCCTGAGGGGACACAGGAGCTGAGAGTCACCTCTCCTGCTCTGTCAGTGGCTCTGCCTCAGGGCCTGACTCCTCCTGAGGCAGAGGGCCATGAGCTGCCCAGGGCGCACACATCTGTTCTCTCTCCACTACGGCAGCGCCCTTGGCTCCGGAAGGCCCTGCAGAAAATGCATTTCCCACGTGTTGACCCTTATCATTCACCTAAGTCAGGGGATTGGACTCTTTGGAACTACACCCACATCATAGCTGGAGGCCAGGCCTCCTGGAGAGTAGCAGCCTCACTGCTGTGCACCCTGCCTGAAGGCCCAGGGCTTTGGGACCCGTAGGAATGCCCAGAAGTGCTGGGGCTCACCTGGGGGGACACTGCATCTGGTCTTCCCCGCCTGCTTCTGGGAGCTCCCCATCAAAATGGCAAATATTACAGGCTCATCAAATCTGAATCACCGAGAATCACTAGTACAGGAAATGTTATTCACTCAGCTGTTTATAAATAACAGGGGCTTTACAGCTCTCAAAGAATATTGAAATAATACAGAATATTGAACTGCTACTGCAGTGAAACCCTCCGGGGTGTGACGAGGAGTGTCACTGCCACTCGCTCACCAGCCTTTACATGTGCACTTTGTGTGTGTTCTGGGATCTGAAGATGCTGCTCCAGTGACCTCGGTCTTCTGTGTCCCCGTCGGTGTCAAGTCACTTGGTGAAGATTAACTCAGGGGAGAGGAGTCTGCTTCCTGGAGGCACTGCTTCAGATGTGTCCATCTGCATGAACTTGGCATTTTGTAAAGGCACTGAGGCTGATCTGTCAACGTTTTCTTCACCAAATCCCCTGCAGCCTCCGTGTTGTAAACACGCTTCCAGCTTGGTATCCAGAAAGACTCTCCTAGACTCATGAGTATCTTGGCGTGGGGTCCACATTTCATCCATTTGCAGAATGAATGCCTTAAAAGAAAATCACTCTAGTCCTTGGCATTTTATAACACTTCTGCTGTAAAAACTTCACCATATTCTATCTAAACCACCTTCCCAAAGGAAACATTGAACATTCAGGGTCAGAAAGAAGCCATCTGCGACTTTGTGAGCCAAGGAGTGTGAATTCCGTGGACCTTCTTTCTCCACTCTCCACCACAGTGCAGCAGGGACTGTGGAAGTTGGTGGGGGGGTGCGGGGTGGTATTGCCCTTCCCATCAGAAAGAAGAGAGGCTCGAGGGGAAATGTGCTCAGTGTGCAGCTCCCTGACCAATGGCCAGCCATGCTAGCGTTTGCCCACTCAGAATTATCAGGTGAACATCTTCCCTGCCTCCTGTGAGAAGCCGTCCACTCACTGCTTCGCCCTGGGGCTTGGGCAAGCCTCTGTTCACATCATGATAGGTAGGGCCACTGCTCTGTCCTTGAGCTGGATTGAGACCCTGCAGCAGGCACCGCCTTCTTCTCTAATGTCTATGTTTTCTTAGTAGCTTTCTCGTTAGAGGTTCTTAAACCCATAAGGTCCTCCAGAAGTGAATCAAATATCCACTGCAACCACCTGTTATCAGGTCTTCCACATGTTTCGCCCATGGAACTGAGTCTGCTGCTCTGTGAAGCAAGTGACCCGATGTCTGCCTGATTAATCCCTGGTGTTACCGGGCCACCTCTTGCCATGTCCACATTATGGACTGGCACAAAGTGTCCTTCCAGGAGTGGCCCCAAGGTGACCTCTTATGCTGATACATGTATCTATATAGCATCACGTATCTGCAAGGGTTTCATTGCCACACATGTGACCAACCAGAACTTACCAAACTCAAGAGGAGTAGGTGAAGGGTGAGTTAAGATTCAGGGGACCCACTGCCTGGACAATGCTTGCAGTGCAGTGGTGGAGAAAATGGACTCAAGCCTGCAGCCTGCGTTCTGGTCCTCATTCTGCCATGTATTTTCTGGTGACTCTGGTCAAGGTGCTTTGCTCCCACGTGCCTCAGTTTACCCGCCTCTGTAGGACAGTTCAGTGCTGTTGGGCGAGTGAATGAACTCATCCATGGGAACCATTTTGAAGAGTGCCTGGTATGTGACACCTGCTATCTAGGTGTCTCTTAAGTACATTTTTTTTTAATGATGTTGCATGGAGGAGACACATGCATTTCACGTAACTGCCATTGTTTATCCAAGTATCATTAAAGCCATTGTCGGGAGAGGTGTCTCTAAAGTGCTGCTCTCATTTAGAGGAAGAATTATCCGACAAGACTGATGACGAGGCGTCTCCTGGGCATGTGCTTGGCGTGTGGATCCATGGCAGGTCGTATCCAGGGATCGGACAGCAGTGCCCAGACTGGGAAACAGGGACTAGAAGGCCTGGAGCAGTGGGCTGTGGAGATGCATGGGCTCTCTTGCCATGACAGGAAATCGGACTCCTTTTTTTTCTCAGCGATAGACTCCCTTCTGGAATTTCTGCTCTCAAACTTGAAGTCCAAGGGGAATTGTTTGCGTGATTTATGTTTCCTCTGAAATTGAATTTGACTGAAGATAATGCTGGCATACCCAAAGGCTGCATGTCTGCAAATATCCGCCAGTTCTATTCTTGAAAATTGACATATGTCCACATTCTACAGCGGGAGGCTCTTGGGATCTGATTAGAAATAATGCTGCCAGAAGGTGACCCAAGATGTACTGATACCCAGAGGCTAAAAGCTCTGGGTGCCAAAGCCCAGAGGCCCAGTGGTCCTCCGACATCAGGCAACCCGTGCCTCCAGGTGGGCGTTTACAAGTGGGGCTCCCTGCATGGTGGGCTCCAAGCACCTTGTTCACAGGACACTCATCACTGAGAAAGGATGACTTCCGCTCTGGATTTGACAAACCCACAGGTAGCTTTAATACAATGGCTCCTGTCTCACGTCATCGTTCCTTAAACAAGTGCTCTTTCGATTGGAAAAGTGACGATTTTATTTCATTTTATTTTTAGAAAAAAAATCACTGAGCACTGGATGCTGGGGACAGCTGGAGTGCGTGGGACGTGGGACGCTATTTATTCCTGGCTGCTTTGGGAACGGAGCAGATGGGTGGCTACTTGATGACATCAGGGGCCATGGATGGTGTGTTCCAGCTGTTGACCATGTGACCAGATTTACTATGGGCCAGGAGGAGAGTTTCCTGTCTCTTCCATGTTCTTCCCTGGAGCTCAGCTCCTTCCACTGTGTTTCTGGGCTGCTGGACCACATCTGCCTCTTCCCCTATGAAGGGGGCAGCCAGGCTCCTGGATGGGGAAGAGGATTTCCAAACTCCTTTTGTGAACTGTGCAGAGGGGCTTGGTGGCGCTCAGAGGACTTGAGCAGCTCATGGCTTGGGTCCTGGAGCAGGGCAGGGTACTTTCTCAGGAAGGTGAGGGAGGCCGGCAAGGTGGAGGTCTCAGGAGAGCTCAGCCCACAGCAGAGGGTGAGGAAGGTTGGAACCACGTGGGTTCAGGTCCTGGCTGCCCAGTGCCTCTGTGAGGAGCAGTCTGCAGATGCGCCTGGTGGGGATCCTTCCTGCTGGTCCACCTCACAGCCTTGTGTTCAGTCAGAAGAAATGGAAGGTGAAAGAAACACTGCCTTGGGAATGAGGTTGTGTGTGTGTTACTAATCAGGTTCAGGTTCGCAGTGTAGCCTGAGGCTAGCACACTCTCAGACAGCGCAGCGTTCTGCAGGGATCTCTACCAAGCAGTTCTCCCAGCCCCCACCCTCCTTCAGTGCCCCCCCAGCAAGGGTCCCGGGTGACCGCATTGGACAGGGCTGGCTCTCTGGTGCTCCCCACTTTGCATCTGCTCCTCTTCCCTTACGCTTTCTCAGTTGGACTACATTGTCCCTATGGGGTGGGGTGGCAGCTCTCACTCCATCTTTGAGATTCCCAGATTAGACTCACTGGCAGCAGGAAGAAGGGAACTGAGACCCTTGTTCTGCCCCAAGGCTGAGGCATTTGGGTTTTCTCTGTGGGGAGCCAGGAGGTGGGGAGCTGGGGCTGCTTCAGGAAACCTTTCCTGACTCTGTCTGATCACGTAAGATTTCTTCTCTGGCTTCCCGAGAGTCCCTGTGGGAAGGTGACTTGAAGCCAGTTCTGAGTTCTGTAGAAACTTCTCCGGCACCAGGCAGGTACTCAGGGGCGGGTGCAGACTTGCTTTCGCACGTACATCTGTTCTGTTTATTTTTGCTTCCTTGCAGTATTATCGACTTCTGCTCCATATGGGTGATCCATATTGTGCCTTGGTGAAATGATACCACATTATGCTTTCATGCTTTTATCATCAAACACTGCTCGTGAAAAAATCACCAGGTTTGCCTAGGTTCATCTGTTCCATTTATTTTTCCCAAACTTTATTTTGAATAAAACACCTACGGTAAATGTGATTTATGTAAATGAATAAAACAAAACTGTTATATAAGCTTTTTTGACATCATTCAGTCCCGTTCTGTTGGGGCGCCACTATACAGAATCCTCTGGCAGCATGTTTTCCATGGAATTATATTATTTCTGAAATCGCAGAGCCAAAGAGATAAAACTATAATATACTTTCAAATGCTTTAATTTAATTTTTTTCTCTTCTCTCCCCAAGCTTCCCATATGGAGGAACTCCAATATTTTAAAAGAAGCTTTTACTTATGAGAATCTTTCAGCACTATTCCAAGTGCCTGTAGCTATTCCTCTCCCTCATAAGCTCTGCATTTCTCTATTTTTCTCACACCTCGCTCCCTGGTTTTATTTAAAGAATGGCAATCCATCTTTGCTTTTCTTCCCCCCTCTTTTATTGTTATATTTTCTTGCTTTCTACCCCCTGGGACCCTGGATGGAAGAATTTCCGTTTTCTGGGCTTGTGTTAGAGGGCAACGGCTGTGCCCTGGATTTACACGCATTATCTCCCTCATCCCTCGCAGACGCAGCTCGGGAGGCTTCCTTATCTCCACCGGGCAGATGGGAGCTGAGACTCAGGAGGCTGCAGGGCCTGGCCAGCTCAAGGGCACACGTAGAGGAGCCCCAGAGCCGCCGGACTCATGGTGCCCATGCCCACGATGGTGGCCGGTCCTGGAGCATGGGCACCTTTGCCTCTTTTTCTCTGAGATAGAGAGCCCCTCCCCTGCAGCTGATGCTCCGACAGAACAGCAATCGACAGGACAGCAATCAGCAGCGCCTGCCTCCCAGGCTGTCACCACGTGGCAGACGGACTCTGAGTCCCTTCCCTTGAAGCAGCTCAGAAGGCTTGGACGCCAGCCTGCCCTGGCTCCTGTAGGAGGCGACACCAAAGGGGCATGTGACTACCCACCAGCATATCTATCAGGGCCAGGGTGCATCCAGCATTTATCTCCTTATCATCTCACAATTGAAGGCCCACAGCAGCCCCCAATGAGGACACAAACTATTGATTAATTCACTACACAGTCATTCAATAAGACCTCTTACGGGAGACATTATATCAAATGAGGTCACACACATTGAAAGTCTTTGAAAATTATATATATTTACATGTGTACATATAGTACACTATATATACTACAAATATATAATATTGATTGTTTTAAATGTCAGCATTTGAGAATAAAAATGATTCAGTCATTCCATCATAAACAAATGTAAATGTCAGCTGGTTTGGATAACTTTCATTCATTTTTCCAAGATTATTGGGAGAGGTTTCTTATACCATTACTATTTTAAAAAAATTAAGTTGTAGATGGACAAATACCTTTATTTTATTGATTTATTTTTATGTGGCGTTGAGGATCGAACCCAGCACCCCGCATGTGTGAGATAAGCACTCAATAGCTGAGCCACAATCCCAGGCCCTCATACCATTACTATTAAGAAACGCTCTGCTAGATTTCTCAAAGAGTTCTTCAGATATTTTTGTGAATTTTAGACACAATATGCAAACACTGAACTTTTTAGTCCAGTGGTTCTTTTGTGGGTGACTCGCCAGGAGGAACATTCTATTTTAACTACAGAGCTATAAATCTCTGGAAAGTTAATTAACAAATCAACTCTCCCCATTCTAGTTTCCCTAGTACCAGGATAGGAAGTGGTGAATATTTCTGAAAGCTTCTTTCACTGCAGAACATCAGGCAGCTATTAAAAGAAAAAATTAAAAAACGATGCACAGGCAGAAGAGGGCTGGAGATGGTTGGGCATTCCCATGCATAGTATGACCTGCAGTTACCTGGGTCTAAGTCTAAGGTCCTCGTGAGTCCTTAGTCAAATCTCTATTGTGTTTGTCCACTGGTAACACAAAAAGCAGTTGGCTGGTGACAGGCAGATATCAGGAGCACTCCTGTTTTAAACCTTACTTTATTTGCCCAGCAACAGTGTTTGAGGATCTGTTTTAATTATGGAAACAAAGAATTGCTTTTGTTTTCCCCTTTTTATCAAATTTCTGCTGTAGGGAAGGAATATGTTTCCAACCACCTCAAAAACGTGGCCAAGGACTTCTCAGTAGATCAGGCTCTGACCCTCACAGGGCAAAGGATCCGAGTAAATTGAAAATTATATATATTTACATATATACATATATTATATATGTATAATAATACATATATAATATGTAGGTATTTCTTTTAAAATGAAATTGATTTTCCCTACTGATCACCATCCTAAACAAGGGGATATTTCCGTTGTCCTAAACAATTAATACTTGGCAGTTAACAGGGCAACACCCCACCAAGAAGCAATGTACTACTCGGACAGTGAGGTCCCTAAAGTGTCAGAGTTATAAAAGACATTCTGGAATTTTCTACCTAAATTAAGACGAGAACTGAAGAAAGGATGTCCAGGAAAACACAGAAGCAAAAATCTGGGTCCAGGGCCATGGCAGGGCAGTAATGCCCCTATAAGTGTATTGCTGTAACACACGCAAGGGTCTCTACAGCAGCCTGGGCAGCAGTTTGGGAGGGTGCTGCAGAAGCTCAGACAGCGGGGGACCTCTCAGCTCTGGCTCTCTGCTCACGCAGCCCCAGGCATATCCAGAGAGCTCCGGTTTTCCCTTTCCCCTCCTTTCTCAATCCCTCCCAAAATTTGCAATTCTTTTCCTTCGTATTTGGTGTTCAGTTCACCTCAAGTATTTGATTCATATATTACACAAGATTTTCCCTGGAAGGAGTAGCCAGAGGCATTCTGGGCCACTGGTGCAATATGTATTCAGGCAGACCTGGAACCAGGCAGACCTGGAAGGTAAGGAGCAGGCAGAACTCTCCCTTAGACCCTGCTCCCCTCAGCAAGGGTTGAGCCACACATTCGACCTGCTGGACCTTTCTTCCTTTTTTTGGCAGAATCATTTTTCCTAGGCTTTGGAACAAGAGAAGAAAGACTGGTTCTCTCCAATAGATATGAGTCAGCCGGTTAGACAGCAGCTTTCAAAGGAGAGCTTCAACCCTACGGGCAGGGGCTGGGAGAGCTCAGGATGGCTTTGGGAAAGTTATTTCATCTCTCTAACCATATTTCTTCTTTCAGTAATGGGATGTGCTCATGCTTACCAGGCCATGTTCTTTTGAGAATTACATAAGTTAACACATTCAAAAAATGGCAGCATGCACGACGAACAGCATCGTGGTACTTGCAGAATGTCTCGCTTTCATCAACTGACCTCATCTGCTCTTAAATTAATGCCCTCTAAGTTAATGGTTTCAAAATTCTCCAACTTTCAAGCAAGTCAGAGTGGCCCAGGAACAACCCCAATTTCCATGTGTCACTTTTTGCTCTGCGGACTTGAATCCTGTGGGCTCCTTCGCAGACACATCTCCTATCTCTGTCTGCACTCTGCACCCCTGCTGTCAGTCCTGCTGTTGGGTTCTGAGCACCCCTTATCTTCTACTCATGCATTTCCTCATGTGCATACAATTCCATTTGTGACCAGTTTCTTCTTTGTCTTGTCCATTTAAAAAAAATGATTTTTAGAGCAGATTTAAGTTCACAGAAATAGTCTGATGGAAGGTAGAGAGATATCCCATATTGCCCTGACCACACAGGTAAACCTTCCCTATCATCTCCACCAGAGTGATAAACTCGTTAGAATTTATAAACCTATACTGACTGTCACATTGTTAATATCCTGCACATTCTATGGTTTTGGGCAAATAAATAATGGCATAATCTTCCATTATAATGTCACACAGGATAGTTTAAATGGCCTAAAAATCCTCTGTGCTCTGCCTGTTCGTCTCTCCCCTCCCTCACTTCTGATGACCACTGATCTTTCTGTGGCTCTGCCTTTTCCAAAACACCATGTAGATGGAATCCCAGGATGTAGCTCTTCCCACTAGCGCATTCCACTAACTTTGTGCATTTAGGGTTACTTCCATGTCTTTCTATGCTCCGATAGCTCATTTCTTTTTAGTGTTAAGTAATATTCACTCTTTGTCTGCCTTCATCCCTGGTCTTCCAAGTGTTATAAACAGTGTATGCAACTTTTTTATGTGGACATGTGCTCAACTTGCTCGGATATGTTGTGCGGCAAGAGTATGTTTAATTTTGTAAGACAGTTTCAAATAGTCTTCCAAAGTAACTGCACCACTTTGTTATCCAACCCGCAATAATTGACAGCTCCTGTTGTTCCATATTTTCGGCAGAATTTGGTGTTGCTGGGGTTCTGAATGTCGGCCATGTCAATAGTCATGCGATGGTATCTCATTGCTGCTTTAGTTTACATTTCCTTAGTGACATATTATGTGGAGCTTATTGGTCATCTCTATGTCTTTGTTAAAGTATTAGTGAAGGTTTTTGACTCATTTTGATTGGATTATTCATTTTCATGTTATTGAGTTTCCAGAGTTCTTTGTATGTTTTAGATTGCAGTCCTTTATCAGATATTCTTTAGCAAATATTTCTATCAGATTTTGGTTTGTCATTACTTTAATTGCATATTTCATGGAGCATAAATTATTAATTTCAACAAAATTCAGCTTATTAATTTTTTTCATGGATTGGGACTTCAGTATTTCATCTAAAGAATCCTCATCAAACCCAAGACCATCATGATTTATCTACAACCATGACCACTCCAGTTGTTTTGCAAGCGAATGTGCAGTTGTTACAGAAAATTTTGTTGGAAACTCTGTCTTTGCTCTATTATTATCTTTACTCCTCTGTCAAAGATCAACCTTGTATGTTTATGTGGGTCCATTTCTGGGCTGTCTCTCGCATAGCTCTATTTTTCCATTCTTCCACTAATACCATACTTTTCCAGTTATAGCTTTATAATAAGACTTGACATCGAGTAATGTCAGTCTTCCAAACTTATTCTTCTTTTTCAACACTATGTTGGCTATGCTGGGCCTTTTGCCTTTTCACATAAACTTCGAATTCTCTTTGCTGACATTCACAAAATAACCCACTTGGAATTTGATAGAAATTATTTCCAATCTATTAATCCAAATAGTATTCCAATTTATTAATCCAAATAATAATATTTGATATCTTAAGAACACTGAGCTTCCTATCCATGAACATGGAACATCTCTTTGTTTAATGATTTCTTTCATCAGAATTTTGTAGTTTGTCTCATATAGAATTTATACATATTTTTAAAAATTTACACCTACGTATTCGTTTTGGAGGCTGCTGATATAAATGGCAATAGGTTTTTAACTTTAAGTCTGACTTGTTCACTTCTATTCCATAAGAATGTGATGAGTTCTGTGTGTTCTGAGTTTATATGATAAAATTAGCCTTCTATCTTATAAACTTGCTATGATCACTTATTAGTTCCAGGAGTCTTGTTGTAGTTTCTGCTGATTCTTTTAGATTTTCTTCATTGATAATCATGCATTCTCTGGACAAAAACAGTCTATTCCTTCCTTCCCTTTAATCTCCACTGTTGGTCTTACTGTTTGTGAGAACATCTACTATGGGGTTGACAAGGTGCAGTGAGAGGTGACCCCCTGGCCTGTACCTGGTCTTCTGGAAGAGTATTAGAGTGGATCTGGAATTTCCCCCAGAGGCTTGTGCGTGCAAGGCTTGGTTCTCATTGCAGCAGTGTTCAGGGCTCAGGCTCTTGAGAAGTGGTTAGCTTATGAGGGCTCTCATCCATGAATTGATCCATTGCTGGGGCCATAACTGAATGGACCACTGAGAGGTGATGGGAACCACAGGAGGTGGGTCCTAACTGGCCACTGGGGGTGTGCTCTGCCCCTTTCTTCTCTCTCTCTTTTTTCTTCCAGCCACCAGGAGGCGAGCAGCCTTGCTCCACAATAAGCCCTGCCTTATTGATGTACTGCCTCACCACAAGCCCAGACATAATGGACCTGGGTGACCATGGACTGAAACTTTTGAAACTGAGCACAAATAAATCTTTCCTTCTTTAAGTTGTTTGTCTCAGGTATTTTGTCACAGTGATGAAAAACTGAGTACCACAAAAGGTTTTGAGTTTTTTCACCATTCAGCATGGTGTTTACTATAGGCATTTTGTATTTATTCTTCTATCAAATTGAGAAAATTTACTCTGTGTTTCTAGTTTACTTATCATGAAAGGAAGTGACATTTTGTCAAATGCTTTTCCTTCATCTCTCAATAGTCATGTGATTTTTCTTCTTTACTTACGGATGGATTATATTAATGGTTGTTTGAATGTTGAAGCCAACTTTTATGCCTGGAATAAGTCCCCTTGTTTGTGGTGTTTTTATACATTCTTAAGATTCTATTTGTTGATGTTTTGTTGGGAATTTTTGCTTATGTATTCATCTATAAAGTTCTGGTTTTTCTTTCTTTCTTTCTTTTATCACATTATAGTTTCACATAATTGTGAGGATCTTTTTTACATATTTATAAAATTTGGCTTTTGTAATGTCTTTCTCTGATTTTTGGAATTAGGGTAATTGTGGCCTCATAGAACTAGTTAGAAAATATTCTCTCAGATTATATTGAATGAAAGCTATTATAGAGAATGAGTATTGCTTTTTTCCCCTTAAATATTTGCTAAAATTTATCAAATGGCTCACTGTGGCCTGATCTTTCTATTTTTTAAAGTTAGTCAACTTTAATTCAATTTCTTTAGTAAAAATAAACCTACTCAGATGGACACTTATTATGTGAGTTTTGGCAAGCTATATCTTCCAAAGATTGGGGCCATTTTATCTAGATTATCAAATTCGTGGATATAAAGTGGTTGACAATATTCCTGTTATGCTGTTTCAGTGTCAATGGGATGTGTACTAATGTCTTCTTTCATTTCTAATATCATCTGATATCAGCAACTTCTTTCCTCTTTTCAAAGAACCAGAGTTTGGTTTAATTAATTTTCTCTTTTGAGTTTCTGGTTCTAGTTTTAATTTTTTTGATTCCTTTGCCAATATTTATGATTTCTTTTCTTCTGTTTACCATTGAGCTATAGTTTATTGAGCTTTATTTTCTAGTTTCATATGGTAGAAACATAGATTATTGATTTTGGATCTTTTTTCATAACATATGAATTCAATGCTATGCTGTAAATTTTCCTCTAAGCACTGCTTTCAAAGTAGCCTACAAATATTGACAAGCTGTGTTTTTATTTTCACTTCATTGAAATTATTTTAAAACTTTACTTGAGATTTTTCCTTTGACCCATGTACTATTTAGACATGTGTTGTCTAATCTCCAATTATTTTGAAAATTTGAAGAATAATTTTACTGTTAGGTTTTAGTTCAATTACATTATTTCTGAGAGAAGGCCTTATGTGATTTCTATTATTTTAAACATTTTAGGTTTGTTTTATAGACTAGAAGGTGGTATATTTTGTCAAACACTCATTGTGATCTTGAGAAGAGCATGTATTCTGCTGGTACGGGGTAAAGTGATCTAAAGGTGTCAATCGTATCCATTGGATTAATGGTGCTGTGGAGATCAATCATGTGCTTTCTGTTTTCCTGATTGTTGGATTTTTCCATTTCTGGTAGAGGCCTACAGAGACCTCCAACTCTAGCAGTGAACTCTCTTCTTTGTTGTAGGTTTATCACATATTTGGATGCTGTGTCAGGCCCACATAGGTTGATTGCTGTGTTTTCTTGTCTAATTGTCCCTTTATGTCATGTAAGACTTCTTTATCTTTTATAGTTCATAATATATGTTTACAATTAATTCAAATTTTCAGATAACACTATACCACTTCATGGCTAATGCAAATGCCTTATAAAATAAAATACTTCTAATTCCTCTCTCATCCATCATATCAGGACTGAAACTCATTAATTTCACTTCTACATGAGCTCACATGGACACATATATAGGTAGGATGTGGAATCAGATCTATTATTGCCATTTTTACTTTTCTGGTAGGTCAGTTAAGAATGAGGAAAGTGGTTCTCGTTTTACCGTTTCTAATTTCCTTGACACTTTGCCATTCTTCAGGGAGGACCTACTCTAACCAAATCCCCTCCCTTCTCTCTCTAGTGCTTCTCTTAATACTTCTTGCAAGGTAGGTCAACTGGCAGCAAAGTTCCTCAATTTTCGTTTGTCGGAAGAGAAATTGATTTCTACTTTACTCTTGGAGGTGCAAAGGTCCCAGTGGGTTCTTTTTTCTATGAATATTTTAAATATGTTACTTCATTCTCTTCCTGCTTGACTTCTGAAGATACGTTGGCTGCGATATTTCCCTTCTCCATAGATAAGGTGTCCACCTCCCACCCAACATCTTTCAGGAATTTTCCTTTGTCTGTTATCGTCTGGAATTTGAGTGTGACCGGATGTGGCCAGGTGTCTTTGTTTGGGCCTCTCCTTGCCTCGTGCTTGCTGAGCTTACCGGGTCTGTAGCCTGCTGTCTGACAGGGATTGAGAGCAACAGTCATGGCTGCTTCAGATGCTGTCCGGCTCTCCCTTCTTTTCATGGCATGATCCTTATGCAAATGCTGTGCCTTTTGGAGTTCTTCACAGTTTGGATATTTTGTTCATCTTTTTTCTGTGTTTTTTTCTTCTTTGATTTTCAGTTTTAGAAGTTTCTATTATCAATCCTTAAGCTCAGAATTTATTTTTTTCAGTCTTCTCCATGGTACCAAGCCCATCAAAAGCGCTCTTCGTTTCTATTACAGTGGTTTTGATCTCCAGAATTCCTTTTCCGTTTTTTCTTAGACTAACTACAGCTCTGCTTATATTGCCCATCCATTTGGTATGATGCCTACTTTTTCTATTAAATCATTTGGCATATTAGTCATGGTTGTTTAAATTCCCAGACTGATCATTCCAACCTCCTTGCCACATCTGAGTGTGATACTTGCTCTCTCTTTAGAGTGTGTCATTTACCTCTTACTAGGGCTCACAATGTTTTCTTGGTAGCCCTTCTGGGAACTACGTCTTGGGCAATGAAATGGCCACGAGCAGGCCTTTAGTAATTTGATGGTGGGGTGTGTCGGGAGGGGAAGCTTTCCCTAATCCCATGATTTGGTCCCTTTTTTAATGAGCCTGTGCCTTTGTCCCGTGAGATTCACAAGTTCTTTTCAGTTTCCTTTTCTAGTCTTACCTTTCATGTGGAAAGGAAGGCGAGTGGCTGGAGTTGGCCATTTCCTTCTCTCCAAGCGGGAGGCTAGAGCTGGGGTTGGCATTTCCCTTCCTGTAGGCCAGTTAGACCCCGATAAAACCCCAACAGGTTGGGCTAGGGATAAATATCCGTAGGGCAGACTTGGGAAAAAGGACAGAATGCTCTGACACAAAAAGTCTTAAATGGCTAAATTTCCCTCTCCTTTGCCAACTGCATGAGATTCTTCTCTGACAGACACTGTCTTGAGAACCTCTTCAAAATCCTGGATGTAAAACTCACCAAAGTGTGGGGACGCTTCCCTGACTTGTTACCCCGAGTTTTTCACTCTTGCCCGGTCTGCTGAGCCTTGAGGACTGCGTCAGGCACAGTCTGGGCTTTCTGCCTGAGCCCTGTTTGTGGCAGAGGGCTCGGCTGGTGGCTCTGCTCTGGTAAGGTGCCATCCCCTCTGGTCCCTCAGCTTCTTCAGTGTCGGGGTCATGGTTTGCCCTGTGGCCTCACTTCTCTTACAGACACCAGAAAGAATTATCTTTTTTTTTTTTTCCAGAAAGTTTAGCTCGCTTTTTATTACAGTCACAACAGAATGGTGATTTCTATTCCGCTTCATGCTGACCAGAAGCTGGAACGGGTCAAGTTGAGGCACTGCTTGGTTCTCAGCTGTCTTCAGGAAGTGTTTTGAGTAGGACACACAATCCTGGCTCTACCCTCAGCCTCTCTCACTGTTTCTCTCACTATTTCACAAACTTGGACCACTCTGAGCCTTGGGTGGGCCATCTTTCTTGTCTGAGGGTCATTCCCCTGTTCAGTCCCTGATAGAAATTGACTCATTCTCCAAGGATTTGTCAAAAATCGCCCCCAGCCCCCCAGGCTAGAGTGAGTGGCTTCTCCACTGTTGCTTTCAGGAATGGACCACAGCAGTTTTGGTGTTTTAAGTTCTGCATTTTCCTTCCCTACCGCCCCGTGGAGGGACTCTATATAATTTTCTAAAGCAAACAAGTGAAAGAATCCAAAGCGGAACATGAAAAGGTTGAGTTTTGTCTTCAAATTTCTTCATATGATTGCTTAACTTGGTTCTATAATGGTCCTTTGGAACTCTATGCTTCTTTTGTTTTCTACTGCTAGATATTGAAATTGATATTATTTCTCCTTTAATGTTATGCCCGTGACTTTGCATAATTGCATTTGCAACATAATTAAGTCATGACTCAGCTCATGATGATAACTGCGTGTCACCTAACCCCGGGGGCCACTCCTGTCACTGGTCCACTTGCTACTCCCCCTTCTGAGTCACCAGCTGTGGTTTTGATCACTCTCTTTGAGACATTGGACAAGATGTTGGTTGTGTCTCATACGGTTGTCATTCTATAAATGAGAAAGGTCAATATTAGGAGGTTGAAGAGCTTTGTGCAGGCCCCAGAGCAGGGGAAGTTCCTGGTCTTCAGTCCTCATGGGCCATGGACACGCTGCTTCATCTCCTGGCCTTTCTGGGTGACTCACCTCTGCCTTTCTCCAACTCACTCTCCTTCCATGAACAGATTTTGATCTCTGTCCTTTATATTTCCACTTTATCAAACTGTAGCATTTCTCCCCTTCAACCTCTTATATTCAGATGTTTTTTATTTTGTATATTAAAATAAAAAATGTATTTTGTATATATTGTTTTCTCTAGTATTTTATCATCTACTTCCTTATTTTTAGGTGTGATTATCACATAAACTATGGAAACTCAACGTAAAAAGTAGGGACTTTCCCATTCGTTCATTAGTTCATTCAAACTCAATTACGGAATTGGAAAAATGAAGCCCTTTGATCATTTAATGAAGTACGGTAGGCAAATCACTCTGTGATAGCAGGCTACAGAGAGAAACCGGGGCTGGTTTTGGTTTCTTGAACTCTTTGTTTTGTCCATCTCAGGAAAGGAGGAGTTGTGCCCAGGGGAGTGTGAGTACGTGTGCCTCAGAGAGAGACTGAGGCAACTTGCAGCCAGGTGACCTGCACCCAGGTGCTGCTGGGCAGCCTTTGTCACCTCTGGAAGGAGACTTCAGATAGTCGCATCTTCAAGTGTACGGGAGCTTTCTCCCTCAATAATTTGAACTTCCTTTCTATTTTGGGAGATCATGAGATTGGCTCCTGTTCCACTCCCGAGGTGTGTGCAAAATGAATTCTCTTATCGGGTCTGCCTGCCCAGTATAGATAATTCAGTGACAGAACAGAGAGTGTCCTTATGTGATTTCTACCCAGTTGCCTTTGCAAATGCAGCATGTGATTTCACAGAATTTTTACTTTTTTTTTATTAGAAGTTGCTGCTGTTGAATTAGCTACAATCCCTCTTCTTAATAGACTGTATCAAAAATGTTTAAATTCCATAGCATTGGTGGAACCGTACATTATGTCTGAGGACAAGGGCTAGGAGTATCCAGGGAGTGTTATCAGCAGCTTTAAATAGGTATTGGGTTTTCAGATAGAGTGTGCGATGAAAGAAAGTCAGACCCGGTCGGTTATGTAGCTTTCCATTCTGACGAGACTGTCATCGCTTCCCTCTGTAAACCAAGCTAATGTGATTTATCTGATCCATTTCAATGCACGAGAATGAAATGGCTCCTGTTTAGCAACCAACACAGAAACAGCAGTTATCAACGTGCAAGGCTGGTGCTGCTTAAATATCCAGGCTAAGCACTTTTTAAATTAGCACTTTAATCTCGTTAGTGGTCTGTAAATGAGAACCCCTCTAAGCAATCAGATGTTCACAAATAGGGCCATTGCCCGTGGGCCAATAACACTTAGAAGACTAAAGCTGTCTTGCTAAGGAGGATTGACTATAGCAGGGTGTTCACAGACCCCCAAAGCACCACAGAGTGCTTGGTCTGGGGCATGGAGTATGTGACTCTACTTTGACAATCCCTTGGGGACTGTCAGTGCCCCTGCACCTCTGATGTCCTCTCCTACTGCCATTCCCCAGGCTTTCCTACTACTGCTTTTGGGCTCCTGAAGGGCGGAAAAGATGACCTTTGAGGCAGAACCCAGAAACTTTGGGTGGATAGAAACCAGGTAAAATGCTGGTACTTCTCAGCCCCCAGGACCCTCGGTACTGGGTACTTCTAGTACTTCTTAACAGCCAGGGCACACTGCCACTCCTAGGCCACGTCCACTGCATTGCAATCCCAAGGGATAATGCGTGCTCTTACTTATTCCTGGCATCTCCTTTGTGAGTCTAGCAACTTTGTTGAGGTCTCTACCTATGAAACCCATTATTATCATGTTTTTAAGACTTTGAGCTTCCCCCCCCCATTTGGTCAGGAGTTCTGTTTATAAAAATCTCTTTGGTATGCAGCAGGTCTGTGACATGTCACCTGCCGCCTGCTGCCACTAGTGTACACATCAGTCATTTCTCTATGGACCTGAAGGTCCCAAGGCATCAGGCAGAGTGTTGTGAATACTGATACACTGACCAGTCCCTTTTCAGGGGGGGACTGCCTGTCCCTGAGACTGAGAGTAGCATCACACAGTCACCCTCCCCAAAGTCACTGCCTGTCCCCAGATGGCAAGGATGTGGGAGCTCAGTGCAAAGGCAGTTGTGGCTCTGTTGGGTGTGGTCATCCTTTATGAGGGGCCAGACATGGGCAGACTTTCCATCTTGAGAGAATTCCTAATGGCTGTTTTAGTCCCCGAGCTGCCCTGGGAGAGGAGACTGGGCTTGGGTGTGCCCCACCTCTGACTTCTTCCTCTTCCCAGTTCTCTCCTTCCCTGCCTCCCCTCCCCCTGTGTGGATCCCAGGGGAGCTCCCTAATAAGCAGTCTGCCCCTAAATGCCTTCCCAGAGTCAGCTTCCTGGGGAACCCCATCGGCAGCACCCAGCAAGGTCTGGTTCCTGCTCTTGAGAGTTCCTAGGTCAGTCTGGTAAACAGACATGCACACAACCCAAGCAGTGTGACCAGTGCAGGGGAGAGGCCCGGCCCAGGAAGGCGTCCATGAGCTGGCCAAGGTCAGGCAGGAGGTCAGGGAAGGCTCCAGAGACACAGTGATTGAAATGTGTCTTGGAGAATAAAGAAAAATGCATATTGTTAGATGGATAAAAGCAGAGATGGAGCAGATTATTCTAGACCAGATGAAGACAGAAGAAATGCAACAGTGACTATATTTTAAGGGACTTAGAGATGGTAGCAAAAAATAGTAAAGAGCAGAGATTAAAAAGTGAAATAAGAACCCGTGCAGAATTGCGTGAGCCAAACTAAAGAGGTTTGACTTTGTTCTGCAGACCAGGTTACAAAAGTAGCAGCCAGCCCTTTGGGGCTGAGATGGTAGTTCAGTGGTAGAGTGCTCGCCTCGAATGTGGAGGGCACTGGCTTTGATCCTCAGCACCACATAAAAAAATAAAATAAAGACATTGTGTCCATCTACTACTTAAAAAAAAAAAAAAGGTAGAACACTAGAGAGATGAGCTCTCCAACCAGGGCCAGGCTTAGTTGGCCTGCTCCTAACTGATCCTGTGACGTTCAGTGGACATTGGCAACTTCATAGAGCCCAGCAGTTTGAAACGGAATGGGGAAATACAGCTGTTTGGGAGAATACTAAAGCAGGGATTGCCGAGATGGAGTCTGTCTTCTGGAACTGTGGCTCTGATGGCAGAGGGCTTGGGGTTGGGACTGGGGAGACGGGCGGCGGGAGCCTTTAGGGAATAACAGCAGTCTTCCTGGTAGAAGATGGAAGAAGAGAGGAAGTTGACAGAACTTGGTGACCAACGGACTGGGACTCTAGAGCAGCAAGAGGAGCAGAGGTGCTCTCTTCATCCCAGACCAGAGGAAGAACGGAAATGCCCAGTGGTCAGTCCACATGACAAGAGAGGCGGGCACAGGGACAGGGTGGGCAGGGGACTTGCTGACAGCTCAGCGGCCTGATGTGGTCATGGCGTTTGTCCTGGCCTTGAGTGAAGGATTTCTTCAGCACCCAGCTCTGCTCTCCAGGTGTTCGGGGGATGGAGGGCAAGCGGCAGAGGTAGTGCCACGTCAGACACACTGCAAGGACACGGAGTTTAAATGTCCCTGCACTGATGCCCATGTCTCTGCAGGAGGGCTCAGTGCAAACCCAGCCTTTGCTCTGTAAGTTGTGGTCATCCTTTACGAGGGGCCAGACACGGGCATCAGGGGCCTGGATTCCTCTCGTCCTTGTCCTGTTTACTAGGGCCCTGACAGCCAGAGGCCATTTTCCTGGGGACCTGGGAAATGTTCCAGGTTGATGTCATGAATATTTTTCCTCTGCAGATTGACTGGGGCAATGAGCCTGCCCCGCCACGTGTCTTTTTAAGTCTGCTTCTGCGTCCTGTGACTCCTGCACTGGGAGTGCAGTTTCCAGCATCACCTGGTCCCAAGGTTTGACTGACCATCAATCTCCACTGGGAAACATTCCAAAAATGCAAACTCTACAACCCATCTTTGTTTTGCCAAATTTCAATGTGAGATCCAACAGAAGAATGCACATCTTTAAATTAAAAAAAAACAAACAACAACAACAAAAAAAAACACCTTTCCAAGTGACTTCTACAATCAGTCAGATTGGGGAATTGGCGACTGGGATGGTGTCCTTCAAATCTCCCTGAGTCTCCTTTGGGAATGGAGAGGACAGGAGGCAGTTGAAGCTCTGACGTGGGCTGGAAGGAGGACCCCCACTCACTGCCTGCTGCACAGTCCCCACGTGAGCAGGTGCACGGGCAGTGTGCTGTTTGGGGGTGCTGCAAACACCAACCCTGGGTCTCATCCGGAGGGTGAGGGCAAGAGATGGCAGGCGATCCACAGACTTGAGCTGTGGTGTCACATTCTCCTCGGAGGTCACTCAAGACCCCAGCAGCAGTGCAGGGACAGGCTGCTCACTCCTGCAGTGTCAAATGCTGGATGCCACCACTTCTTCCTTTGTCACCGTGAGGTGGTGACAAATGTTGAGGAATGACTTTTGTCTTCGGAGGAAAGGTGGAGAGTCAGTGCAACCAGCCTCTTTCTTCTCTGGGCAGTGGGGACACCAGTCTCCTGTGAGGCTGCAGGGAATAAGGTGCCTGAGTGCAGGTCCTAGGATGCGGGCTCCATGTTGGACTCTGCCAAACCCAACCACGTTAGCTCCCTGACTCTGGAATCTTCTTGTGATAATTATTGAAACGTTGAACCAATTGATCCTTGAACATAGACACATGATAGATGGGTGATAGATAAAACATGATAGGTGATAGCTAGAGAGCTCGATGATAGAGATAAATAACAGATATTGATGGAGACTCAGATGGACAGAGGAAGACAGAGATACAAGTGAAATCTCATTGACTTGCAGTTCCTTTGAAGAAACAGAGGTCTATTCCAGGGTCTGTCTCACTGTGTTTACTGCACCTTGTACTTCAGGGATGCTTGGTAGAAGTGACAGCGGTGCATGCCTGTCCCAGTTGGGGACCAGGCCACCTGGGTCACCCCACCCACACCCTAAGGAACCCTTGCTTTAATCTCTCTGCACTTTGCTTTCCTTCTTTATAAGAGAAGGAACATAAGGCAGATCTCGCAGAGGAGTTGAGGGGATTGACAGCACCTGAGACGGCCTCGGTGTGCGCCGGTGTGGATGTGTGTGGAAGATTACTCGGCTTTATGCCTTGGTTACAGCAGCAGATGACAGATTCAAGGTCGCATGCCGACTAATGACAGCACCAGGACAGGAGGGCAGACCAGGTAACTTCCAGTGCAGCACTCACACCGTCAAGCTGCGCATGGCTGAAGACCTCTCCAGGTGCACCATCTTTTGGGATCCTGTGCCCGCCCTTCTGAATCTAGAAGTGGAGAGCATGGATCTTCAAACCGCTCTTGCAGTTTCAGTCCAACTTATTACGGCATAATTATATTTATATGAAAAATGTTAATGACTGTAATTAAAGCTAACTGTTAATCCATGTTCTAATAATTATTTTACAATTAACTCAAACTCCTATCAGAATCAAACATGCCCAGGAAGATTTTCATCTGACGGGAGAAAGCGTGGTGGGGTTTAAAGCACACCTCTGATCAAACTGGCTGCAGTGAGCTTGCGTGTGCTGCACACGGAGCTTTCCCACCCACCAGGAGTAGGGTGAGATTGTGCGACTTTGCTTTTTCTCTAAAACCTTCCCTTTAACATCAGGTCAGAATTTTAGGTCAAAAGGCCACTTGCCTGCTTCCCCAGGGAATTGTCTCTTGGCGTTAGTCAGATTGGACACTAGATGGCACTGTGCTGCAACAAAATTCTGACACTTGGTGCATTTTGTGTGGCTGTAAATTAGGTGTTCCTGGGGGGTGGGGGGAAAGAAGTCTCCGGAAAGTGCTCTCAGTAGCCTCCCTCTTCAATGTTCACTAGGATCAAGTAACCTAAGGTGAATTTATCATCTTTGGAGTTTTATTTCAAATAAATTTACTCATATATATGTGTTTACTCTTTTTCTATGGGGGTCAAATCTGAATACCCGGGTCTTTCATGGCTGTGTGCCATGGACGTGAGAGGAAGCGAAGGCTTCAGGGTGCTGCATCCCAGGCTCCCCTCACCTGGCCTCTCACCTAGCTTCGGGCCCTCTCACTGGCTGATGCTGATGTCCCTGGCATCACAACCCGTCATCCCCGGTGTCTTCTCACTGTGACTCCCTGACCGCTCATTCCCCAATCCAGGGAGGGCCACAGACTTTGAGAAACTCCTTGAGACAAGCTCTCCGCGTGACTTCTGACTTTCCCTTGCTCAACTATCATATCCAATCAATAACTGACACCTGATTTTTGTCTCTAAAAGCCCTAAAAAGTGCATTGACTAGCTTCAGACATTCATATTTTAAAATTTGTCATCTCCCAGCAGCCACAGCCTGCCTGGAACTTGAGTTCAAGTTGCCTTATCTGCACATAAAGGAAGAAAATACAATAAGAGAACAGCATGCAGCACTCACACCAGCATCCCAGATGGAAGTGGGGAAAGGTCTCTCCGATGCCTTTGGAACTACGGGCTCCTTAGTGGCCGTGGCCTGAGGGCGGCCCCCATTGTGCCACATTTTCTGGATGTCATTGATACTTTCCCCAATTTTACAACCCCAACTCTCTGTAGGTGTCCATGTCCCTGCCTGGAGACTCTCTGGTTCTTTCTCCAGCTGCCAATTTGCTGTAAAAACACAGCTCCATAGCCCCTACATGCACATTCTTCTGGGCAGGGCCCTCAAAGCTCTGCATGCTGCATCTCAGTTATCTCCCTGTATTTCTTTCCTTTCTTTGGGGTGCTCATGTGTTGTGGAAAAGGCCCATGTCTCCCCCTCTGCTACCTGCATGGTGCTCCATCAGTGGTAGGAAAGTGAATGCACAAAAGACACTTCCCTGTGACATAGCATCCTTTCTTCTAATTGTCACCTGCTTAATTTAAATTTAAGCAAATGGCAAAATGGGAATTTCAGTTGAGACACTAACACATGGACAGATGTCATATTCCAGAACAAGGTACAATATCCGGAGGCTGGGCTTCAGAAGGAGGAAGAGAAGGCCAACGGCAGGAGTCTGCCCCATGAGGAAAGGCTGGAGAAGCACGTGGCTGAGCCAGGGTCTCCAGGGTCAGCTTTCCTGACAGCAGGGGCAGCAGGGATGAGGGCCTCCTCAATGTGCCTCCGGTCAGAGAAGAGGCGCTGGATGGATATTTCTGAGAAGCTTGGACATGTGGCTGTGTCTGGTGGGCACAGAGGACTCGTGTCCAGATCCCCTGAAAGACCTCCAGGAGCAGTGTGGGCAGCCACCGTGAGAACGGAGTGAGGAGGAGGCTGACCTTTGGGCCAGGAAGGGTTTGCTCCCTGTGGAGCAGCATGGGCTGGGAGCTGGGAGCTGGGAGCAGAGTGTCAGAGACCTCCTCACAGGGAAGAAGAGAGACACTTAAGCTAGTGTCTCAGCTCCAAACCCACCTTCCATGCTGGCTTTGTGATGCAGAATGGGTTTGGGGACAGCACACCCCTCCTCCTGCCGGGCCCCCTGGTCAGCCCTGCTGGTGGAAGCCAAGGCTCAGTGCTCCACTCTGCAGCAGCCCAGCAGGCTGCCCTCCCCACAGTCCTGCGGGAGGCAATTTATTTCAGCCTCTATTTTCCTTGTTTCTTCAGTCAGCCTCTTGATGCTCCCTCCTGGGAAGTCTCCAAATCTCAGGCCCTGGTGTCCTCCCTTCAGGCTCTTGAACAGCAGGGACCAGGAGGCAGGGGCTTCTATGGGGCTGGCGCCCTCTCTATGAGGGCCCCTTGGTGACTCCACGCATCCTCTCCTGACCTCATTCCCTCCTCCCCCTCCTGGGGCAGGACACTTATTCCTACAAGGACAGCATCCCTGTGGGACTCAAGCCTCTCTTTCTGCCTGTAAGTCACCTGACGCCGGTCTAACCTCTTCCCTTAATGGAATTCTCTCTGTGACATTGGCCAGCACGTTTCTGCTTTCCTGCCTGGACATGACTGTTGGAGGTGAACCATGGCCCCTCACAAGAGAACCAAGAGAACAGGTGTGGATCCTCTTAGGACAGGAGACATTGTGAAGACCCCAAAAACATTTCAAGAGGAAGGAAGGGAAGGGTTCATTTCAGACACCTGCCTGCTGTGCAGTGTGGAGCCAGTTAGCAGCCTGGAAGGGCAGGTAGCAGCACAGGTAGACAAAGGTGGGAGAAGTCAACCAAAGCTTGGGGTCTGCGCATGGCAAGGCAGAGCCTCAATTTTAGACAAGGAGTCATGTTGGATTCCTCCATGGGACCGACACAGCTAAGATGTGACTGCTGTGCTGCTTCAGTGCCATCAAGCATCCTGATTCTCTTTTTCAAACAACATGAGGCCTGCCCTACATTTCATTTAGGAAAAAAGGAAGAACTAGAACACCAAGCAGTGTGAAAGGGGCTGGTGCAGAAGTGTGGACAGACAGGTACATACAAAGTGCTGCCCACCCCTGGTGACTGCCTGCTGCAGGCACGCCCCTGGTGTTGCTGGAGCCTGGGGGCACACAGCTCCTGGTGGGGAGGCCAGGCAGGAAAGCAGCTGCCCTCCTATTTTCTCCATTAGCCTAAGGAGGCAGTCCTGTTTGGCCAGCACCTGGGTCACTTGCTTTCATGGATCCCAAACCTAGATTCGAGAATTTGCATGGAGATCATGTGGCATTCAGCTCCTGTCTGCACAGGGGACCTGGAGCTTCCCTACATTTGCCAGTTGTATGCTCCTTCCTAGCAGATGGCACGACTTCTGACAAAAGCGATGCAGTCAATACACAGTTTTTAAAGGTAAGAACTGTCCAAAAGGTTTTCAGAAGTCACATGAAAGAGAAGTAGGGCCATTTAATTCTGGGGTGGCTTGGCAGCTGGGAATCAGGAGTGGCAGGGAAGGGCCTCTGGGCTTAAGGACAGCACAGGGAACAAGGGGGAACTCAGGGAAGATAGATGGAGGCTGAAAGCCAGGTACATGGAGGGAGGTGGGGAGTCTATCCTGCAGGCTAGACCCCAGCAGTGCCCCATGTCCTGATGCCCCTGTGCAGCCGCAGGAATTGGGAGTGGCCTGGGGACTGAGGGCAGTGCAGGCCTTGGGTAGCCAGGTGCCAGGTCGGCCGAGGGCAGGATGGAATCAATGCCCAGACACAGGCCGCCTGGTGGACTCTGTCCTCCGTTTGTCCTCCGCGACCCCGTGAGGGGCGCTGCGGGTGGCCGCGCAGGCCCCGCAGGAGCCCTCCCCGGAACTCTGCTGGCTGCTGTCTGAAAGCCTCATTGATGGTTCAGAGCGAACTTCTCAGCCCACGGTTTCCTCAAGCCCCGGGCAGCTTGCACATCCTCTGACGTGGCCTCTGTCTCCCCTCCCCCGCCCGGGCCTTTTACATTTCAAATACTTGACAGCTGGGTGAACTTCGGCTTCCGCCCGCCCGGAGAAGGACGCTCGGCGGTCCACAATGGCCGGCCAGTGGCGCAGGGCGATTTTCCCTCCAGCTGTGAGAGAGGCTTTTACAGGCGCCCGGGAGAAGCTGCTGTCCAGCTGCGCGCCTCGCCCTCGGGCAGCCCCTGCATGTTAATCAGCGGCCCGCTCCGGAGGGAGAAGGGCTCGTTTGTGGGGCCGCAGATGCGCGCCGCCCGGCCTCCCAGATCCCCGGCCTTCCGCTCCCTCCGGCAGGTGAGGCCGGGTGACGTCACCGCAGGTGTGGACCCCGCCGCGGCGCCTCTGGGTGTTCCTCCAGACGTGGCGGCCCGTGTGTCCCTGCGCACTGCCCCCGAAGTCCACTGTAAGGAACAGGGTCCTGGCACCGAGTACTGGATCCAGACAGTGTAGACGGGAGAAATGTGCTCGGCTGCACCTGGGTTCGCAGGCAGGTGTCCCCATTCTGCCCACACGCCCCTGTTTGAGAAAGCTGCAGGACACCACAATGTCACTGCCCATCTTTTCAGTCCTCCTATGCCCAGTGCAGCTTCTAACCCTCACCCCCGCGGTCTTCTCTGGATTGCTGTGGTGTTTTGACCTGGTATTTTACAGAATAGCCACCAACACTGCTTTTGAGGGTTCACTAAGTACTAGACACCAATGCTTCTCGGTTGGTTCCTCTTTTACCTTCAAGGAACCAGGGACAGAGTCTTGCTCCAATTAGGGGTGGGGGGCAGGAGAGGTGCCGGGCAGGAGGTGTGCCAGGCAGCAACTCCCCTCCCTCCAAGCTCATTGTGTTGTGCAATGTGCCCCATCCCCTCTGTGTGGACTGGACCCTGGTATCACAAAGTGCCTAACCTTGCAGATATGAGTGATTAAAAAAAAAAAAAAAAAGATGGAAAGAAAGTAGCCAGAAATGTCCCCCAACCCTGCACTGATACTTGTGCTACTGTCTTCCTGGTCATGTATCTGACTTCTACCTACCAAGGAGAACTTTGAACTGCTCCCCCCACCTCCCACTTTTTTTTTTCCTTTTTGATATAATTCATAAGTACGAAAATTGGCAGTAAACAATACATTTTAGTTGTACTGGGTAGTTGGAAAGAAAAAATGTATTAATGTTCCTATTACTTAGGATTGTTACTCGTGGGCTGCTCTGAGGTGAGCTAGTTGGGGCACCACGGATGTGTCCACTGTCCCCTCTGCCATTCCAGCTTCTCTTGTCCAGAGCAGGCTGAGTCGTAGTGAACTTTCATTTCCACATTGCTCTAATGCTTGCCATAATAATTACTCAGGAGGATAATTATTGTTATCCATAATTCACAAGTAAGGAAATGGACATAGAGGAGCTAAACTGCCTGTGAGGAGCAGAGGGCCCAGGCTCACTCTTGTGTCCTGGCCGTCTCCAGCTCAGAGTCCTCGCTTGGCCTGGAGATGTGTTTTGTCTGGACCACATGCTATTTTCTTTTATAAATGTCAATTATGAAAAGAACTTAAAAATCAGCATATTTGTCTTTTAAAAATCCAGATTTCTGGGGCTAGGGACATAGCCCCATTGGTAGAATGCTCGCCTCACATGTTCAAAGCCCTGGGTTCAATCCCCAGCACCACAAAAAAAAAAAAAAAAAAAAATCTAGATTTCCAGTTTCCAGTCTCTGGATAAATATCAGATGACCTGGCAACAGGGGGCTTCATTTTCACATGTTGACAATCTCTTGATGCAGTTCAGTCCCTGACCTCTATGTGTTAAGGCAAACTCTCCTGCGAGTCCACCTCCCCTTCAGCCTGTTCCCAAAGTCACACACCTGGCTCCTGCAGGCATTCATGTTGCCTGGTTAAACTTCAAGAGATACCACCCTTATTGGAGGAGCAATTCCTGGTGTGAAAACAGCTGTCCCTATGGGAGGAGCCCAAGGCTTCCTTTCTGTCCTGCATCGCCTAAGCTCTGCATTCTGACATAGATTTCAAAGACTGAGAAGGTTTTACAAAGACCTAAAGGTGGTTAGGCATTTAAAAATCCCATTAGTTGTGAGAAAACCACATAACCATTTCTATAGATGCAGAAAAATAATCCCAGTTGAAACTCTGTTTCAGGGGAAAAAATCCTCAGGAATTGTACTGAAGCTCCTAGCCATGGAAATATGAGAAGAAAACAAAAATGAAAACTATCAAAATTCAAGTAAGAGCTAGGCGCAGTGGTGCACATCTGTAACCCCAGAAGCCTAGGAGTCTGAGGCAGAGGATCGCGAATTCAAAGCCAGCCTCAGCAAGTTAGTGAGGCCCTATGCAAATCAGTGAGACTCTGTCTTTAAATGATATATAAAAAAGGACCAGGAATATGGCTTAGTGGTAAAGTGCCCCTGGGTTCAATCTCTGGTGCAAAAAAAAAAAAAAAATTAAGAGAGATAAACTTACTCTTTTATAGAAATAAAATATTTTCACACAAAATTCAGAAGAATGTCTAACATTCAACAAATGTTTATTGAGTGCTATAGCTAAGCTAATCCTCAAAGGTTTTCGCTTTTACCCTAAATGAGATGTGAGCCCTTATAGGGTTTTGAGTAGAGTCTGTCTTACAGGATGATCCTGTCGTCTGTGCTAACAACAGATAATGGTAAGAACAGACACTGGAAATTATTAAGAAGCTCTCTAATAATCTGAAGAGAAATGTAGCTTAGAGCAGGGTTAATAATGGAGGGACGTAGCAGCTGGTGAGACATGGTTAGCATCTGGCTTTCTTCGGAAGGAAGAGATGACTATTTTTGATAGACTCAAGGTAGCATGTGAGTTTTCAACTTACAAAATGGAGGAATGGAACTTCCATTTATGAAGATCCCGAAGACTGGAAAATAGTAGGTTTGGAGAAGTAGAGAGTGAGAATTTCATTTTGAGAGGTTAATTAGCAATTTGGAAATAATCGGTTTAGACCAGGATGATGCTGTGGTCAAAGCAAACTCAGTGGCTTACATCCCCAATTTAGATCTCGCCAATCCCATGCCTATTCTAGAACAGACAGTTCTCCCAGGCAGTGACTGTCCTAATGCATGGGTTAGTGAAGAGGATTTTCCACTTTGACACTCGTTGCTGAAGGAAAGACTGGAAAACTGGGCAGGGTCTTCTTACTGCTTCAGCTTGGGAGGATCTGGGAGTGTGTCACCCAAAATGCCACTTGAGTTTGACATATTTATTATTCCCTCTGTCATAGAGTTGGGCGTGGAGGGCTTATTGAGAAGTTTCTCCCCATGAATTGTCTAGGCTAATGGAGCCATCTAGCTCAAGGAAATGTCTTCCTAAGAAGAAGGAGTTCCAAGGACAGCCAACCTGGGAAAACAAACAGGCAACTCTTGCCTCAGTTTGGAACAGCTCTGCAGGGCCACGCCAACCCCAGAACTCTCGTGGGGTCCACTTTTATTGCATCACCATTAAGTTGCCCCTTCTATCCATGGACCTCCTCTAACCCCCTTACAGGTGAATTTCTGAAGGCAAGGTTCCGTGAACTCCAAAGCTGTGACTCAGTTTTCCAGGAAAACTGAAGTAACCCAGTTATTGTTTCTTTCTCCAGAATACTCACCTTCTCCCACCTTTATAAAAGAAGAAAGAGAAATCTATTTCGTGCACCTGGAAGAGAAACACCATTGGTGAACACTTAGAATGCTTGTCATCTGTCCATTAGGTCTGCAAAGAGATATTAAGTGAGCAAGTGGATACATAAATCTAGACCACAGGGGCATGTCCAGGCTGGAAACAGTAGTCCCAGAAGTTGAAGACCTGGGGTCAGACAATACTCCTTGAGTACAGATGTAAAGGAGAAGAGGTGGAGGTCTGAGCTACGAGGCACATGGACATGTGGAGACCCAGGAGATGAGAGAGAGCGGGTAAGGAACCTGATGTTAAAGACATGTATATTCTACATATTAGCAGCTCTGAGTAAATACCCCCAAAGACTCACTGTACACAAGAAAATCCATATAAATGTACCTTCCTAACTACTGCTTTCTGTAACACAGATAATGAAAATGACCTAAATGTCCAGCAAAGCAAGCAAGAATGAATGATGGTAAAATTGTGAAGAAGTGAAGGATATAGCAGAATGGATGGATTAGAGCTTTAAGTGTTCATGTGGATAAATCTCAAAAACATGATATTGAGCAAAAACAGCAGACGTCACCTTCATAGGTTTAAAGTGATATCATTTTATATGAAGCTTAAAAATGGTCCTACATGTTGCCTGTGGACATGCACCTGTGCAACTCTGCATGACCTGCATGGGGGTGGGGAGTGTGGTGTGCTCTGCAGTGGGAAGGAAATGGGGGTCAGTGTGCACTGCCTGGAATCCTGCTGCCCTCTGCTATTCCCGAAAATCCCTGAAACAGTTCAGACAGAAAGATGCCTTTCATTCTTTTTGTTATAAACAAGATAAAATATTAACCAAATAAGCTCTGTTAGGTGTCTTTTACACCCCAGAATTGTAAAATCGTTGATCACTGGAACCTTCGATTCACTTGTCATATCGATAATCCTAGGAATAACTGCAGTGATGATCTACCTTTTATTCAGCCTGCCTTGTGCCCAGAACTTGGAAGAGCCCTCCGGATGCACTGTTATTGAATCCTCACAGTGATCTTGGAATAGAAAGATGATTACCGCCCTGCTTTTGCCGACGAGGAAACAGATGCCTAGAGAGAATAAATAAACCCCATCTCTCACAGCTAATAAGCGGCTGAACCGGAATCTGTCCTGCATCCTTTGACTCCAAAGAAAATGCTCTCCCTCGCAGCGCTTCTCTCTCTGCACAGCATGAGAGTCAGAGCGTATGTTCAGTTATTGTCTGTCAAGCAGACGTGAAGCACCAGAACCGGAGGCGTTCAGAGAGACCAGCGCGATGACAGGGTCCATCTGATACTGGTCCCAGAGATGAGCTGGCTTCTCTTCCCACAAAGCACTGGGCTGTGGAGTAGCAGTACAGACCTCATCACACCCTCCTGCCCAGGGTCCCCTGGTAGAGAAGCCCTTCTTGCCCTGCACTCTTCCATTCTGCATGTGGCCTTGGAGCAGAAGGTGCCACGGTGTCCCATGCTTTCTCTGCTGGGAAATTCACTGAATCCCATTCAGCTGAATGTGTAGTCCTAGATGGGAAGGCCCTGAGAACCTCATTTCAACCTTCTCATTTTAGAGATTGAAAAGAAAGGGCCAAAGAAGTTACGTGACTTTCTCGCTACCTCCAGCTTCCTTCATTATGGAATTTGGGGGAGTCTCAAGTGCACAGTAGAACCTGGGGAACTTGAACCCTCTGCTGCCCTGGCTGAGGCTCGGACTTGATTGGTCTGGTGGGGAACCTGGCATTGCAGCCTTCTTAGTCTCCCTGGGTATTCCTGATGCAAAGCCATGCCTGGAAACTTCTGCTCTTATGTGTCCTACCCTGGCAGGTTCTCCTATGCAGATCTCTGATCTTGCTGGGCCCCCGAGCAACAATTGGAATCATCTTCTCATTTTGCCTTCAGACTGGCTGGGAACAAATGGAGTGGTGTTTGCTCTTCAAAATCCCCGCTGGGATTCATACAAGAGTCTGTCCCATACCTTTTCCACATACAAGTCTTCTGATCTGCTTGTTTTATTTTCGGTAAATTTTTTAAGATGTCAAGAAAATCAGAAAGCATTATTTTTAAAGGCTACAAATGAAATGAAATAAGTGGGAGAAATGGTAGATCAGAATGTTCAGGATTGATTTAGTTCTGTTTCAAAGCTATGTGAAAGCCTACCGCCAGTTCATATAATACCTGTTTGATTTACAGTACAGGTCCTCAGCTTCCTTTGCAAAGAGCCAGAGAGCAAATATTTTAGGCTCTGCAGGCCATGAGGCCTCGCTGGCAGCTACTCTCCTTGGCCATGGCAGTGTGAAAGCAGCCTCGATAAGACATAAATAAATGGGCGTGGTTGTGCACCAATAAATTTTTATTTAGAAAAATAGGCAATGGTTTGGGTTGGGCTTGGGGCCATAGTTTGCCATTGCCAAAGGGTCAGATTGAAAATGTAGGTCCAGTTCTAGCCAAAGCCAAAATATAGTTAAATTTTTTTTGTTAGACAATAGAGGATTTTTTATAACTTTAATTATATAATTTTTAAATTATAATTTTTATCATTGAGAGAATCATCCAATGTTGTTCTTGTGTTGTATTCATATTCCAAATTTCATAAGACCCCAGAATCTTTATTCCAGCCTATTTTGATCACTTGTGTTTCTTTTTAGTACATCCTACTTTTGGCGAAACTTAACGAATGTTTCTCTTTTTTTCATCTTAATAAAAAAGAGCAGATATAGGCTGCTAAAATCCAGAAGTAGTCAAACAATCACTCAGGAAATGGAAAGGCTGTGGCCAGCAGTCATTCCGTGAGCTCAGTTTCATGGTGGCTTCATTACAGAACACAAAGACAGAAAACTTTCACAACATTCGCATCATCTGAATCTCTGTTCTCGGTTTCAGCCCAAACCCCGGCCACCCAGGCAAACCTGGCCTCCCCTGATTTAGGTCTTCAAACAAAACTAGAAAAGCTGTTGCTAGAATGAATTCTTGGTGTGTCCAATGGCTACCCTGTCGTGGCTCCCCAGGGCTCTTCAGGAGTGGGAGGAGAGCACGGGTGCCACCCTGCTTCTGCTCTCCAAGACTCAGCTCTCACCCCAGGGTCTGCCCTCCACTCTCGTGTCACTGGTGCTTTTTGACGTGACTGCAGCCTTGTTTTCTCATCCAGCTGTTTTTAACAAGTAGGGGTGGAGGAATATTTATTTTAAAACTAGAGCATGTTATGACTAAAAACCTGTCTTCCATCTCCACCATTAAAATGCGTAACTAGAGAACACGAGGCTGTGATGGGATCCGGGGAGTAACACGCAAACTAGAGAATCTAGAGTTAAACAAACTTAGGCTTGAATCTAGACTTTCTTTTACTTCCTAAGTCTATGACTTTGGTAAATTGGTTTAACTATATGAGTGTTTGTTCATTCATCCAAAATTTGGAAATATCAGCATAAAGCTCAGAAGATTGCAGCACAGAAGCCAAGTGAGATGGGTACTGAGCTAAGCCTCTGGCCCCCATAGACACTTAGTAAATGAGGGGTGGTGCTGAGGGGAAAACTGAGGGCCACTCTGACACCTGGCCATGACAGACCTGCTGTGAGCTCTCCCTGCCTGGGTAAGTACAGGTGGTAAGAGAAGGCAGGAAGTCGGGACACCCAGCAGAGCCATATACAAGGGATCTTTATGTGCACAGTGTAGCCTTGTTTCCTGCCCATAATGAAGTCACGGATAGTTACAATCAAATAACTAACCAATTTATTGAATTCCAAGAGTAAGAGGATTGATGATCTGTTTAGTCTTAGGGTCCCAATTGCCAACCAGGATGTCTGAGTTAAAGAGTACAGCATTCTTGGAACTTTTAAATCCCCCCAGTTTGTTAAGTCAACAACGCCCAAAAAGATTAATCATAATGTGAAATACCTACTTCCTGTGAACTCCAGAATGTCATATTTCCACTTCAGTATTTCTGAGTGCTAAAAGAATATGTCGGTGCTAAAGGAAATACCTCCTGCTGCATGTCAGTGGAAGGTTTTCATAATTAACAGTGTTTTCCGCCACAAGGCGCATTCACTTCTTTTACTGGACAGAGCTGTTGGGAGCCTGCTGTGTGCCAGTCCCCATGGGAGGCTTGGGGCACACAGTGGCTAGGGAGATGCTGCCCTTCCATGAAGATAGGTGCCTTCCCAATTGCCTTTCTAGACAGGTGCAGCAGTTGTGAGTGACATGCTGAGTCAAGTAAGGGGTGCTGGGAGAATGCATGCCTGGGAATCAGAAAACATGGCTGAGCCCAAAAGATGAAACCTTGAGCAGAATTATGTCCACTTCAACAGCTTACTTGAATTTGAATGAATTTTACAATTTCTAGTTAAATAAACTATTGATTTTTGTGTTAATACTTCCCCCCCCCCAAAAAAAGGGTTCAATTTTTCCTGTTACAAAGGATGCATATTGAGTAACATTGATACAATTAAAAAAATATATACCCAAGCAAATACAAAGATACATGGATTAGTGGTCAGGACCAAAAGCATTCCTGGGGAAACTAAGCATCCAATTAATCTGATGTCATAGATCGTGGGCTGGTGGGTATGTGTGTGATGGTGGAGAAACTGCAAGACTCCCCATGGAGAAGGCTGTGCCAAGCTGGGAACCAGGAGATGCCTCTGGCTCTCTCAGCCACCTGCATCGTGCTTTGCTGGCGCCACGGTTTAATCAAACATCTCCAAGATTCAGAGACTCACTCAGAAAGATTTTTGCTGAAATCGTTCAATAAGAAAAGAAGGCAAAATGGACCTAAACTAAAGAATCCCATTTTATTGAGAAGAAGCAGTTTCTATAGTGTGTAGGGACTGTCTGTGCTGGTACCATATCAAGGGTCAGGGAAACTCAAAGGTGGGCAGAACTGACCCAACCTGAAGGCAGAGGAAACGTTTCACAGTTTTCCAGAGAGAAAGAGAAGAGAGCACGTCATTCCTCAGCATTGAACTTGTGGGAATAACGATGGAAGATAATCAGAACGATTGCAGGGACAGCTTTCACTTTAGGGTTGATGTTTGCATCTGTTTGGAATTTCTGAAAGACTTTACCAAGAAAGTGATCTCTTAATTCATTTTCTGGAATATTCTCCCTGTGGCAGTATACTGGTGAGGAACTGGGCATAAAGAAAATGGAAAAAGTGTGTGTAAGGTTAGGGGTGAGAAGGGAATGGAATTACCTATTTAAGAGGTGATGTTTTCCTGAACAGAGACTGGCCGTATAAATAGGGCCAGATTGGGCATGACCGGAGGAGTTAAACATCTTCCACGTTTGCTGACCAGTGGAACACATGGCAAAGGAAGGGATCAAGGGGGATGCGGGAGTTTTCAGGGAACACTTGCTATTGCACATGGGCAAGTGGAAGAAGCGTGTCTGATGTGATGATGTGTTTGCCATCAGATACCATAGTCAGAAAACATGGCTCACGGGGCAATGGAGGAGTCACAGAATCAAAGAACCTAACATAGAATCAAAGCAATGGAGATGGTTGAAGGACTCCATGGGGTGCCACCCTGCTGGAGAACTGCCAAATATTGTAGCAAAAGTTTCGTGACTAAGAGATGCCAACATTCATGCACTAACTGTCCAACACAGAGGGGCTGCTACTTCATCATAGTGTGCTCTGGCTAAGAAAATGCCCATCCGATGTTATTTAACATTTTAATCATGTTTATTACTTTGTACTATTAGTTGAGATTTATATACATGTCTGTAGGGTCTTACAGCTAGCACAAGCTGCCTAATGTTTACCTTATATGACTCTTACAACATAATTGTAAGCACAGTGAGCTTTGAGATGTGTTCTACTGTGTTACTGAAAATGTATGAATTTATGCTATTTTACTTTCTAAGCTAGCTTATCTTCTTTTAATAAGAAATTTCTACTTGTGTGGAGCTTCTGTCTTATTACCATTTTTCACACTATCTGACGTGATTTTTTAGTAGGCAATGTCTAAAATTTAGTTTGAATTGTAAAAAGAAAAGAAGAAATCTCAGACCAAGAGTGTGAGAACCACCCTTCAAGAGTCAGCCACTTAGCTGCAGACAGAGAACTTTCCGCATTTATTTTCTATCACCACTTTCTTTCCACAGTAACTGAAATTGTCTCCAGGGAGGCTCCTAGGGGATCCTTTAGCTTCTCTGATGTCCGTTGACTTCCTCCCACTTTCCTTTTCCTGCTTCTTTGTGCACAATCCCCTGCCTGGTCTCGAGGACTCTGGGAACTACAGTCCCAGCAGGGAGGTGACTGAGCTGACTGGGAGCCTGTGTCCCAGCTCTGTCTGAGGCCAGGTGGGCGTCCAGTTTAGCAGAAGGTGGGGAGCGCTGTCTGCTGGTCATTTGCTTCCTTTGGTCACCAATGAAGATTCTTCTGCTTACCGAATTTAAGATTGATGGTCTTTGGGAATGAAAAGTATCCAAATCTCCCGATTGAGCAGCAAAAGAGCACTGCTGAGCCCACATTCAGCAGGCACCGAGGGCACCTTCGCCAAAGTCTCTCACGCTACTAGATCACATCATGAGGAAAATTGGGGAAACCAAGACTCCGGAGAAGAGGAGCAGGACTGAGCTCACACGGAGAGGGAGCGGCGAATCTGAGAGTTGAGTGCAGCAGGGCTCACGCCCGACCTCGGCTCTTCACTTGAATGTCCTCCCGTAAGCTGATGTGAAAAGT
The DNA here is from genome assembly GCF_052094955.1 of Ictidomys tridecemlineatus. Classification (NCBI taxonomy): domain Eukaryota; kingdom Metazoa; phylum Chordata; class Mammalia; order Rodentia; family Sciuridae; genus Ictidomys; species Ictidomys tridecemlineatus. The sequence goes on along the minus strand of NC_135488.1, from coordinate 116,219,726 downwards.
TGCCCGTGGTCCTCAGAGGAGCAGCATGGAGGATGAGTCTGTGGTCCGCAACAACCCAAGCCATTGGTCTGCCCTGGAGTGGAGCCTCTTTTGCCCAGATGTTTGGTGGCCTGTCCTTCAATGACCTGTCCAGTGGTCTAGTCCCCACCCAGGAGCTGCTGCAGCTGCCAGGCTGGCCAACCACCTTCTGCAGATTCTGTTGATGAGGAAACACAGATCCCATGGACAAAGACAGCTTTTTAATCCATGGCACAGCAGGCAGCAGGAGCCTCTGGGTCCACTTGTCCCCAAGGTGGGCCCAGCTAAATGCCATGTCCACAGGGGTCTGTAGCATTTCTGAGGAGCACTGAGTTCCCTCAATCTGATGAGGAGGCAGCTAGAAATTCTGTCCAGCCTTTGCCCCCGAGGGAGACACTACCCTTGCTATCCTGGTCAGAAGGCAAGACTTCCTCACCACGGAGGTCAGCATAAGCTTCTAGGGCTCCTACCTCCTACTGTTCTTGAAAACAGTCTGAGCTTGGAGATGCCACAGAGAACTGCATTGGAACACTGTCCATAGGTAAAGAAAAACTGCCCTGAAGCAAAACAAATCCATATCTGGGTCCATCTGTTAGATTCTGAGAGCTTTTGCTTGCTCAGACTTTTCACAGCCTGGAAAGGGAGTGCAGTGGGAACTCCCGATTCTCCGGAAGGCTTGGGTGGGGCAGCTGGCCCAAGTGTAAATTATGATAATCCACTTGAAAGATGAAGAAAAGTCAGCACATTGACATACGTTCAACGAAATTCCAGGTCTAAGAATCAATTCCAAAGGAATAATCCAAAACCACTGGAAAAGACTGACATGTATAGACTACTCATAACAATAAAATAGTTACCATAATCTAAAGAATGGGAGAATGGTATATATATTATGGTATGTGTTCTTGAACATTTTTTTAATAAGGGGCATTGAACCTGAGACACTTAACCAATGAGCCACATCTCAGCTCTTTTTTATATTTTATTTTAAGACAAGGTTTCACTGAGTTGGTTAGGTCCTTATTAAGCTGCTGAGGCTGGCTTTGAACTCAATATCCTCCTGCCTCAGCTTCCTGAGTTGCTGGATTACAGGCATGCAGCACCCTGCCCAGCTTCAATTAATGGTTTTAAACTGAAATATGGTTATGGAATCTTTCTAATAAGAACACTATGATGTAACGCTCTGTGAAAAGTAGAGTTAAAACTGTGTGCACAATCAGAAGAAATGTGGTGAAACACCCACTCAAAAGCGGAAAAGGCTCAAAGGAAATTTACTAAATACTGCTTAGCATTTGTGAAGTTAGATGGGTGGAATGAAGAACAGCGTTGTTTTTTTTTTTTCTTTCTTTCTTTACAATTTCCTGATAATTTTGGACACAGAGTTAGATTTTAAAGTGAAAATACATAGAAGGCTGAAACAAAGAAACAGAATTGCTTGGTGTATTATATTCAAGTCACCTAGACCTCAATAGACCTAAATCTAAACTACCAGGCATGTTCTCCATTGAATGTTAAGCCCTTTCATTTGTTAAGTTTATTAATTAAAGTCTTGCCATTAAAACCAAGTGTCTGCTAAGCATGAAAGGGCATCTGAGGTTGAGAAGGGAAGCCCTGGGGCAAACCAACTGCTGTGGGTGGCTGAAAGGCAAAGGTGCACTTGAGGGTGGGGACTCTCTTTCCCCTTTCCTGGATCCCTCTTTCATCCACATGAACCCCCCAGGGTGACATGCGAGGGTCTGATCTTCAGTACTGGCTCCTTCTTCACTCACCCATCATTAGTAGAATTTCACTGGCAGCATCTCCCCATCCCTGCAGGACTCCTACCACCCTGTGGCACATGGACCCAGAACTGGAGCCACAGTGACAGCTCTTCAGCTCCCAGAATTCCCAGGCTCTCTGTGGCTCCAGAGTTCATCCCCTGCTAGTCTACCTTCAGGGAGCTCACTGCAGCCCCAACCCCCTCAGCAAACTAGCTAGTTCATGATTATAATCACTTTCTCCAAGAGGTGTCAAGCTCCAACCCCCATACCTTCACAGGTGTTTCCCAGGCAGCCCTCACCCCAGCTCTGCTGTGACCCTGGCCTGCATACCCTCAAGGTGCTATGAGATGCCCCCTCAGTCAAGGAGACTTTGAGGACTGGCCTGGAAAAGGCCAGATATCTAATTCTAAGAGCTGTTAAGAGAAGAATTACAACAAATCTAGTTTTGCAGGTCTTAACCGGCTTTATTTGCAATTTTACAACCCCATAAATTCTCCACCAAAAATGGTTCAGAATGCCCAACACTACCATGAACAGTTTCTAATTATAGCTGGAGAAGAGGAAGTGGCTTACAGGAAATGGAAGCTGGTTATAGAGACAGCTGATTGGCTACAGCTCCTGTCTGTCTTGTTTGCACAGAGTTTGATTGGCTGGGCACTTGTGATTAGCTGACACTCAGCTACTTTTTGCAAGACTAGATTAAATCAAATTAGAGTACAGTTTACCATGTATGGAGAAAACCTTAGGACCAACGAAAATGTGTGCAGAGGCCACCTTTGGCCAAACTTAGTAGAAGTAACAAAGAACGCACATACTTCATCTCAGGTTGCTGGTGAGGACCTGGCTCTGTGGTTGGCAAGAGCATAAAAGCATGGTTTGTTTCATAAATAGATTAATTTTAAGAGGCATTATCTTTGATACCTAGGTGTCAGATGGACTTTACAGGACAGAGCAGGTGCACTCTGGGATTTCACAGGGAAGGATCAGGATGTAAAGCAAAGAAGCTTCTGGTAGTTCTGCTATGACTTGACCCAAGTTGTGCCTTTCCTAATATGAGGCATAAAAGTGCCATTTAGGCACGCGCCTGCCTTTCTATTTAAATGCGCTTCCTGGAACATGTTCCTATTTCTGATCTAAGTTACTGTCTCCTAGTGCAGGGTAAACTTTTCTGTTTTAGGTGACTTTCCCTACAAACATGCTCTTTGAAATGAGGTGTGTTAAACTATCTCAACTTAAATCTGAGGTGTTCAGGCTTTTGGTAAATTCCTGAAGTATTTATTCCAAGCTGTTAAAAATCCACCTTGAGTGATCTATCTACCTTAGAGTAAAGCACACCGCTCCTCCAGGGTTTTCCTAGTTAGAACCTCATGGCCAAGGGCAGAGGAAGGAGCACAGCCTCTTCCAGGAGTCTCGGCCCTTCCCATGCTCTCCCTTCCTCCTTGGTGTCAGTCATCAACCAGCTGTTAGGAAGAACTCACATCTTACAGGTAAGTTGGATTAAAAATGTGCAGAATACATCTATGGTGAAATGAAGAATTAGGGGAAATTGTTGATGTCCAGATTTCAAAAATTCATCATTTAGATTGATTATGTGTGCGGGCTGGGGATGTGGCTCAAGCGGTAGCGCGCTCGCTTGGCATGCGTGCGGCCCGGGTTCGATCCTCAGCACCACATACCAACAAAGATGTTGTGTCTGCCGAGAACTAAAAAATAAATATAAAAAAAATAGATTGATTATGTGGACAAATTTAAAAAAAAGTCTTTCTCTAGACTTAACCATTCTTGCAGAGTTTTAGATTAGGAAATGATAGATACTTTTAAAAAGTGATCTAATGATTTTTTTTCCAATCTTTTTCTTAAGTTTTGTCACTGCCATTTTATTCCCTAAAAATCAAGAATGTCTACTATTGTGGTTTCTGCACTTTGAAATTGGCAAGGAAAACAAACAGTTGAAGGAGGCTTTCTGGCCTAACAATTGGATCTGACTGAGAAGTTCACCTGACAGCTGCCACACTTGGCCTCTGGAGGTAGGAACGTGTGCTTCTCTCTGGAGCTGCTCTCTTTAGTCAATAACTAAGTAGGGAGGCTGCACTGCTGCAGAGCTGAGAGCCACAGCTCCCTCCGAGGACCCAGAGGGTTATGCATCACACAGGGGCATGGGAATCTATGCAAGCAAAGTATTTTTAAAGAAATGTTTCTGGGGACTTCGGAGCTCAATGCTCCAATCCACATGGACAATATAAAGAAAAGAGTCACAAAGTGGCTCATATTTTTGACCAATATGGAGATTAGATTGCTTGCCCCAAGGACTCTCTAGTAATGACACTGAGCTAGAAATCATGTAAAGCCAATATCATGGGTGGATCTGTGGACGTTTCATCAGAGCCAGCCCCACTGCTGGACCATGCAGAGACCTGCCTTCCACCCTTCCCTGTCCACACAGTCAGGGCTGAGGCAGGGCAGGAAGGGTTTTGCTGACCATGGTGACCTGAGCCAGAAAAGCCAACTTGCTTTTTAGAATGTAATGCACATCACCATTTCCCTCGCACACGTGTGTTTTCTTGTTGCATTTTTCCCCTTCTGAAGAAACCTGCCGTGTGGTATCTAAGGTGACCTGACTGTGGCGGAGAGCACGGTGTGTGGTTTGTCTTTCCACCCATGCACAGCGTGCTCTGCAGACTTGACAGGGATGGATGGGCCTCATAGAGGAGCAAACAACCAAAAATACCCGTCCTCCAAAAAATACCCCGCAGTATGAAACTCTTTCTGAGAAAGACTGACCTATTTCTTTACAGTAGGAAAAAAATAACTAAAATAGATTTTTTTTCCTTAAGACTCTTGCTTATTCAGTTGATAACACCTCTGTTTCTTGCACAACACTATGTAGTTGCTACTCAGAGATCCTTAGACAGTCAGATAGAAGCAACTGCCGTGGGTTTCTGCTGTGAGTGAGCTGTTCTGCTGTGAGTGAGCCGTGCTTCTCACATTGCTTATTAGAAGGTAAGTGCATAATTATAAGGCACACTCATAGAAGAGCAATAAACTTTATGGTAGTATTTATAAAACAGTATGTTTACATCAACGGTGCTATACAAGTAACAAATAATAATAACATTGTGAAGAAAATTAGATCCTTAGATGCAAAACATTTAATATGTAGCTCTGTATAATTAATATCCTGCAATTTAATGTGTTACTCATTTTCTTTTTTTCCCCTCCTCTTCACTAGGAAAAAAGAAACAGATCTTGTTTAATTTAATATAGCATTTTCACATCAGTGAAGAGCAAAAGTTTATCATGTGGGTGAATGTGATTTCCTACTCCCCACTTTGAACCTGTGCAGGGGTCAGGTGCGAGTAAACCCACAGCAAGCCCAGAGACCATTTGTCAATGTTGTCCCCTCCTCCTTGTCTTCATCTCCATGTCTGCCTGTACATACAAAGTTTTTTCCCTGTCCCAAGAGTTTTACGTATGTTTCGTCAGTGGTTTTCAACGTGGGGCTCATTTTGCTCACCAGGGGACAACTGACAGAGCCCGGAGACACCTTTGGCTGCTACAGCTGAGGAAGGGGGAGTTCCTGGTGCATCAAGGCCAGAGGCCAGCCTGCACAGACAGTCTCCAGAACAACATCTCAGTCAGCGCAAGATGTCAACCGTCCTGAGGTCAAAAACTCTGAGTCAGCCGGCTGGCCTTTGACATCATCCTGCAAAGTAGGGATTTGATTATACTCCTCATTTTATGCTTGAGAAAAAATGACATGGGCTCACATGAACCACGAGGTTTATTAAGATCAATCACAGAGAGAAAAGAGAAAGGTCCAGACCCCAGCTCAGGTTTGCTGAGTGCAGCCCCTCCGCATGCTGGCTCTATCTGACAACCTCTGTGCTGTGCAAAGGCGTGTGCGTGCACGAGTATTGTCCTGATGTCCAGTCTTATTCCAGAAAATGGTCCCTAGGAGCCACATGGGTCGGACTGGAGACACATTGCACAGAAAGCAAGGTCTATTTTGGGCCCTGACCCCTTGCATGTGTCAAGGATGACCCCCAGACAAATCGGTGCCTTGAAAATCCCCTGCTGGGCTGCATTCCTTGCCAAGAGTCCTTAGTTCCACCCACTTTAACCTGCAGAGCACATGCCAGTTTCCATACCCTAGTGATCGGTGCACGGTCAGAGCTCCAGTGTGAGCCAGGTAGGCCTGCTGGGCACTTCCGAGTAGGCTGGGTGTCCCTGGAGGCCTGTCCTCTGTCCTAAGGCATCAGGGTCCCTCGCACCAGGGCTTTTCATGGTGCCTGCTGATTCGGGGTCACCTTTCCTGTGCCTCTCTGAGAGACCTTGGCAGGCACTGTTGGAAGTGGGAGCTGTGGAGAGGAGGGTTCCAGAGCAGAGGGTTTCTAAGGAGCCATCCCCCAAACAAAAGAGGAACAGGAGCGAGCAGGTTGTGACTCCCCTGCAGCCCCTCTGCCGAGGCACCCAGGATGGCGCTGCCCTGCCTTTTCACTGAGCCCTCACATTCCGGAACACGCAGAGAAGAGCTTCTTCCTCCGAACTATTTAGCTGTCACTGTCACTGCTTAATGAACAGTTAAAAGGCGGTGACTCAGATTGCAGGTGCCAGTTTGGCCTGGTGATTGTCAAATGGCCCTGTCCCAGCTAATTTAAGTCTTCAGTAGCTGGGCTCTGGATGCCTAAAGGCGGGCATGATGCCAGCACATGCCACGGAATTCCCGGGCCTAGGAGGACAGGAAAGACACATGGGGAGCTGGGCTGGGCGCAGTGGCAGCCAGGTGTGAGTGACACATGGCGAGACTGTGACAGGAGCCTCATGCCTCTGAGTCAGGGAGTGACTCATGCTTCACACCCCAAGCTCAAGAGCAGTCCCCCCTCTACAGCCTCTGGTGGCTAATCCCCTGGCCCTGGTGTGGCAGGTGTGTAGCTGGCCTAGCCATCAGGTCTCTGCACACCTGTGTGAAGAAAGGGGTGAAGAGGACAGCCCGGCACACACCGGGGCTCCCCACGCTCACCCTGGCTGTCTGGATGGTCCAGCGCCCCCCTCCCCCATACAAAATGCTGCTCCTCCCATCTGTCCCATAGTCCCATAGTTTGCTGGAAGAGTGTCCCCATGTGCATCCAGGCTGCCACCTGCTTCTCCGTGGGTTTGCTCAGGATGCCAGAATGCATGATGGACACCTGCAAGCCTCTTGATGAATCTCAGCAAACGTCCAAGCCACAAAACCCTCCAGATGCCCTGATGGACCAGACGCTGAGCTAGGCTCTGAGGACACTCCTGCGTTATCCATGAGTCTGACATTGAGAGGAAGTGACCATCTGAAAAATACCTTGACGGACATGAAAAAATGGTGTGGAAGAGGTTAAGAGAAGACAAGAAAGCATGCCCTCACTGACAGCTGGGGACAAGATATTCTGAGCTGGTAATGGTCAATATGACCCATCAGCTGGACCCGGCTTAATGATTTCAAGTTGGGTGGCCAGAAAACAGGTATCCTTCTTGTCCTTGACACTGAAGATTCTGGAAGCCTTTGGTTATTTCCTCAGCTCCCAGCCAATCCACCCATATTTTTATCTAATTTCATTCATCATTCCAGGTTATTCCTCTTTGTAGATTCTCTGAGGACAGCATTACCCTGGATCTTGCATTTCTTGCATGCTCTGATAAGGTTTTCCTCTCTGTTTTCACCCAGCTCAAGTGCCATCTCCCCTCTAAGTCCCTCCATGATCAAGGAATCTAACAAAGTGCCCCCAATGCTTTACTGTACTTTTCTTGCATCCATTCTTTTTTACTTTGTATTCTTATAAGAATGTTTACTGCCATGCAAATTGTTTCATTCCATCTCAGTCTTATTAATTCTTTTGGAGACAATTTACATACAGAAAAAGTGGAAAACAAGTACAAATTGGGTTTTGTTCCCATCTTTAGTGAAAGGTAGCCAAAGTCTCCTATTATTATCCTTCCTCCATTCCCTTGCCAAGGCAGGTCCTCCTCCTCTGTGCCAGAAAAGTGTCTTGAACAGGCACCCACAGAGCCCTTCCCACACTACAACTGACTTTTTTGATATGGTTCTCCCTTTCTCTTTCTCTCTCTCTGCTGAGACTTGAGTCCTGAAGAACAAGACTGAATCTTATTTGCTCAGTCTCCTTTAATGGAGCAGGATAAATAGGAGAAATTAACTGCATGTGGGTTTCTGTCCACCGTTTCAGCAGTCACTGAGAATCCAGCACAAAATCCTGTGATGTGAGCTGGAGTAATCCCACTCTTGTTCTGGGCAGAAAGTAATGAGAGGTTCCTCCCACTGGGACTGTCCATCATAAGGAGGTCAGACCCAGGGCTGTAGACTGGCCTTCAAGTGGTGGTCCAGGTTTTAACCTTGATCTGTCTCAGTTGGTTGCTGAAAGTCCTGCTGGTGGTTAGGATTTGAGGTAGTGTTGGGAGTGACCCATGAGTGCTTGTGTCCAGTGCTCCACGATCCTGTCTTCTTATCAGGTGAACCGGGGGCAGCAGGAAATACCTGAGTGGCCTTGAGGAGTTCTTCTCTGGGTTAGCCTTGCGACTCATGATGTCTCCTTTTCTACAGCAGTTTTGTAAGTAATCACTGGGCGCAAGACATTTTGCCCATTTTAAAGGTTGTCAGGACAGACCTCACCATCAGATCCAAGGCCGGTGCCATAACACAAGAGTTGGGGACAGGGGATCAGAGACCTGGACGCCGTGTTCACAGTGTCCGCTGACTGGCTCGCTGAGTGTGGAATTGTGACAGCTCTTGGCCTCTTCAGGCCTCAGTGCCTCCATGTGCAAGGAAGATGAGATCCAGCTGTGCTGTCACCTGAGTGACAGTGACGGTGGAGGGAGTGGGGGGGCGAGCAGTGAGCAGCTGTGCAGTTATGGTGTGTTCAGTGTCAGTGTGCACCACCCTTTCAGTCAATATTTAGCAGCAGATGATAAAGTGAAAAGAAAAATGCCACTTCTTTCTCTTGGCTGCTGTGAAGCCCAGAGCTGGTGCTTAGTCCTTAGTCACAGCAGTTATGTGAAGCTGAGTGCTCGTTACATGGTTTTCTCTTGCTCTTACATTGTTCTTGTTTTTAATTTATGTTTAGATTTTGAAGTCAGTATTTTATCCAGATAACACATTTTCGAAGTAATTAAGGCATAGCCTACAAATATCATTATTTTATATATACAAACAAAATATAGGTTCCCTGTTAATTAGCATTTATACTATGTTTTTAGGGCAGAGAAATACATGAAAAAATTTAGATATTTGCCTGTGTGTGGGCACGTGTGTATTCGTGGGTACGTGTGTGCTCATGCACAATGGTGAGATGGTGAATATAGCAGCTGGCCTTCGGAAAGCAAAACCAAAAAAAAAAAAAAAAAGTCGTTTTTGTAGGGCTTGCCAATGTCTATGGTGTAACCACTCCTACCATGGCCAAGTTTAAGCCACCGATAGTTTAAGCACAGGCTTGTGAGATTCCTAAAGCACACACCTCACAAGTAGATGCATAAGGGTCAAAGTGGGACGCAAGTTCACAGCAGCAAAGCCCCATGTCTTTGGACTGAGGCTATCTGAGATGTTCTATGGAGCTCAGACAACCCAGCCAAGTCTTGAAAGACTCCTGACACTCATCCACGTGCTGCAACTCACTTGTTTCCTATTCTTATTTATTTAATTACTCAAAAAATTTTTTAAATTTTAATTTTAACTGGATGCCAGGTGCTTACTACATGATTTAAAGAGATACAAGCTCTACCTCAAGGCACAGGAATAAGGGAATGTGAAGTCTAAAACACCTTGGAAGGCAAAAGTAAAGCTATGCTGCCTCGGGTAGGTCAGAGAGGATCTCAGCAGGTGGAGGCAGGCAGAGAAGGCAAGAGAAGGTCACTCTCTTGAGGAGTGATTAAGCAAGATAAAAAGCAGAGGGGTCCTGGGGTGCAGGAAGCTACAGGCAGATCCTTGCTGGGACCTGACATGCATGCAGGTGGGCAGCAGGAGGGGGCCACGTGGCAGGGAGGACAGGGACTCAGGTCCTGAGTGGTCCTTCAGTGAGCACAGAGTTCCTGCTGGAAGTGCCACACACTCCTGCTGTCATGGAGCAGATGAGTAGGTGGCATTAGGTCAGCGATGCTGCTCGGGAAGCAGCGGATGACAAGGAGGGGAGGCAGCGAGACCCTCTGCGGAGGAGCAGGACCACCATGCAGGAGGATGAGCCAGGCAGAGCAGCCGGCAGAGAAGCACCTGCCGCAGACTCCGTCCATTTCAGAATCATCTCTCACTGAACTTAGGTTGTGAGGCAAGAATGTCATTTGTATAAATTCACAGGAAAATGGTAAAGATTTTATTTGAATTTGATTTTATTAAATTTCTGTTCACCCGTGTGATCAGCCCTCTGTGGATTACCAACCTGGGAGGCACCATATACAACGTGTTCCTCTTTGGTAGAACAAACATATGATGCTTGTTTTCCATTAAAAGGCACATTTCCCCAGATTGGTTTCTATGACTATTGGATAAAATAATAATTAAATTTCCTCCAAATGATTATTAATTGTAAATATGGAGTGAATACTAGAGCAAGTCAGTAAAGAAAAAGATGAAGTTAATTATGCAATTACTTTAGCAGTAGACAACTTAAAATGTTGGAACTTAGAAGATGGAAAGAAATCTGTTTTGATGACCAAGACTCAATTCACATTTATGTCTCTGCAAATAGAGTAACTGAGATCTAAAATAATAAACTCAAAAATCACCATTACTGGAGTCTAAAGAAAGACAATAATAATTTTAAAATGTTTTAAAAGTCATATCTTTGGATTAATTTTACTACTGTAAGTTTCTAAGAATAATGCACTATCTTTGCATAATTTTTTTAGAGTTTAAATTAAAACATATTTAAAGAATATTAAAACACTTGAAAATTATTTAACTGTTCATTTAACATAGGGTAACTAGAATGTCCAATCCAGTGCACTTTTCTTCTTCTAATACTTTATGGAACACATGATTGATGTTTTATGTTGCTATTACCTTTAATGTTAACTTTAAATGTTTTTCATTATAAAATCAATAAAACCACATTATAGAACATTTCTAAACTGCAAAAGGTGAATGTTGCTATAATAGTTATTGTACAATTTTTAAATAACAAAACAATAAAAAGAACTAAATGTCTACCAATAGAAACATGGTTAAATCACTTAGTATGAGATATGATATGCCAGCTAAAATATTGAGGTAGACTAACATAGAGATATATATTGACATAAAACAGTCTCATAGGCACAGTTTTAGGTGAGAACATCAAGTAAAATAATACCCTTAATAATGATGTTTATGGAAACACACAAATAACAAAAAGTGTTACAAATTCATAGGAAAGAGACCTTACTGAAGACCTCAAACTGATAAGGGAAAATGATTCTGGTTTGTTTGTGCATTTGGCAAGAAATAGAAATAGTATAAGTAATAGTACAGGTTATCAAAAGGTATTGAACTTTGGTAGGTTTAAAAATTTTATCACATGTATGTATACTTTTTAGTAATGATTATATAATTAATGAAAAATGAAAGAGAATAGAAAAATGAGACTTTGGAAGGTCCATGTTTTACCACTGCTATAGAAAACAGGCGACTTGGTACATTTCTTGAAGTCTTTTTCCTATTTAAACATACATGCACACGTGTGTGTATGTGTATACATATAACACACACATACATATACACATGTAACTACAGTGTACATGCAATTTCCTCATTTTTTCAGCCAATGCTTTAGTATATTGCTACATAGTCTCTATCATTGGGAATGTGTTATATTTATATAACAGTTCTTTTTGGAAGTACTTGGTGAGCATCTTACATATTTTAATATTAGTAATGGACATCTTACAGGTATTTGACCCCATCTTTAAGTGTTTTCTTAGAAAAAAACTTTTTGAGCAATTGTAAGGTCAAAAGATATGCACATTTTTGAGGTTTTTATTTTAATTTTCCTGGGGAATGTTGCCTGTATTTAAACACAAGGGCTTGCACAAACATGTTGTAATACATGGTTTGACTTATTTCAGATCCTTACACAGATTCATTTAACTCATATTTTTTTTCCTTTTAACTTTGGTTTGGTTTGATTGAGGTGGCTTTAGGAGATACGGATTGGAGCCTAGCCAAATTCTGATAAAATCAGAGACATAAAACTTGAAACTGGGCAAATTCAGTCACTATTCCCCATTAATCAGCCAATTTGTTGCTTCTGCAAGTGGCCCCAGAGCACTTGGGGCCCTGTATAGTGCTTGACCCAGAGCAGTCTTAGTGCATTGGCTACGAATTAAACTCGGATGAAGATCAACGGAGAGATCAGAGTTAACCTGCAGCTTGACAGAAACAGAAGGTGATGGCACCACTGCAGCCCAGGTGGCATGTGCCCAGGAAGTCTGGCGATGCCCGTTGACAGCAGCTTCACTCCCACAGGCTCCTTGGGCAGACAGGAAGGCGTAGCACTCTGAGCTGCACATCTGGCCTTGGATCGAATGCACCCAAGCATGAAGGAGCAAGCCTATCCGGGTCAAGGCACAATGAGCCCGCAGCCCCACGTCACAGAGAGACTGTCAGCGGTGGGGCAGGGGGGAATCTATTTCCTGTTTGAGAACGCATCAGGCTTCCATCTTGCTGTTCACACCACCTTTTTATTCTGAAATAATTGTAGCTCTGCAGAAAGTTGCAATAAGTTTGCAACTTGGGGCAGGGGGATCCTTTTACCCTTCATCCAATCATTTGTCCCATTGATTGATCTTTGTAAAAGGAGAGTACAGCATCAAACACGGGGTCTGACATTTCTCCAATGTCTGTGTGTCATTCATTATTATGACATGTGCAGATCTGTGCTAGAACCACAGCAATCAAGGCACAACCTTGACACCCCCAAGGATGTCCCCAGGCCACTCCTCAGTCACGTGGCTTAGCCTCCACTCTTCACACCATCTCCACACCTGTTATTTCCTTTCTATCGCTGAGTAACATTTCATGGTTATATGTGAAGCAAAAATCCCTCATTTTGTTTAACAGTTCAGCTATTCAACAACTTTGGTGCTATCTCCTAGTTTGAACTATTACCAACAAAGTTGCTGTGTGCAATATAGTTTAGAGTTTTGTGTCAACATATTTTCATTTCTTGTGTGCAATTGCTGAGTCAAATGGTAATTGCTTCTTTATTTTTATTTAAAAAGCCCATTTGCTTCTAGAATGACTGCATCATTCTGCATCCCCTCCAGATGCCCATGAAGAGCCCACAATTTACACACCACTGCTTCCCACTTCACGTGTGCAGGCAGGTGTGTGAGGATACATCCTCCGGCTCTTGGTTTGCATGTCCTTAGTGGCTGTTGCTCAAAGGGTGCTCCAAACATGACTGTCTTTGCATAGACTTACATGCCATGCATACACTCATTGACAGGTGTCTTCATGCCTCTTGGCTACATTTTCAACTGTTTTCATTAGTGCATTACAGTTACACAGAGTAGTGGGCTGCATTCTGACATATTCAAAATGCCTATAGCATAATTTGCTCCATCTCATACTGCTGAATTTCCCCCTTCCCTCTCCTCCTTCCCCACCCTGATCCCCTTCCTCCACCCTACTAATCTTCCTTCTGTTTATTTGCTGTTTTTTAATTGGTTCATTATATTTTACACGTAAAAGTGAATTTCACTATAATCCATTCATATATGCACATAGCATAATTGGTCAATTTCAGTCCACAGTATCCCTCTTTCCCATCTATCCCTCTTCCCTCGCCCAGAGTACCTGGCAACTCTACTCTTCTTCCTTCTATTTTCATGAGACAGAGCTTCTTTGAAATTCCTTGTTTCTCTCTAGGTTGCTTGTTTGAGGGGATGCTAATATGTTCTAGGTACATGGTTTTGTCAACCTGTCATGTGCACATATTTCCTCCTGGTCTAAGATGACCCTTTCCTCCTCCTTACAAGTTCTTTTATCTGATGCCTTCAGCCTGCCTATTCTCTCTTTCATGGGCCATGGTGTCATTGTCATATTTAAGAACCTGCCACCAAGTTCTAGATCCTGGAGATTTTTTCTATATTGTCTTCTAACAGATTCATAGTTCTACACTTAACCTTTAGATCTGTGGCTCACTTTACATTATGGCTGCCTGCTATGTGGCTTACATCAAGGTTTATTTTCCTGCCTATAGATGTCCAGTTGCCTTCGTCCATTGATGGAAAGACTGTCTTCCTCTATTGAACGCTTTTACCTCTTTGTCCAAGTTTGTGGGCCATGCTTCTTTGGGTCTGTTATCGAGTACTTCATTCTGTCCTCTTGATCTTTGCCCCGATTTCCTGCAGATTCCCACAGCCTCCATCCGTGCACTTCCCAGCCTGGGAAGCTGGCAGTTTCTCCTCCAACTTCATTCTTCTCCTTCAGAATTGTTTGAACTGATCTGAAGAATATTTGTTTCCATATTTATTTTAGAATATCAGTCTCTATATCTACCAGAAGTCTTGCTGGGATTGTGAATCACAGTAACGTGGTGTGTCAATGTGAAGAGATTTGACAACCTTATTATTTTACATCTTCCAATGCATAAACATGGTGTTTCTTCCTTTATCACAATCTTAAAAACTTATTTGCATTAGCATGTTATAGTTTTAGCATGGAAATCCTGTCCATATTTTATGACATGCACACCTAAATGTGTGATTATCACTGACTGATTGTAAATAGCATTGTAACTTATTTATCACAAATTCAGTTGCAGTGTATAGCAGTGCAATGGATTTTTGTGCATTGATCTCAAGTCACGTGACATTGCTGAAATCACTTACTAGTCTTTATGGTTTTTAGAGATTACTTGGGATTTTCTGTGTAGACCATAATGACATCTGCAAATATAATCAATGGTAATTCACTCTTTCTGATCAATATGCCTTCTCTCTCTCTCTCTCTCTCTCTCTCTCTCTCTCTCTCTCTCTCTCTCTCTCTCTCTCACCTTGTTTTACTACTTGAGTTTCCAGTAACATGTTGAACAGTCGCTGTAAGATTGGAAATCCTTTCTTTGTTCCCAGTCTCGGGGTAAAGCTTATCCCAGGCTTTCAGCATTTAACCATAGTGTGTCCTGTAGATTTTTGCTGATGTTCTTTAAGAAGTTAAAGAAGTTCTCTATTTCGAATATTTGGGGCAAACATCAAGAATGGTTGTTTGATTTTTTTCCAAACACTTTCTATACTATCTGATATATCTACATATGTTTACATGTATCATATCAAATGATTTTCAAATACTGAGTAAACTTTCATCCTTGGAATAAGCTTCCCGTATGATGGAGTTTAGTCATTTTTAGACATTGTGGAAGTTTATTTGCTAATACTTTATTTAGCACTGTTGCATCTATATTTATGTAGGATGTTGGTCAACAGATTTCTGTTTTGGATCGTCTCTGTCTATCCTTTGGGATTAGGATAATCCTGGCTTCTTGAAGCGCTGGGAAGTATTGCCTGCTCTTCTGTTTGGTGTAAAATTGATGTTAATTCTTTAAACTTTCCCCACTGAAACCATGTAGGCCTGGAAATTTTTATTCTGGAAGACCTTTAATTGCATTTCCAATTTCTCTAACAGTTATGGGGCTAATCAAAGGATGGATTTCATGTTGCAAGAGCAGTATTTTTTCTTTCCAAATTGTTACATTCCTTGTAGTTTATCAGTTTTGTGTGTGTGCAGAGTGGACTTTGATATTCACTTATTGTACTTCTGGTGGACTCAGTGTCTGGGATTTCTCCCACTTTTCCCAGTGAGAGCAGTCTGGGTCATCTCTCTGGTTTTCCTTGCCACTGCTGCTAGGCATGTCAATCATAGTGATTCTTTTTTAAAAAACCAGAAACTTTTTTATTTATATAAATTTCTCTGTTTTTCAGGTTTGTATTCATGATTTCTATAGTCTGTTTGTTGTGTTTTCAATCTCGTTGATTTTTAATGGTATCATTATGACTTTTTTCTTCTGTCTGCTCTGAATTTATTTGCACTTCTAGTTTCTCCATGTGGGAGCAGGTGACTGATGTAACATGTTTTGCTGTTTTGTTTCTTTTTCTTTTTTTCCTTTTTCTGTTCTGGGGATTGAACCAGGGCACAGGGCCTGCTTGGTTTCCCAGGGTGGCCTGCAACTTGCCGTCCTCTTGCCTCAACTTCCCAAGATGCCGAGGCCGCAGGGGTGTAGCACCAGCCCAGTGGTGTGCCGTTTGCTGAGATGTCCTAGGATCACCAGTTTCCCTCTCATACTGTGCTAGCTGCTTCTCAGAAATGCTGACATGCCGCATGTGTTCATTTCCATTTGACTCCTTTTGTTATTTAGAAATGTTGTTTAATTTCTCAGAGGTCTGGCTTTCTTCTGATGGGCTTCTGTTACTCTTGTTTAGGTGCGTTCCATTATGGTTGGGTAGCACACTCCGAGAGATTTCAAAATTTACCGAGGTTTTTTATGGCCCAGGATGTCCTTTCGTTTGTGCTCAGGGGGCTCTTGAAAGGAGCATGGGTTGTGTCCTAGAGATCGCACTTAGGTGGCCATTATGGATGATGTTGTTCCTCTTCTTGTCCGGGCAGACTTCCTCTCCAGCTTGTGGGTGGATTATTGAGTGAAGGGGGTTGAAATCCACAAGTGGGATCATGGCTGTTTCTCTTCCCAGTTCAGTCCTGGTTTGCTTCACATTCTGCAGGTCTCTGGTTCAGGACACACATTTAGGCCTCTTGCCTTCTTTGTGGCGTGATCCTCTTGTGACTATGAATGCCCCCTCTACATGTTTCTGTGGAAAGCCACCTGTTTTGTTGAGGATTGGGTATCTCCTGTCCTCCTGGACCCCTCTGGTCCCCTCCTCCCCCGGTGCCAGCTAGTGGGCTGTTGAGCCCATTCATCGCCTATGTTTGTTTGCCAATGTGTTTTCTTTGGTTCTGTAATTTGTATTTTCTTTGTATCTTCCATTTATTTTGTAACCTTTTGTGTTTTTAATGTTTTGGTGGTATTTGTGCTTGTTCATTTAAACATTTTTATAGTGGCTTATAGTGGTTGCTTTAAAATCCTTGCAAAATAATTTCAATGTAGAGGAAAGTGAAGGGCGGGGAGTGGAGGGGATGTGGGGATAGGAAAAATAGTAGAATGAAACAGACATTATTACTTTATGAATATATATGTGACGACATGACTAATATGATTCTGCAACTTGTACACTCACAAAATGAGAAATCATATCCCATCTATATATGAT
Organism: Ictidomys tridecemlineatus; assembly: GCF_052094955.1. NCBI lineage: Eukaryota > Metazoa > Chordata > Mammalia > Rodentia > Sciuridae > Ictidomys > Ictidomys tridecemlineatus. The sequence continues at coordinate 116,202,675 of NC_135488.1, read as the reverse complement.
ATATTAAAGTGCATAAATGTATTCTATGTCATATATAACAAAACAAATAAAAAAATTAAACCTTGCCAAATAATTTTACTGTTCACACCCTCTTGGTTTGTTGTCCTATGATATTTCTTCCTCATTCAGTTGGAGACCTTCCTGGTTCTTGGCATGATGAATGGTTTTCTAATGAGGAGTGGGCATTTTGGACATCAGTGTTTGAGACCCTGGGTCTTGTCACAGCTTGTGTCTTTGGGGCCTACACCTACTCCTCTGTGGTGGCTGAACGGGGGCTTTCCTCCCTCATTTCTGCTGGGTAGGGTGAGTCCCCGCGGAGTGCTCCTGGCTGCTGCTGGGCAGGATGGGGGTCATTCTCTGCAGCAGGCCTCAGTGGATCCCGTAGCAGGAGCACCCTACGCTGCTGTCCCCAGTGGAAGTGGCTTGTGGACTCCATGCTGGTGAAAGCCACTACTGTGAACAGGGTGCCAAGGAGTCGCTGCAGGGGCAGGGGGATTCCATATTGACAGCCCGAGTCTACCAAGTGGTAAGGCCTTCAGGTGAGTTTACCTGAGCTACGTGTTTAGGGACTTTCGTAATCCCTAAAGGCCATTCCTCCCGGGAAAGAAAGCACCAAATTATGCATCTACTGAACAGAAGGGCTAGAGTGAACTACCGCCTTTGAGAGTGAAAGGAAGCCAGTGTTGGCTGAGAGAGCGTTAAGTGGTAGACAGCTCCTGCCGGCCCCAGCACATTCTTCTCAGCTTGCCTTCTGTACCCCATCTTGACCGTGTCCCGCGGAGGGAGTGGTCTCACGGCCCTCACTCACCTGCCTCCATGTAATTCTGCAGCTTGAGGAGGTCCACTCACCTCCATCAGGTGCCCTCTCCTCTTCACAAGTTCTCTGTCCCCAGAAAACTCTCTGTTCCACCAGCCTTCCAGTCCTCCAAGCTCCTGAGTCCCTCCACTGAAAAGTCTCGCCCGACCACAGAGAGCTTTTGCTCCTTTGGAACTCAATGTCGTTTCCACCAAGTCTCAAGGTGCATTACCAGGTTATTTTCTCATGAGATGTGTCCTAGGACCCAAGTTATCTGTAAAATCTTTGGGGAAATATTGGGAGATTACATTGCTCAGAAAAATAATCCCAGGGACTCTCCCATGTTCTTCTAGGCTAAGCATTTGAATGAAGAGGAACGGAAGAAAACCAAATTAGGAGGTGATGGTTTAGGACATAATAAAATTGAGTGATCATATATTACCGGAAATGACTTCTAAGATTACCCACAGACAAAAATGCAAAAGGAAAACTGTACGAGCGCTTTGAAAACAGGAAAATACCCCAGAGTTTATTTTCTTAGACAATTACAGAGAAATACTTACTGTAGAGCAGAGTTTAAATAAATTTCATAATTTTCATTATTATTTACCAAACAGTAATATCTGGTCAAGATCTAAGGCACCAGCACAATTCACCATGGCCAAGTTGTGCCCATCGATAGATGAATGAATCAAGAAAATGTATTTTATATATGCAGATTTTTGCTCAGCCATGAAGAAGAATAAAATTATGGTGTTGCTAGTAAATGGTTGGAAATGGAGATAATGAAATAAATGAGACTCAAAACTCAAGAGCGGAATGTTTTTTTCTCATACTTGGAAGTTAGAGCAAAATAAGGGGAAGAGGGTTGGGGATGGGTTATCGTGAAGATACAGGGGAGATCAGTGGAGTGGAGGAAGGAGATCAGGAGGGAGGGGAGGTGGGCGGGAAAGAGGAGGAAGTATGGAATGGACTTAACAAAACCACCTCATGTGAACACATGAATACGCCTCATGGAATTTCACCTGTGTATATAAAGAACTCATCAAAAATAAACAAGTGAGCCTACGAAGGTCAGTAGAGGGAGGAGAAGAAGGGAAGGGGATGGGAAAGCGGGGAAGGAAACTGAAATCCCATTTCTTCATGTGTGATTATTGTCAAAAGGAACCCAACTGCTATGTATAACTGCAAAGCTCTAATAGAATATATCTTATCAAAATGAAGAAGCCACGTATTCCTTTGTAGTTATGTTTTAACACTGATTTTTACCTCTTTTCTTATCAGAAATGGTTCCTTGAACTTGGACATATTGCAGTTTGGGGTGAGGTTTCTTGAGTTTGTCTGTGGTCTGCTCCTTGGATTATTTGTCCAGGAGCTAGGCATGTCCTACATGAACTGCGTGTTCTCAGATCCCTAACAAGGCACTGGGTCTGCAACGCGACTGGGCTTTCTGAGCCAAACCCCTTGTGCGGGCTTTGCAATTCTTTCCTAAGTCATGGTGTCATAGCTGGGGCTTCGTCTCCCTCTCTGCTCTATCTTCCAGTTCAGTCCTGGTTGGCTTCACATCACTCTGCAGGTCTCTGGTTCAGGACACACACATTTAGGGCTCTTGCCTTCTTTGTGGTGTGGCTTTCTTCTCCCTGATTGTCTCTTGATCACAAAAGTAATGCTGTATCTCCAGCTTCAGCCTCCACTCCAGGAAGGACGATCAAAGTGACAAGGAAGAAGGGGTGGTGTCTATTCCCGGAAGGCCAACTTTCCAGAAATCCCCAGCTGACACACGCACTTACACTGCCCGGTCCATGACTGCTGTGAGGGTAGCGTGATACACGTCATTAGGCATTCTTTGATCCTAGCACATTGCCACTGCTGGCTAAGTGAGGAAGGGAAGAGTGGCTCTTGGGTGGAGCTGGTAATCTTGCCGCGCCAGGTCAGAGCTCCCTTGGTAGCTGCGTACAGAAATGGATCCAGTCCTTAGGAGGCCGGTTCCCAGTGCCCTTGTGCAGAACGTGGAAATGCTTTCCTGAGCCACTCTGGAAACACACTGAGACGGAGCGGAGGCCCCAGGGTCCTCGAGTGCTCTCCTGGCCCCTGCTTTCTCCTTGCAGAATAATATAAGCGTCATCCACTTGTTCTTGATCTTCTCCTGGTGTCTGTCTGCATCACCTTTTCATGTCGCCCACCAGAAACAAGCGTCATACTTTCCATCTGTGGTTCAATGCCACATTCTGAGTTCAGAGACCTTCTCTTTCCCTTCAGAAGGGGACAGCTCCCCCCATTATTGATCGAATGTTGCAGGGATGTCTTACAAGTGACAGACATAAAAGGCCCCCTGCGTGAGGAACTCCATTTTCACCACCCGCCGCGCGCGGCGTTCTGTGTGGACGCATTTTCACACGCATCTAGAGTGACCACAGATCTGACAGAGAAAGACAAAAACAGAAAACACAGTCAACCTTGGCTCTCTTTGAGCCATTTCAAGTTCTGTGGTTGTGGCTGATAACCTATCTGCATTGGAAATGTTTCCTTTGTCAGCCCTGCAGCTTCTGTGAACACTATTTTTTTTTTTTAAGAAAAAAAAAAGTATCTCAACTTAGCATAGCAAAGCCCTTTTCTAAAGGGCCTATAAATAATTCTGAATTCCTGGTGCTGCCTCGAAATGTAGCTCCACTGAGCTGCAATGTCGGCTCTTTCTCTGAAACTGGAGTAGTCATTCAAAAATAGTTTCACTCAATTTAACTGCCTATTGAACCCTCTAAATTACAGATATTAAGCCTTTGGTTTCACAACAAACTTAATGAACAGTTCTGACAATCTATAAGCAAGGCCACTGGAAATTCATGGGCCAGATGGAATCACAGATTACACCATTTTCCTACTGGCCTGCAATTTTCTGGCACCTGGATCCACATTCCAGGGATACATATTATGTCTGGTGCAATAATTCCTGCCCCTGATAACTGAATTGGTGCTTTAGAATGCTCTGTGCAAGCCGAGAAATGCCTTCTAACTTCAGTCATGATTCTCTGAGATACCAGGTGCTGCTCAACCTCCTGGTGACGGATTGTGAGGTGGTCTACGGAGGGAGGCAGCTTTTGAAATCTTATTAAGGTTCACTAGTGTGTAGGGACTGGAAAGCCTGTAAGAGGAAGAGGAAGAACGGGGGAAGCAAGAGCACACAATGGAACAGGAGATCTGTGAAGACCTGGAAGACCTCACACTGTGCCCGTGCATCCCAGGACCTGCGCCGTGCATCCCGAGTCCTGTGTTGCTAGGACACCTAGCACTCTTTCCACCCCTTCACCTTGATCAGGCTGTATTCAAAGAGCTCCACCCCACTGTCTTCCCGAGAGTAGGGAACAGGTTCTCCTTGAGGAGAGGTTTGCCACGTTTGCCCCTGTATCCCCACATCCCCGTGGAAGCTGAAAAACAGTCCACTCTTGAGCTTCCACTGTTGGTCCCCTGAATGCATGAACCTCTGTCCTGGTGAGTACTTTCCTCTGATGCTAATCAAGAAACCTGTTAAAAGGAGGATTTTTATCTAAGAGAGAAGGACAACTGAAGAGGAAGCCAAGACACGCTTCAGGCCTCTACGTGGGATGGGCAGGAGGGCTGCTCATCTGCACCAGCTCCGCACTCTCTGGGAGCCCCCTCACCTGGGGCGCAATGAGGACTGTCAAGAGGGTGACCCTGGCAGGAAGCCACGAGAGGATGTCCCAGGTCCTGTGGGGGTCAAAGGCATTTGGCGAGGAGTCGAGGACGTGCCACCAGCTTACGGCAGCCCCCACAGAAGCTGCCGGAAAGCACCAGCCCGGGGCTTCCCACTGCAGGCTGAAGGTCCCGGCAGGATGGGAGAACAGCTGCCTTATTTGCAGACCTGGAGCCAAAGCCCAAGCAGGCAGAGATGGTCACCCATGTGAGGTGGCAGGGTCACTGTCATCAGTGTCACACTGCCAGCCCAGGGTCCCCATGCCCCTGAGAGACTGAAAACTGGTAAATGACTCAGGAGGGCCATTTTCATATTCCGAACATTCGTGTGGATCAGATTTCTATGACCATTAAGATGAAGGGGGGCTGATATTTCCTGACTTACTTTGGGCTGAAATTGCAGTGATGTAAGTTATTATCCAGTGAGGATCTGGTAGGTGGGGAGGTGCCAAGGATACCTAAACCATGATAAATGTTTCAAACTATTTATTAAATGGACTTTGCTCAGATTTTTAGGTGATCTCTAAAATTTCTTTGAAGTCTATGAACAGGAGGTTCTCCGGGAGGAGCTGTTCTGCCCTGCAGGGATCTCCCAGTTGGTGCACCCTCCTCCCTCACTGCTCCGAGCTCCGGCTGTCAGGCAGGGCCAGGTGACTCTTGGCACCTGTAATCTGTGAGCAGAGGGCTGTGTGCAGTACAGGGCTCTCCTCCTCCTTTGTTGCCCTGCGGTGACAAGAGCATTCTGAGCGGAGTCTGGGTCTCCTCTGCTTCTCTCCCCCTGCCAGCCCTCGTAGCCATGTAGCCTGAGGAAGGAGAAGGCTCCGTGGTGGTCTGTCCATCCACACAGTCTAAAGCATCCTCAGTCAAGCTTTAGTGTTCCTCCAGTACTCGAGTGCCCTGTCAGGTGCTTCTGACTCACGACTGCACTTTCTGCTTGGAAGGGCCGATGATGGGCCACTGTGCCCCTGGACTGCAATCCCTTTCCTTCATTTTTCAGGACTCAAGCCCGTCTCCCTGCAGCTGTCCCCAGGATCAACAGATAAAACCCAAGATGGTAGCACAGTTGGCCGAGTTCAAATCAGAACTCTCTGAGGTCCCTCCTCTGAGTTTTTCTTTAAAGTCTGTTGACAGGAGCCCTTCACAGCAGCACTCCAGTGCCATCAAAGCAAGTGGACACTGTTTCCAGGACCCTCACCCAAACGAAGGATGCTCAAGTCCCTTAAGGAAAACGGTGCAGTAGGCCCTGTGCACCTCTTCCTGGGTACCTTACATCATCCCTAGATGACTTACACAACCAATACAATGTAACTGCCATATGAACAGTTATTTGACTGCATTGTTTAGGGACCCATGACAGGAAGAGAGTCTCTACTTGCTCAGTACAGACACAAGTTTCTCTTCCTTTTTATTTTTTTATTTTTGTTAATTGAACCCAGGGATATTTCATCATTGAGCCAAATCCCCAGACCTGTTTCTTTTCTTTTCTTTTTTTTTTTTTTTTGAGAGAGAGAGAGAGAGTGAGAGAGAATTTTTAAATATTTATTTTTTAGTTTTCGGTGAACACAACATCTTTATTTTATTTTTATGTGGTTCTGAGGATTGAACCCAGCGCCCCGCGCATGCCAGGCGAGCGTGCTACCGCTTGAGCCACATCCCCAGCCTCGACCTGTTTATTTTCTTATTTAGAGACAGGGTCCTGCTGAGTTGCTTAGGGCCTTGCTAAGTTCTTGAGGCTGGATTTGAACTTTTATCCTCCTGCCTCAGCCTCCTGAGACTCTGGGATTACAGGTGTGTGCCACCCTGTCCAGCTTCTTAACATATTTGATGGCAGTTGGATGCAGAACTGAGGATATGGAGAGCCAAGTGTACACACACTACCTTTCCCTTTCTAGAAATAACAAATAGTAGATCACTCTTCTTATCCCTGACCTTAAATTTTATGTCTGCAAAATGTGTCAATCACTATGCAAACTTTGCCACTGGTAAAGCTGTTTATTGCAGCATTTCCAACGATGTGCACCACCTCGGATGCAAGCAGTCAAGTTGCTGCACCGCTCTGATTGTCTATAAAGACTTTCCTCTCTTCTCTCATCTCCTGACCTATAATGAATCTACTTTCTTTCTCTGCAAGTATCTCATGTATCTCCAGAAAGATGAACTGTTTTCACAGTCAGCAGTACCTGGCAGAGAGATGCATGTGGTGGTGGAGACAGTGAGTACTGCTTTCAGACTGATTAAATAAAGCCTGCCGTGGGGGTGGAAGGAGACTGGGTGCAAACTTCAGCAAATACAACCAATGCATTAGAATGCAGCTCTAGGGTCTCATTTTAAAATAGAATTCAGGCACCAGAAGAAGCCTTTAAAGATATTGGCAGATATCTTGTCTTTACATCACATTTCATGTAGAGGACACCGTGGATTAAAAGACGAACGTGATCCATGGAATGGCTTTCCCTCGTACATCAATCTATTTTAAATCCGTTTTATTTAAAGAGGATTTTTGCATCTATTTTTTCATCTGCTATTGCAATGTTACTCAAAATCAACCTCAGAAATAGTTTCAAACTATTAATTCCTGTCTGTATTTTCCATTGGCGCTTCACTTCATCCAACATTTATTTAGAACCTACTGTTTGCAGACTGTAAGATGAAGACTGTTACCTTCGGGGGAAAAACATGAAGCTACTGCCGGGAAGTGGACTGGAACTTACTTTCCTTTTCAAACTCCACAGCTTTGTCCCCAGGACCTACCCTGGTCCTGTTCTCCTCCCGAGGTCATGACAGGTGATGAAGGACGCGTGGGCTCCCCTTCCTGTTTTATCAGGCTCTGAGCTTCTAAATCTGTTTCCCCTTTTCCTGATTCTCCTGTTTTCAAGTCACTAATGAGGGGTTCAAATGCCAAGTGGAGTGCTGTCTGCTGGGAGATGAAGCTGGAGGACTGAACTGCAGCACTTTTACCGCAGAGTGCGATTCCTGGCGATTGCGGGGAAAGCCCGAGAGGAGGAGGCTGCTGACCCCAGAGCTTCAGGAATCACCGGGCAGCCCGGGGACATGGCTTCTGCCTGGTCATGAGCTTTCCTTGCTGGGAGTTTCCTGCCAGGACCTCTTGAGGGGGCATGGCATGCTCTAACAACCTGACATTGCCATTAACACATTTAGGAACAAAGAAAAGCAAGATTCATTTTGAAAGTCTATTTCCTCATTTGCTCTAGTGCCTGGAGTACAGGGAAGAGCCTTGGCCTGGTTCCCTAATCATGGACCAGCAAGCCACCCCGAAAACCACAGAATCTAATTCTTAACAAAATTTTGGTTCAAAATAGGCAAAGAATTAGAAAATGGTGGACTGTTAAATTTTAAAAAAAATGTCTAAATAAATTAGAACTTAGAAGCAGACTGACCATGTAGCTGTCAACCTGGGATAACCCTAAGCAGGTGGACCGGGTGTTTTCGTACTTTGAAAAAGAGGCTCAGGGAAGAGCAGAGATGGAGCTTACTTTGTATAGATTTCACCATCTGCAGAGGAGCACGTGGAAGGTATTATCTGAGTTTCCTCAACCAGGTACATAAAATATGCTTTGATGGCAAGCAGGCCTGTCCTCGCAGACTCACCTTAAACTTCTCCCTGAGGTTACAGCTGCCGTGGAAGTGAACTGACATCTGACATTTCTCCTGGAGACTATGGTGTGGCAAGGTTGGAAGGCCTTTGGAATTCTCAGGGATGGTTTCTGCTGCTTTGACTTTTATGACAAGAATCAATTAAATCATCCATCTCTCAAATAACGTTTCTCGCTGATTTTAAGATACGCTTGAGCTCTACTACTGTCTTTAGACTTCAGATGCCTTAATTTTTAAAAAGATGTATTTCAATGGACTGCTTTAACAAAGTTGCACAATAATCTCCTTTTTAAAACTATCTGCAGTTGGGAGGGAGAAAATATCTTTCTTTCATGTGTTTTCATATTTACATGGAAAAAAATGGAACTCTAGATATAAAGCAAGGGCACAGTGGGCACAGGCTGCGTGGGGTCCACCTGTGGGGCTCCTAATGAGCCACAGGATGTCAAGGAGGGTCACAGGCAGCTAAAAGCCAAAAGGTTTCTAAAACCATGCAGACATCTCAGGTTTCTTTAACATCAGGACCCTAACAATAATAACAATAATAATAATGCCTTTTATTTTATTTTCTTGTGATTGTCTATGCAAATTTAAAAACAAGGCAAAGCAAATGTTATGGGTTGAATTGTGCCCCTGCAAATTCGTGTGGCAAAGTCCTAGCCCTCCCCGTACCTGCCCCCACCCCACCCACCAGCTCTGTGACCTTATTTGGAAACAGGACCAATGGGCCAGACTGGAAGACCGTGGACCCCTCAGACAGTATGACAGTGTCCTTATGAGAAGGGGCAATCTGGGCTGGACCCACGCAGAGAGGTCACATTGTAGAGATGAAGGCTCAGGTAGGATGGGGAAAGAAGGCCTGGAACAGGCTTCACCAGGAGCCAGCCCGGCTACCAGCCTCTAGGCTCCAGAACTGTGAGCAGAGGCCTGCCTGTGGCTTTAGGCCACCTGGTTGGGGCTGCTTTGTTACAGCAGCCTTAGGAAACTTGTACGATTTTTGACTGTCTGTTTTACTCTTTGGGATTGTTTTTATTCTAGGTCTTAATTAAGAAAACAAACAAACAAACAAAAACAGTACTGGAAGAAATCATTGAGAGAAGGACGATAGTGGTGTCCTGCTGGCCGTCTCCCAGGGCAGGAGAGAGAATGACAACTAGGTGAGCAAGGACGTCATGGTTCAGAGCATCACACAGAGAAGACCCGCCCAGCATCTCCAAGGCTACCTTCCTCCAGGCTCAGAGGATGACAGATGAAGAGCTGAAAAGAAAGCCTTCCTGGACATGGGGAAGAAGCAGGGTGTGGACCTGGGGCAGAGTTCCTCCGGGCTAATTCCACTCCTCTTTGCATTCTTGCTGGAAGAGCCAGCCTCCCTCCACTGCACAGTGAGGCTCCCCTAGTGTTCTGCGCGTTTCAACCTGGAAACAAACTCAGGGATATGAGACAACCCTTTTCCTCCAAGTTGTCCCCACTTCACTGAATCCAACCCATTGTACACCTTGTCCTTCTTTCCTATTGTCACATGTCCCCCTTTACTGGGAAAGCTTGTCTTGGCTCACACTTCACAGAGATGCCCTTGGTATGTGGGAAAGGTTGGAGCCCCTCCCGCCTCCTTTTTCTGGAAGAAGCCTAGCATTCAGGGAAACTTTGGTTTTAGGCGATTTTCTCCGCTCTCTTAAATTACAGAAAACTATTTATTTCATGAGTTATGAATCTCAGGACAAAAAATATTTATATGAGTAAAGAATACACCAAAAAGAGTTTAAAATATTATCTCTGTTACATCTTATATTGTTTTTTCAGAGAAAAGTGAAATGGGGATTGATACAGGTGACCCTGCAACCTTTGCCTGGAGATGCTACAGAAGTCAGAGCTGTTAGGAGGGTGGTGACAAATACTCCCAGCCTCCTGGAGCCGCCTTTCCAAAGCCATGACCTGAGGCCAGTGCATAGTCCCTGGAGCACCTCCGGCAGGAGTGAGCAGAGCTGCAGGACCTGGTGAAGGACCTGGGTCCACCCAGAACTCCTCCTGAGTCCAGGTAAGGCAGGTGACCCATGGCTTGCCTCAGGGCTCAGAATGAGAGGCTGACCGGCATTGAGACAGGCTCTGCGGCCTGGCTGTGATGTCACAGAGGACTGTGTCCCTCACCCATCTTTCTTGAGTGGGAAGTGGAGAGAGCCCAGATGAAGAGTCTTCTCCCTGACACTGCATTTTAGACCAGACCTCTGGGGAAAATGGGCTTCAAGAAGGTGAAGGGTCTTGGGGCTTGGTACTCTTGCAGAATATGATATAATAGCCAAGTATTGGAAAGGACATTTCAAGGCTTTCATTTATTGTTTCATTTTATTTATTGTTCATATGAGAGTAAATTTGGAAAGCTATGTATAGAAGCCTGCAGGGTCATTAGAAATCGTTTCCAATAAAAGAAAATACTATTTTTCCTTTGGTCTTGAGAGTTTCCACATCACAGTATCAAAACAGATATATAAATATCTCCTCTTCTGACACATCATCCCAGGATTCAAGAGCTAATGTCAACCTGTGACCCTCCCATAAATATAGAGATAGACGGAAGTTTCCAAAAATAACTCATTTACAGGAATGAACTCCTTTTTTTGCCCACAGATCTGAGCCGACCGTTAGAGCCCATACAATCACAATAGGTAGGAGAAAGCAAGCATGGCCATTTCCTTTCCTTTGCCTTATAATCACGGACGCTGCTTTTCTTTATTTTTAGTTCTTGTTTACACATGTCTAGTCTTGATGATGCCTGATGCTTCCACAAAGGAAGCTGACAGTACAGTAACAAGAACCTCACCAGATAGCACACCCGTGAGGGACGGCGAAGAGAAGGCAGGAAGAAAGGACAGAAAAATAAACAGACGAGTACGGAGCATCCTGGCTCCTAGTGAAATCTGAGGAACTGGGCGACATTTTTCATTTAATAGTAAACTCATTCCATCTCACAGGAAAGTAAGATCATTTCCAGCCCCCAAATTCTGAGATAAATAGGTTATGCAAAACCCTTGTGTGTGACATGCAGAATATGATAGAATGGGTCTTCCCTAATCAGCACTTCAAGCCCAGAGGAAGTGTGCGGTGTGTTGATTGTCTCCTTTTTCCTATTGGCTGCAGGGTGAGTCAGCTGGGGGGCTCTGTGAGCGCCCGCCCTGGGCTGAGGGCTACCCACGTTTGTCCCAGGGGCCAGCTGATGTCCAATCTGACTCAAGTGAGGAGAGAAGCCTGGAGAACCCTGAGGAGCGAGTGGCTCATGACTCTTAGCGTATTCCTTCAGGGGACGTGCCCCAGGTGGGTGTGTGACCAGAGCTTCCCCAGGGGCCGTCACTCGGGAGGACCAGAGAGCAGGCGTTTCGTGTCACTGCTGAAAGGTGATCGGTGTGCTCCACGCTGAGAGAAACACTGCACACCCCGCGTGAAGAATGGAAGAGCGGCCCGAGTGTCCCATGGCAGGCCCGCCAGGCGTGTGAGAGGTGGCAGGTCTTCCAGGTGCGCCCACCCTCAGCTGCAGAAAGCAAGGGAGCAAGGAGCACCCCGCCCCTCGGGGAGTCAAAGAGAAGGCCAAAGGAAGGACGGGGGTCCAAAGGGACCCCCACCTTGGCGGCTGAGCTGCAAAACAAGGAGCCCACTCAGCGGGAAAAACCTCCGCTACTTTTTAAAATGAAAAATAAAATAAATTAAAAAGGGGAAAACATAAGCCCCTGGAAGGACTATGAATCGAAAGCCCACAGCAAACACGGCATGAAGTGAAGAGTGTTAAGAGAAGTCTCACCGCATCAGGAGAAGAGACCCGTCACCAGTTCCCACGATGGCTTTGAGGGGCCATGAGACCGGAATGAGAACCGTGCCAACGTGGCGTGGAGGATCCCAGCAGAGACAGCGCGTCTTCACTAACAGACACTTTGACATGGTAGAGACAAAGGAGCTGCAATCTCAATGATTATACCCGATCGTTTCTTAAGTAGCAAAAACAAAAAATTTGAGAATTAAATGGAAAAATATCAAAAGGTATATGTTAACATTGTAATATCAGTGCAAGTACATAATAGTAAACACAATAATAAATATGTAACTCCCATGTGAAGTAAACTACACTGTGCGGGGACACATCCAGGAACTTTAATTAAAATGACAACCTTAATCCTAATTAAGATGTCAATCCTCTAAAATAAACAATTAAGTCTAATAAAATTTCTGTCATTATCTTAACAAGGATATATTTGGGAGCTGGACAAATTAAATATAAGATTTATATAGAAGAATAAATATGTGAGCATTGCCAAGAACAATGTGAAATATATGCATAATTTAGGTAGATTTGTTCTATCAAATATTAAAATATTCTAAAAAGTTACTATTATAACAAAATAAGCTGTTCCAGAAGAGAAAATTGATGACTATGTCCAAGAATGCATGAAAGTTAATTTATAATACATTTGTAATTGCAAATGGGAGAGGAAAAATAAGTTTCTCTATAAATGATGTTGAGAAAATAAACATTTTGGGGAAAATTTTATGCCATACATAAATTCCAATCAACAAAATTTAAAAAATAAGTTTATTTAAAGCAATATGAGACTGTTTAAAAGCATTTGCAGGGAAAGTCTTCCTAACCATGTTAAGAGAACTTAAAAGCTTTTGAACAAACAATGCTGACAATATTTATGCATTTAAAACATTACGGAAATGAAAACATGATATACAGAGAGAATACTTGTTACACACGTGGCAAAGTTCAATATCCCTAATACACATAAGTTCCTGAAATATATCTAAGACACAAGTGTAATTGGAAAAATGTTGAGAAGATTAAAAAAAGGTATTGGCGAGACAGGAAACCCAGAGTCCCTAAGCAGGGAACTGGAAAGCAGAGGCCAATTTCAATGCCACCATTGGCCCACAACTTGACAGATGCTGAGGGGAGTGGGAACGTCCAACAGGTATTTTCACACATGGGGACAGGAGCACAAGAGGCTGATACACCTTCAGCTCCCCAACTAAGCCTTCACTGCAGTGCACCTGCACACCCCGATCCAAGCCCTGGTTACAACCCGTCTCTGCCTTCTCCAAGGTGGCCCTCGAGCAGCTGGTGCTTCTGGATGAGACGCACACAGGCACGCATTTTGATGGATTTTGTCTCCTTCTCTTCTCTTCCATCCCGTCTTCCTGACACACTGACTTCAGGGCCTCCTCCGGTCAGTGATCTCATCAGCTTCCCAGCAGTGGTCCCAACCTCAGGCCCGCACCTTCCTGGAGTGGATCATCCATCCATCATGGTAATGACTTCACTGACCGACCCGCCATCCAGGGTCTCCAGAGGGTCCTCCCCGAGCTGCAGGCTGAGCAGTTAGATGACATTTCCACAGTAAGTAACCTGCTGTGATGTTCTCCAAGAAGCCTGTTAACACACAAGCACACAAGTCTGTTCCCTCTCTCTCTCTCTCTCTCTCTCACACACACACACACACACACACACAAACACAGCTTAGAAAATGGTGGTAGTCAAACAGAGATGATCCCATTTCACATGCTGTGTCTGAAAAACATCTATTCTTAAACCTTAGCACTTTTCCTTGTCCATCTTAGTATTTTTACTCTTTTTGCTTTAATTTAACTGAGGATTACGTGTGCATTTTTTTCCTTTCCTCCCCACCACCCACATCTCTCTCTCATGGCTCTGGCAGGTCATCCTTAGCAATATTAAAATAATTATAAGCTGACATGATGAAATGCTGCAGAAATGTTTAGGCACAACCTTCTGCGTGAGTATTTATAACAGCTCCACTAATGATCCCTGTAACTGGAAACACCAGGAACACCTTTCAGTGGGTGAGTGACGAAGCAAACTGGTGTATACACACCACGGACTGCTACTCAGCAGCAGGGAGATGAGATGCTGGACACAAGCAGCCTTGCTGAGTCGACACAGTGTGCATGATTCCGGGTAGAGAGTATTCTGCAAATGACAAAGTCAGAGAAATGGGAAAACAGATGAGCGGCTGCTGAGGGTCAGGGATGGGGACATCTGGGTGAGTTTACAAAGTGGATTGTGGCCTGTCCTGGTGATGGAAGCATTCTGCAGCTTGGCTCTGGTGAAGGGTTCACGGACACGCGAAGAAACCATACAGCTGAATGAACACATGCGCACGCGCACACACACACACACACACACACACAGAATAATTAAAATGGGAAATCTGAGTAAGATCACTGAACTGTATCAATGCTAATATCCTAACTGATATTGTACTGTATTTTTCAGGACATAGCCGTTGAGGGAACTGGGCAGAGGATATATAGATATCTCTGTATTATTTCTTACAACTGCTTATAAATTTGTACTCATTTCAAAATAAATGTTTAAGTAAAAATTCTATAAGATGGCACTAATCATTTAAAAAGGGAAATAACAGCAAATGATATATCATCGAAGTACTAATCAAAGAACACTTGCATGACTATACTAGTATTAAATAAATAATACTTAAGAAATGTTAGAATTTGGAGAAAGACAAATTAGAGAAAGAGAGGGGCATTTTGGAGCGATGTATTAGTCAGTTCTCCAAGAAGCATAATAATCCTGAATAAGTGTGTATAATAAGAGGGAATCAAGATCCACGAAGTAAAAACTTGTGAACTAAAAGGAGAAACAGGTAAATTTGGAATTCTGACTGAATGCTTGAGCAAGAAATCATGGAGCAAATATAATGAAAACCATTACATTTCAGGACTCCTTTAAAATAAACAATTTAAGCTAATTGACCTTTATGAAACGATCTATCCCACATGGTCACATAGACCCTCTCATCAAGTTCATGTGGAGGTTTACCAAGATACAAAACACACTGGAACTTTACTCAAACCTGAAAGCATCGTAAAAATCAAAATTTTATAAAGTATCTTCCTAGGCCAGGAAAAAATTAATAACAGAAAAAATAACAAAAAAGTTGGACCCCCTAAAATATAGAAATTAAACTATAAAATTCTAAATAATCGATGGAGTCAAAACTGAAATTGTATTGGAAATTTTAACACATTTTTATTTTAGTGAAAATGTAACATCTTGAAATTTGAATATTAATGCTGAATCTGAAGCATTGGTTTATAGAATCAAATGCTTAATAATTGAAGAAAAAATGATTTCATATCAATCATCTAAATTCAGGAAACTGAAAATGTAGCAGCAGACTGAACCCAATGCAGCAGGAGCAGGAGCACAGTAAAGAGCAGAATTTACAATAAATTTACAATGAGAAGAAGAACAAAGAAAATCAATGGGACAAAATTCTAGGATGCCTCAGAATAGTAAATAAAATTGAAAAATTTCCAACCAAACTTGTATCAGAAAAAGAGAAAAGGTATAACTTATAGCTATCTGGAAATTTAAAATGGGTCTATCATGATAGATTCTATAGATATGAAAAAGAATTGCAAGCAGACATAATTACAAGTCTCTGTCAATAAACTGACCATTTTAAATAAAATTGAAAAATTCCTTGGGAGTTAAAATCTACCAAACTGTACTTAAAAAATAGAAAATAGGAATATTCCTATATCCATCAAAAGACTTGCAAATGCTACCCTTTTTATCTCATTGCCCACCCCCAGAGATACAGTCTTTGACTCAGAAAATCCTAAATGATGCTCTGCTAGTAAGTCTACCAAATATTTAAAGAAGAAATACAAATTTTATACAATATTGTCTATAAAATAAGAGAAGGTAGTATACATTCCAGTCTAATTTTTGAAGTAAATATTACCTTCATTTTAAATCAAGAAAAAGATAAGAAAAAATGACTATAAGACAATATCCCTCATGACCATAGGTAGAGAAATAAGCAACAAAATAGTAGCAAATCAAGTCTACCCATACAGCGAAAGACTCACCCAGGACTCTAACACTAGCACCCTAGAAAAACCAATCATTGTATTCCTTATATGAAAGACTAAATAAGATCAAACATAGAGTTATCCCAATTAATATAAAAAAGATAAAATTCAATATATATTCATGATAAAATACAAAATGAACAAGGTATAGAAGGATACTACCTTGACCTGATAAATGGCATGGGCAAAAACCTATAGCTATTATCAAATTTAGTAGTGAAGTTGTGGTAGTAGAAGCAAATGTGACTCCATTTTGTATTATGACGTCATCCTGTAAAACAACCATACCAAGTAGAAGAGTCATGACTGGAGCAAGATGTTCTTTTCCTTTTGCTATAGAAACCTTTAAGAACATGGAACTACCTAATGGGGTATTGTTTCTGTAACTAGGGTAATGGGGCTCTGTTTCTGTAACTGGGGTGACTGGGCTAACTGTGATTGGTTAGGCTTCCCTCCACTTGACTGCACTGTCCTGCTTCTGTAACCTGGCTTGCTTGCATTGGCTAGACCCCCTGAACATCCCTTTTGCAGTTTTCAGGCTTATAAGGAGTGCCCTTGCAATTGTTCGGGGCCGATCAAGGGAACAGCTTTATGTTCTGGTCAGCCGCCACCGGTGTGCTTCAATAAAGGCTTGATTTGATTATACGTGAGTGGTCGGGAAATCAGTTTATGAAACCCTGGGACAAAGCTTTAACTATAACAAAGTAGTGACTGCCACTTTAAATACTTCTAGCCAGCCTCACTCATGTCAGGGGTCTTAGTGCAAAAGTCAAGATAAAGGCACACATATTAGAAAGCATCATGGTTCCAATCTGAAGTGCTCTCCAAAGACTCCTGTTGAAATTTTGGTTCTCAGTGCAGCAATACTCAGAGCTGGGCCTTCAACCTCAGAAGTAGATTGATCCATTGACGTGTTGATATTGGGTGGCATTAATGTGAGGTGAGGGGCATTTCTGGAGGTGGGACCTCCTTGGAGGAAGTAAGTCTCTGGAGGTATGCCTTGGAAGGGCCTTTCTTGTCTCTGTTCCTCTCTCTCTGCTTTCTGTCTGTCCCGAGGTGAGCAGCTTGCTCCACCCTGCCTCTCTGCCTTGAGGCTCTGCCTGGCCTCAGGTCCTAAGCAGCCGAGCCAGACCATCATGTGCTGACAGCTCTGACCAGGAGCCCAAATAAACATTTCCTCCTCTAGGTTGTGTTCCTTAGCCTCGTGCCCAGCAGTGAGAGGCTGGCTATCATCAAAAGGAATACATAAAATGTCGGTTTTCATATTTTGCGATTGTCTACGTAAAAAAAAACAAATAAAAAAAATTGAGCAAAAACGTCCCTAGAACTAATAAGCAACTTTAGCAAAGTCAAAAGATACAGGTCAGTATGTAATTCTCATTTGTGTTTCTAAATTTTGTTCTCAAAGTTACAGTGGTAAAGAGGAGTTGAGCAGTATAGAAAGAGTAGACCCAGAGATAAATGGAATGAAATAGAAAGGCAGAATTTATTCAATACAGTATCAAAACCAAGAATCCATAAAGTGATAAGTCTGATTATTAGATATCTCCAAAATCATCACTACGCACTTTTCACAAGCCACTGTCGGGAGAATGAAAAGGCAAAGCCCTCAGTGGAGAAAAGATTTACGGTAACTGATGAGACAGATTCAGCAGAGCTGAGAGCACACGGTTACCCAGAAACCTAAAGAGCCCTCCAGGGCCAGGGTTGAGATGGGAGCAGTCCAGTCTCCAGGGCTGGGCCCCAGTTCAACTGTGATTCTCTGGACTGCTGCTGACTCATTCCCTTCATCTTGAACCACCCCCCCACTTCCTGGCCTTGCACGCCTGGGTGTGCCGTGTTCTCCCTGGAAGCATAAATCCACATTAAAAGAGAAACAATACCCTGGAGCTCTATTTATTCATCTCCCATACACTTCATAACTGGGTATTGGTAGAATATATTTTAGCCCCATAATATGGCAGGAAGCGAGATGCCTGAAGATGGAGTCAAGTTTTGTTGCACGTTGATTGGTTTCTTAATTGCCTTCTCTACAGAGTTTGTCTCCCATTAAAGAAAATGAGAAGGTTGAATAGTCTCTCCAGGACTCCCAGGTGGCAAGCCTAGGGGCCCTGTGATCAGACTCAGCCAATCCCAGGAGCCACCTGGAGTCTGACCAGGGCGGGGAAGGGTTTTGTTCTGGCAGCTGTGACAGGGGTGGCAACAGCAATGGTCAGGTGTAAAGAGCCCCAGAGCTCATAATGTCAGCAGTGCCACGGTTAAGGTTTAGATGTGAGGTCCCCCAAAAGCTCCCCTGTGAGACAATGGGAGAAAGTTCAGGGGAGAAGTGATTGAGTTGCGAGAGTCTTACCCAAACAGTGACTCAGCCCCGAGTGGGGTTAGTGGTGACTGAGTGGTAACTGAAGGCAGGTGGGGTGGGCCGGAGGAGGTGGGCACGGGGCGTGCCTGTGGGGTCTATATTTTTATCTGGTGAGTGGAGTTTCCTTCTCTGCTTCCTGATCATCGTGTGAGCTGCTTCCCTCCACCACACTCTTCTGCCTGATATGCAGCCTCACCTTAGCCCCATGGAAAGGAGCCTGCTGTCTATGGATTGAGACCCCTGAAACCGTGAGCCCCCAAATAAACTTTTCCTCCTCTCTACTTGTTCTGGTCGGGTCCTTGAGTCACATTAGCGACAAATCTAACTAAAACGAGCATCATTATTCTCAGTCAGCAACTGTGCCGGGGTGGGGTGGGGTGGGGCCTCTGCCTCCTCTGTCCATGGTGGCAGTAGCTCTGTCCCCACCTGAAGTGCTACAGAGAGATTTCACCTGTGAGCCTGGCTGCTTGTGCTCCCTGTGATACCCGCGTTCCCCGATGAGCTCTCTCAGTGCTTGGCAATGGCGCTAACTGCTCTATCCTTCAAGGAACCCCGTTCCACGGGCACCCACACACTGACAAGGAAACCTAGAGGTGCACCCCACTCACACACATGCCAGGGCGTTGCAAAGATGCCGTCAGGAAGTGGATAAAAAAATTGTGGCAGCTATACACAATGGAGTATTATGCAGCACTAAGAAATGACAAAATCATAGAATTTGCAGGGAAATGGATGGCATTAGAGCAGATTATGCTAAGTGAAGCTAGCCAAGCCCTAAAAAACAAATGTCAAATGTCTTCTTTGATATAAAGAGAGCCACTAAGAATAGAACAGGAAGGAAGAGCATGAGGAAAAGACTAACAGTAAGCTAAGACGAATGGGGGGAGAGAAAGGGAGAGAGAAGGGAAAGCATATGGAAATGGTAGGAGACCTTCAGTGATACACAAAATTATAAGAGGTTATGAGGGGCAAGGGGGAGGGGGAAAAAAGGGGAGAGAATTGAACAACAGCAGAGGAGGTAGAGAGGGAAGATGGAAGGGGAGGGGAGGGGAGGGGGGATAGTAGGGGATAGGAAAGGTAGCAGAATACAACAGTCACTAATATGCCATTATGTAAAAATGTGAATATGTAACAGAAGTGAGTCTGCAATATGTATATGGGGAGTCCAAAACCCAATTGAGTCAAATGTATGAAAGATGATATATCATGAGCTCTGTAATGTTTTGAACAATCAATAAAAAAAAAAAAAAAGATGCCGTCAGGTGGAAACTATCATCCTCTGCTCCACGTTGGGAGAAACCGAAGCTCAGGAAAGTCGTTAGAGTCACCCACTTAACGCCTATTGTTTATCTCTAACAATTAGGCTTCTTCTGCAGTGGGAAGACAGCATTTAGAGGTTTGGGGTTTGAAAGGTAAGTCAAATGATTAAATTATAAGGGGACAAAGACATGCCCTTTTTAATCCAAAGCAAAATTAAGCCTAAGGTGGGCACCATGTCTTACTGCTTTCATGTCTCCTAGTGTGGATTTTGGACTTTCTGCTTTCCCTGTCATGGAGAGTGACAGAGGAGGAAGGAGGAGGCAAGAAGAGAAGAGCAGCTAGCACACTGAGCTTGTGGAGGAAAGAGACTGGACACGGAATAGCGTCTGTGGCTCCCCATCAGCACCCAGCTCCCGGGGACCCACTTTTGTAAATGTGCCTGCTTAGCCTATTAAGACCACACCACTGACAGATGATCTGTGTTTTTTAAAAAATTGCAAATCCTGTGCACCCAGGATAAAAAACATGTTATAACAAATCATTTGAAACAAGTAAAAAAAATAACTGCTAAATGAGTGACTTTCCACGCAGTAGGGCCCAACAGGGTCTGATGAACATGTGGGAGCCACACCCCCTTATTGTTTAAAGCCCTCACAGTAGAGTCCGGTCTGGTAGGTACACTAGAGCACAAATGTTTTCTTGGCACTTTCTGAGAAATATAGAAGGCGCCAACTGAACATAAGAACTGGTAGGTGATAAGTGTGTCACACCCAGAATCATAGAGTTTAGAGCCAGGAGAAACCAAAGCTGTCTATTTTTAAAACATAATTTCCAACGGCTCAAAACCCTGTAGTTCCCAAGGTTTAATTAATGCTCTCTTTGAGGCTCATTAATGAGGAGTCTACTGGGTTAGGCTTCGTCGGCACCCTAAGAGCACATTGGCCCTATTTTAAAGAGTATTTTAGAATGCATCCTTCTCTTGGTTTCTGAAAAGTGCCAGTTTATCCGGGGAGACAGTTGTCTAGAAGGATGGATTCTGGGGAAGGCGCTTTCAAACACCTCCCTCGTAAAAGTAGGGCATGTTGGAGTCAGAGTGCCTTCCTTCATCCTTCTAGGAGTGTGCTTGGGCTGCAGTCACAGAGTACCCCAGATGGAGTCACTTAATTTTGGAAGGTGCTTTCTCACAGTTCTGGAGATGAGAAGCTCAAGAGCCAGGTGCTGGCAGGATCGGCTCCCTCCAACAGCCCCTGGGACGCTGGTCCAGGCCTCCCTCCCAGCTGCTGGTGGGTCATTGGCCACTTTGATGCTCCTTGTCCTGCAGAAGCATCAAGCCTGTCTCTCCCTCCGTCTCCACCTGGTTCTCCTGTGAGCAGGGCTGTGTCCAGAGTTGTCCTTTTAGTGCAGAGGAACCAGCCAGATTGGAGGAAGGCCCACCCCCTCCAGGACGACCTCATCTTAAACGACCACATGGTGACAACCCTGACCCTAAGGAAGGCCACAGTCTGAGGGACAGAGGGACAGGACTTCAGAGTGTGCATTTGAAGAGGACACAGTCCAACCTGCAATTCCCTGTACAGTTGTCCTGGGTTCTGGCCCTTGCCATCCCGTCTCTCTTCACTTCCCATCTTCTCCGGCTCACTGCAGTTCAGAGAACCCACGGCTCTTCTGAAGTTGAGTCCTTTGTGCTTTTTTGTCCAAAAGCCTTGCAGAAAGCCACTGAGGTTAATACTAACCTCCCCCTCTTTCTATAAGTTTCTTCAGTGAATTTAGCTATCCATTTTCACTAGTGAACTTTAATTTTTTTTAGTTTTATTGATTTTATGATGTCTATCACATTCCACCATCCTTACTAATCCCCTGCCCTCTCCCTTTCCCTCCCACCCCTCTTCCCTATCTAGAATCCATCTATTCCTCCCATGCTCGCCCTCCCGACCCCACTATGAGTCAGCCTCCTTATATCAGAGACAACACTTGGCATTTTGTGTGTGTGTGTGTGATTGGCTAACCTCACTTAGCATTATCTTCTTCAACACCAACCATTTTCCATGATTTTATTCTCTTTTACTGCTGAGTAAAATTCCATTGTGTATACAGGCCACATTTTTTTATCCATTCATCCATTGAAGGGCATCTAGTTTGGCTCCACAGTTCAGCTATTGTGATTTGTGCTGCTATAAACATTGATATGGCTGTGTCCATGTAGTATGCTGTTTTTAAGTCCTTTGGGTATAGTCTGAGGAGAGGGATAGCTGGGTCAAATGGTTGTTCCATTCCCAGATTTCCAGGAATCTCCATACTGCTCTCCATATTGGCTGCACCAATTTGCAGTCCCACCAGCAATGTATGAGTGTGCCTTTCTCCCCACATCCTCACCAACACTTATTGTCATTTGACTTCATAATAGTTGCCATTCTGACTGGAGTGAGATGATATCTTAGAGTAGTTTTGATTTGCATTTCTCTGAGTGCTAGAAATGATGAGCATTTGTTGATTGATTGTATATCCTCTTCTGAGAAGTGTCTGTTCAGGTCCTTGACCCATTTATTGATTGGGTTATTTGTTTTTTTGGTGTTTAGCTTTTTGTGTTCTTTATATACCCTAGAGATTAGTGCTCTATCTGATGTGTGAGGGGTAAAAATTTGCTCCCAGGATGTAGGCTCTCTGTTTACCTCACAGTTTCTTTTGCTGAGAAGAAACTTTTTAGTTTGATTCCATCCCATTTATTGATCCTAGGTTTTAATTCTTGAACCATGGGAATCTTATTAAAGAAGTTAATTCTTTATCTCAAGAAGTTGAGTTACTCTTGCAAGTGGCACATGTTGTCTCCTTGCTTTGATGTGCCTTAGGATGTATTAAGTAGGCTAATGGATTTAAAATTAAAATGGCTTAGAAAAAATATTGCCTTTCCACAGGCACAGAGTGAGCAGGCATTTGCTGTTTGATTAAAAAGAACAACCAAAAAAAAAAAAAAGCAGAGAAGAAAAGAGGAGAAAAAGAATAGAAAAGCAAGCACGCAAACAGTTTCTTAAGCTGAAGTTAAGGAATTCACTGGACATATGTTCCTTTGGAACATTTTGCATTTCAGTTGTGAAGGTGGCTGCATGACAAATGAACTGGGATATATTTAGCACAAAGACTCTACTCCTGTAGGAGGAGCCTTTCCTGACAGTTGCCACAGTTAGACATCAGCCTGGAGTCAAGGGCAGATGTGTTATACCGTTAGGATTGCTGGTGGCATTTGATGGCTAACTGACTTTGTGTTTCTCATTTTATAGTGGGCCTGGATTCCCCAGAGCAATCTCTGTAAGACAATTGAAACATCCTGCGTGAGTTTCCAGGTAGTATCATCACAGATTACCAAGAGCGGCGAGTGGGATTTCACTCTGACTTCAGCCAGTCCCAGAGTCTCACTCCTGTAAGATTTCCTGTGCCCATTCTCTGCAGTTTAATGAGTCTTTGTCCAAGTATTATTAACTGTGGGAATTTCTTTTTCTAAATGCCTCAAGCCTGTAAAATAAGTTCATTGATTTCATAAGAAGAATAGTAGTTCCCAGGAAAATCACCCGTAGAAGACAGAGATTTCTATGAGGGCACAAACCGTGGTGTGTGGCTTGCTTTGATATCCTCAGAAATTAAAACACACTTCACATATAGTGGCCTCTTAATAAAACTTTTTTGAAGATGCTGATGCAAAGATGGATGAATGGATGAAAAAAATCAATAAATAGATCTATGGCCCAATTTTCTAAGGAGTACATTGCCTCGATTTGTAAGTTATAAAAAAGGACACAGTATCTGCTTTTCTGTATGATTAAATTGGAGTCCAATATCCCCTGGAAGAACCTTTAGAGAACCTTAAAAAGAAAGCATGCTTGGGTTTTTAAAAACCATAGCTTCTGAATGATTTAGTCTTCTGTGACAGTGAGATTGACAGCTGGAGTTTCCACCAAGAGGAGAGGGAAGAAGGAAGAGATGGGGGAAAGCAGGAGAGTGGGTCTGGAGAGAGAGGAAACAGCAGGAAGGAATCAGAAGAAAGAAGCCAAGAGAGAAAGAAAGCCAGGAGTCACACCGTTGGCAGTTTTCCTTGCAGGATGGACAGACAGACTCAGGAACTCTGTTGTTTAGGACAATGTAGCACTTACATCAATATTACTGTACATCAGCTTGGCTTTAATTCTTCATATTTGTGTTTAGAAACTAGAGTTTTTAAAAATACCAGTATGGAAAACAATGGTGATTCCTTCTTCCCAATAAGGAATAATCTCACATTGGGGACAACAGAGCTCTGTAGATGTCATAATGAAAGCTCTTAGAGTCCCGTGACTTTTTGATTATTTTAATTTGTTATACAGGACCACAGAATGCATTACAATTCATATTACACATATAGAGCACAATTTTCATCTCTCTTATTGTACACAAGTAGAGTCTCACCATTCGTGTCTTCATACATGTACTTAGGGTAGTGATGGCCAACTCATTCCACTGTCTTTCCTCCCTCCACACCCCCTCCTTTCCCCTATCTAGAGTTCATCTAATCCTCACATGCCCTTCCACTTCAATCACATTATGAATCAGTGTCCTCAAATCAGAGAAAACATCTGGCATTTGGTTTGGGGGGATTGGCTAACTTCACTTAGCATTATATTCTCTAACTCCATCCATTTTCCTGCAAATGCCAGGCTTTTATTCTCTTTTAATGCTGAATAATATTCCATTGTGTGCCTATACCACATTTTCTTTATCCATTCATCTACTGAAGGGCATCTAGGTTGATTCCATAGTCTAGCTATTGTGAATTGTGCTGCTATAAACATTTATGTGGCTGTATCCTTGTAGCATATTGTTTTAATTCTTTTGGGAATAAACCAAGAGTGGGATGGCTAGGTCAAATGTCGGTTCCATTCCCAGTTTTCCAAGGATTCCCATACTGCTTTCCATATTGGCTGCACCAATTTGCAGGCCCACCAGCAGTGTCTGAGTGTGCCTTTTTTCCCATGTCCTTTCCAACACTTAGCACTATTTGCCGACGATATGATTCTATACCTAGAAGACCCAAAAAAGTCCACCAGAAAACCTGTAGAACTAGTAAATAAATTCAGCAAAGTAGCAGGATATAAAATCAACACCCATAAATCAAAGGCATTTCTGTAAATCCGTGACTTGATTCTAGTGCAGCACATGCTCAAGAGTTATGGAGCTGTACAACAGTCGTTTCCAACCTTACTATACCAACAGAACCTGAGTAAAAGAGTAAGTATTATTTGCACCCAACAGCAGAATATTTAAGATACTGTTAGGAGATGCCAGAAATACCACAATTAACAAGAAAGAGAACCTGCTGAACATGGCTCACGTCAGTGCCAGTAGCCAGTGCTGCCCACACTGTCTTGGAGAGAAGAGTGTCACCACCTGCAGATCTCACCTTCCTCAAAAGCTGCCAGCGCAGGCTCTCTGTGTCCCTTGAGGCAGCATGCGCTCCACATGGCCCCAGGGCTGAACTGCCACCCTGCACTGGCTGTCTGATGGAATCCAAAACTGCAAATTTTACCTGCGTTCACCTTCATTTGGTAAAAGTAAATACTGGACTTTCACAGGACTGGTTGTGGGAACTGAACAAAATGCAGGACCTTCAGGAACTTGGTCCTTCCGTCTTTTGCTCTAGTGTTCCTCTAGGGTATTGTCCCCAACCATGTTGGGGGAGCCTGGCCATCGCCCACCCACATCCCAGTTCTTGGAAAGAGAAGAGCTGAGTGAAAGGTTTCCTTTCAAGCCAGGAATGCAGAAAACGAGCACGTCATCTCAGTGATAATTACTCGCCCAGCCACAGTTAGACACAAGAGAGGCCCACAAATGTCCAGCTGCAGACCTGGCCACAGCTGTCTCATCAGAGGAGAGAAGCGGAGTCCAGGAGGCGACAGCAGTCCTGTGGCTGTCCAATAGCTAAGCGTGGCGAGGTGGCCTTGGGAGTCATCTGCCTTGGAAGCATCAGTACCTCTGGGGTGCTCTGAAGAAGCCCCTCTGGTTACTCTGCCCACTGAGGTCCCTTCCTCTGAGCCCCAGCTGGGTGCTTCCCCTGTGCAAACAGCCTGCGTCCTCCGACGACAGCAGCCACTGGGTCCCACCTGGGAGGCCACCTCGAGCCTGGCACGTCAGGGCTCTGGAGTCCAGCTGGGAGGTCGATCCAGGGTCTGCATGACCTTGGGCTTGCTCCAGACGACCTGAGCCTCAGTGATTGGTGTGTGGTAAGACGGGAGTTTTGATGACCGTGACCTCACGTCTCCAGGAGAGGCTCGCTGTGGGGACAAACGGGCATTCTATGGCAACTGGTGACATGCTGGCTGGGGAATACTCCACAGAATCTCCCAGAGGTGGAAATGCATGTTAGTCTTTTTGATTCGACTTCCTGAAAACTCACTGTCATTTTTTCCCTCAATCTTTATGTGCAATCTTCACAGATATAGATTTTCTTCTGATCCTTATTTTCAATCAAAAGTTCATTTCCAGGTTTTAGAAAATCTCATTTTTAAGGTTAAAAAATGGTTCTTTGGACATCGGTTGTATCTGACTTGGCGTGAGAGTTAATGGAGGAAACAATGAGCGTGGCCCACTTGGAACCTCCTTCCATGTTATGGTGTCTGCTCCTGCCACTCAGCCAGGGAGCCTGGTTTGGCATCTTTTTACAGGGTAACCCCGAGTGTGTCTCCCCTTTGACCCTGCACATGCATGGTGACTTTCCCTCTGGCACCCCCACAGACCAGCATATCCTTGGCATACATAAGTGCTCAGTAAATGTTTGTGAATTAGTAAAGGGGCAAGAACTCCTAGACGTCAGTGTTATTTTTCAACTCAACACCAATGTACACTAAAGAGAAGAGCATTTTGCTAAGAAAAGTAATTTGAGAATATATGTGTTCAAACATCACAACTCAAATGGTATTAATCGCTTTCCACTGGAGAGTCTTAGGAGGCAGGAGATGAACTGCTGATAGGTGAATTTTACTTCCACAAAACACAACAGCATCAGACAGCGGCCTGAGATGGAGCCCAGGGAAGCCCGGATCAGTAGTCTGTGCTTCTTGCCAATTCCTTGCTAATCTTTTAAAGAGGACAGGTAAAGCCAAGACCAGTAGCTTACATTACATAGGGTGATTCATGGACACCAGCTACTCAAACACTTCAATCCACCCAGAGTGCATGCAAAAGAAGCCTATTTCAGAAATGTTTAATTGGTTAAATGTGCCATAGGTGACTGAAGAATACAAAGGAAAACTTACAGCCTTTAAGTGCCTCCCTTCATTTAAAAACAAAAACAAACATAAGGTTTCTCTTTCATTGTTCATAGTGACAAAGGCTTTTAGGGTAGAAGAGCAAACCCTGAAAGCCTGCAGCCTCCCCCAGGATGTCCAGTTAGGGTTGTCCAGTGAAGATGACCTTGCAGAGAGACTTCCCACTGAGAGGGGGGTTTTGAGATGAGCTTTGAACTCTCCTCCCCAGGGGCCAACAGTGGCATTAATGATCTTCCACGTCAGTGTGTGGTAACCCAACTTTCACATTCACTAAACCGGTAATCACATTTCTGAAACTTAGAGCCACGATAAATTTGCAAAACCCCTAAACACCAAACAAAACAATACACTGTCTCTTTAGATCTGAAGAAATAAAAACATCAGAAAGACATTCTAAATCTTTGAAATAGAACTACTGAAGTGTCCATGAGCTAAGGAGAAGTCCGGGGTATTGAATGGCTTTTGTTTTCATAATTGACAAAAATCACAATAATTCGTGATTCTGTTTACTTTTAGATGGCAAAGTGACCTAAATGCAGTAGGAATTTAAGAGGTGACCCCCCTGTTCAACCGTCCTGGACATGGTTCCTTCACAGTGCTGCAACCTTTCAGGGAACAAGGGAAGGACAGAGGGAGGGAGGGAGGGTCAAGTTCTGAAAATCCATTTTAATTTTTTTTTAAAAGACACAATGCTCACTAAATAAAATTTATCAAAATATACATGAAGGAGAAAATTCAGTATTCTTACTATTTTAATTAGTTGTGCCTGATGTGATAATTCTTGGTTGTACATGTACTGCATATAAGATATATTCTGATCTTTTACTGAAACGTATGGCACTTTCCTTGTTCTTAGGTAACGATAGATGTTGATTTATGATTGCTTAATAATCCGTTGTACACGTGTGCCATAGTTTACTTAACCACAGATGGGTTTTGATTTGAACCTAGGTTAGAATGCTGATGTGTTTTCAGTGTCACACACTCCTGGCTGAGACACCAGAAGCACTTGGCAGCATGAATCAGTTCACAGTTTTGGTAGAAGTATCCCTTCCTTCTTGGCATGCTGTGGCATATGCTTCCTAGGTTTTACAGGGAAACTGGGGCCTGGCATAGGACTTAAGCCTTTAAATGTGCCTGGGGACACTGGCGGCCTGGTGGGTCTGTGGCAGCTCTTGGTAGAAAACTGTGCGATTGACAGGTGCAAGGTGAGCCGCCTACATTCGCTGGAGAAAGTGCTTATCATGTGCAGTAGGGGACTGGGCAGGCAGTCCCAGGGGGATGAAGAAAACAGCACAGTGTGGAAACACCAAAAAAACTGGGAGTTTATGTACTGTCAGTTGACAGAGTCTAGAGAAGACAGGATGGAGAAAAGACCATATTAAAGACAAAAGGCAAAACGGAAAGTGAGAGTGCAGGTTGTTGGCTCCTGGCTGCTCAACGCCAAGTTCATCTTTCTCGTCTGCTTTGTGAAAATGAATCTGAGCCCTTTAATTTTTCCCCTGTGCTGTCTGGCATGACGTCAGGTCTGTAGGGGGCGCTGAAGAGACGCTTTAGGAGGAGTGGATTCTGTGTTCCCCTTCTGGGGCTTGCTTGGCAGACTCAGCATGGCTCCCAGGAGCTGGGCTGGCAGTGCCCGGGAGAGGCAGCTTATCCTGGTCCCCAGGGCAAGTGTGTCCTGGGGCCTCCAGTGAGCAGCTCTCCTTGGTGCCTGGCCCTGTGGCTGGGGGTACACTCACTGCAGGCTCCTGAGGGCATGTCCCAGCAGGTTCTGCCAGAGCCTGACCCAAGTCCTCCACCCTCCAGTGAAACCATGTGCTGCTTTCAGCATCTGGAGGGGTGTGCTTCTGCAGCTCTGCGTTTCTCTTGTGGATCCTGTGCTCCTTGGAGTTCTCTTCCCTCGTCACACAGCACTGTTTCAGCCCTGCTATGCTCACAATTTCTGTGTCGACTTGCTCTGTTCAGCTTTTCTCTCCTTCTGGAATCTGCCTTCAGATAGAGATGTAAGAAGAGTGGTCAAAAATAAGAGAAGAAGGCATGGAGGCAGAAAGTGAAATTAAGAAAATTAACCCACAATGAAAAGCACCGTACCAAAGCAAGTTAGTGACATGGAGCCCACAGGGAGCAGAGACAGGGCGGAGAGGACCCTGTTTCTGTCAGGGGCTGTAGAGCAACGAAAGCCTTGAATCAGACAATTGCCTGTATCAGATTTCAAAAACTATCTTACACACAATGAAAATCGTAGAAACTGGCTGCTAACATAAGTTTATCAAATAAAATCAAATTTCACATTAAGGAATATTAAAGCATGTTAGGAAACGTACCCAATGATTTTGAGACGACGTTTGTTTTCCAGCAATGATGGATGATATTGAGGTGAGCCATTTGGTTTTGTTTTCATTATCCTAGAGCACAAGCTGCAAACCCTGTGAGCTGAGGGCCAGATCCGACCTCTGCCTGCTCTAGTAAATAAAGTCTTATCGGAACACAACCTCACAAACTACCATGGACTTCATGCACCACGGAAGTAATCTCTTCGCTCCCTGTTGAGCACTCTGACTTCTCTCTGGGAAGAAGCGGTGTTCTTGTGGCTTACACAAGTGAACTGTAACCAGTAAACCCGCTCATTCCAGAGCTTACCTTTAACCCCTGTGCATCCTGGTCTATGGAGGTTGTTATTGCTCAGGACAGATTTTTCCTTTCCAAATGCTCTCCACCCCTCCCCCAGCTGTGCTTTAAGGAAGATGTGGTGTCATAACTGTGGGATGTCCACAGAGCCCAGCCTGTGGCATACTCACCCCGTGAAGCCCCATCCTGTGAGGCAGGTGGCCATTTGCAGAAGCAATTCCTCTTCCGAATCGCAGACTTGGAGTTCACCGAAGGAGACTGTCCTGACTGAAGCAGGAGGGCCCCTCGTAAGAAGCGAGAGAGAACTTGAGCCGGCCCTGAAGAAGCGAGCGGCCACACTGGGGGGAGGTCTTTAAGACCACCCATGAGAGGGTCCTCTGGCCAGGAACTAGAAGCAGACTCCAGGAGCTGCGCATGGTTCCCGCTGGCAGCCAGCAAGAAAAAGTACACTCCGTCCCAGAACTAAATGAAGATGAATCAACCTTTCCCATTCCAGTCTCTGATGAGCACGAAGCCCCCCTGGTGCACCCTGGTAAGACCCCGAAGTAGAGAGTCAGCTAAGTCAGCGCTGCACTCTCCACCAGAGAACTGAGGTCATAAGTGGGTGCTGTTGAAAGCCGTGAGTGAGTAGTAATGAGCTACCCAGCCACCAGCCACGGAGAATGATGACAGAGGACAAGCGTAGTGAGATCAAGGGACACGTTTCTCAGCAGCTCCCTGGAAGGGAGAAAAAATGAAGCAAAAGGTCGGCCAAACTCAGACTCCCCATGGCTTTCCTGAGTGAGACTACCTGGTCCACTGCGCCCTGGTGTTTGTCTGGGGAGTAACAGCTCTGGAAAGCAGCGGCACCCCTACGGGGCCCTCTCTACTACTGCAGGTGGACCTAGAGCTCATGATGTGCCATGTACTTTTAACCCCAGAACATGTTATTTTATGGTAGATAAGCTATTTGTGAAAAAGAAATGACCAGATTTGTGAGTATATGGGAAATGCCAGAAGAATCAATTTAATTTCATATGGTCTTTTGATCTTAGTGTTTGGCTCAAAACTAGCATTTTGTTATACTTTATTAAGAGCAGAAAAATAGGAACAATGACATTTGGGGACTATTTGTGATACTGAATTTTGTGATTCAAAAATGTCTACTGCTCAGTGGTACAGCAAGCTCTGGTAGTGACGTGGGTGACTGCTGGGGAGCGGGGAGGGAGGGCAGCAGCTACCAGGGTGGCGGGGGCCAGGGCTGCACGCCAGGTGGCCAAATGCTGCCGCAGGTCCCCTTGCTGGGGAAGACTGAACCTCACACTTGTGTGTGCTGGAGGCTTAAGGTCTCTCTGCAAGAGCTGCTCTGGTTGGTCGAGACGGGGACAGAGGTGGGCGGCTGAGCTCTCATCCAGAGTTAGAAGAGGACCCTGCGTCCATCCTCTTTCTCCTTGTTGGCAGAACCATTCCGTTCTAATCCAGGACTGAATCCTCCTTTCCTGCTGCTTGTCTCTGCCAATCACTGGAGCTTTCCTAGACCTCTCTCTGGCCCTCCTCGTGCACCTGTATCTCGGAGTCAGCAATGGTTCATGGAAACTTTCTCACTCTGAAATCTCTCTGGTTTCTCTTTCTGCTCTTTCTGTTTCCATCCAGAGAAAGTTCTCCACTTTTAAAGGTTTATACCAGGAAGTGATTATACCAGAAAGTTTAGGAGAATGTTCTAATTCTAAAATCTTAATTATAGTTATAATTTCTTTCTTTTCTGTGTATTATCACTTTCTTAGATTACAGGGATTGGGGCACAGATATCTTTGGGGTTCATTATTCTTACCACCATAGGGTCATTCCAAGGAAGGCCAAGATCAAATCCATCACAGGCTTCCAATGCATTCGACATGATTTAGCCACTTTCTATATCTAATCAATGGCGTGGGCAAGAGAGTTACTAATGGGGCAGATACAGGTTTAGCAAAATCCATGTAGCTTATCTTGTGGTTAAAAATCAATGTCAGGTTCAACTTTCTAAGTGGCTCCATGCTAGCTGTGTGTGGGTGTAGAGATGGGCCAATCTTGACATGTAGATCTTGCAAAGATAAGTCTAATTTTTTGATAAAACAGAGGCAATAAAACTCAATGAATAATGATCTAAATGATGATTCCACACTTCTTCATTGACTTCTTATGGTGATAAGATATGATAATCCATGTAATGACACTTGCCCAGAGGAGGTGCTAAACATGCCAGTTTCCTTGAGCCTTCTCCTATTTTATTCCTCCAGTATTGGGATAATAATTGAGTAGTTATTTCTTTTCATGAAATAAAATTTTAAGAAACAGGAAAATAAATTCACAGTATTTTCAATTTTTACTCAGTCATTCCCAAAAGTTTGAGTTCACTTAGGGGCACCGGTAAAACAAACACAATTGCAATATCTAATGGTTAAGCATCTGGGCCATTAAAATGTTGCAATTTATACATATAAGATACATTGGATTAAATCAAAGAATTGTAAGTAAATTAAGTAAAAGGATATTTGATCTTTTTTTCTGTCTATGTATGGAACAGTTAAAAATGGTTTATTCTAAGAGTTTACAGATGTGTAAAAGTTCATAAATAATTCACACAATAGGACAATTGAGAATAATTTGGAGTCTATTACATCAAGCACTATTGTTTGTTATAAATATCTACATGACATTGAAACTCCAATTTCTTCTACATCCAAACATTAGAATTATTACTTGGCAATTAAGTCAGTGCCTCAATGAAGTTTCTCAGACAATACATGTAAAGAAGGGGTGCATGAAAACCAATATTCTCAATGGCAGCTGGAGATTTCTCAGCTTATAAAATGTTGTGCTTCCGGGACAATAGTGGGGTTCAACTTTCAGTGCCTCCGACGTCTGCTCTCCTCCACGACCCCCACTTTCCAAAGGTCCGTCTCAGTCCCCTTTTCCTTTCACCTTGACAACCTCTGCTGGAAATTTCCTCACTGTAGCTTTGGGGTTTGGTTTGTTTTATTGTTTCTTTCACTGGGCTAAGAGCTCCTCAAGTGTAGAAACCACACATTGTTGACTTCTATTTCTGGGTCTAGTCTGGTTTTCTGGGTTAGAACTGGCTTTCGGTAAGCACTTTAGTTTAAAGCACTAGAGAACTTCAGTTACAGGCAGAAGTTAGAAAGAAATTGAAGACAAGGAGGGGAGAGATGGGCTAATTTTAGGACAGAGACTGAAAGAACACAGTCTCAGAGGAAAAGGGAAGTTTGCAGGGAGAATAGGAAATCAGAAAAGGGTTTTAACATCAGTTATCTTTATTTTGTCTCTAGTTTTCCTGAAATTTAACCTATTGAATATGGAGTATATACTACTATATATTTTTTCAGAAATAGTTTCAATCACAAAATAATTTTAACTCACCAAGGGTGCGAAGAATTAAAAATATAATAAAAGAATAAATATTAAAAATGAAAAGAAAACTTGAAAGCCTCTGTGCCAGTGATCCTGACTTGAAGTTGTAAGGTTGTGGTCAGAGTATTATTAAATGGAGAGGATGTATCCAGCAAAGCATGCCTCACGTATCTTTATTTTTAAAGTAGCATTTTTCCATAATAATTGTTCAATGAGCCTGGGAAACAGTAAAGGTGTTGGCTTTTAGCTTCAACAGTGCCCCCAAACCCCAAACTCAGAATTAAAAGGCACTAGTGCTTTCCAGCTTGCCAGCCCCTGCGGAGGGAGGAGGCAGCTGGACCTGTGACTGGGTCCCCTTAGCACTTGGTTCTAACTCAGATGAGCTGACCGCACACAGACAGGCAGTCACCAAGGTGCCGAATGAAGGTATTCAGAGAAGATCCAGGATTTTCACTCTTTGTGACTCGATGAGGCTTTTCTAGGTAACCAATAGACAATGCCTGAAAATAATCAGGAAGCACCGTTCTGATGAATTATAAAATCTCTCCAGTTCAATCCTGCAAAACTTAAGAACTCAGATTTAACAAATGCATTCCTAAGCATTTGCTGACTGATCTTCTTGCCACAGTTTGGGCTTGTTTGGTACACACAAGTCATAATGCAAGTCTTACTCCTTTGCTTAACATTTGTTAATTGTGTTGAAATTTGGGAAATTAAACACATTTAACCAGAGTAGAAACCAAAGTCCCAGATCCCTTCCTGTAATTCTCAATTAAATCTGTCTTATACCAACAAAAATATTCAAGATGTTACTTAGTCACTCATAAAACATTTATATGTTCAAGCTTAGTCATTTTATGGGAACATCAGGGGTTAAATTTATTGTTCAATTTCTGTTAAATATTTGAAGAGCTCATCTATAGCTTTATATTATTATAGCTCTATTATAGCTGAATTATTCATAAGGGCATTTGAGGAAAAATACAAATGTTCTTTCAAAACCAGACATGGCTGCAGGCCCTAGTGCCCTGTGGCTCATGCTAAGAGTTTAGGTTAGTCTCATAAAATTTATCTCACATTATTATGACCACAATGACCAATTGATTTTCCAAAGTCAGTTCTGGTCTCAGGTTCAGCAGGATGCACATTTCCATGTGCAACAGAGCAAGTGAACAGCCTTCTCCGTCACGATGCCACACGAAGGAGGCTCCCTCAGGTGCACAGCAATACCAGATCACCTCAGGTCTCCGGTGCCGGATCAGGAAGGAGATGGGATTATTTTTTGTGTAGCACTTCCTGGTATGTGTGCCAGATGCTGCCAGATGTCAAAAAAACAGCAAAAACAAAACCATAGCTCCATCTCCCTCGAATATCACTGTTGGCTGACGTGGCAATAAATAATCTGCCCATGACCCTGGCCTATTAGATGTGCGCAGATGGCCTTTGGGAGCATGGGGAGAGGAAATGCTCTTACCTAGACAGCAAAGGCATTCTCAGAATTCACCCTTGCAAGAGTGTTCTCAGAAAGCTGGGGGACAATAACACAGGGAGCCTCCAGTTTGCATCTCCCTCTGACTCTGCATGTGACTTTGAGTGGGGTGATGTAGGCTCTTGGATGTGGGGGTGATTCATACACATGGGTTTCCTTGTTCAAAAGGTGAAATAATAAGCCAAAGTCACAGATGGGAGAGCAACTCACAGGGTTGCTGCAATCACCAAGGAAGGATATGCTTTGTGACCTCTGCAAGGGAACCGACCAGCAAGACAGCTGGGCACAGACTTGGGGAACCCTTAATATCCCCAGAATAGGCGTCTTTGCTCTGTAGGTCTGTTCTGAGATGGACAGTGAATCTGAGGGAAGGCATGTAAGCAGCCTATCAGGAGGAGTCGACAGGTCAGGGACTGCTGAAGAACCCGGGCCAGAGACAGTAACTGCCTAAGCTTGAGTCATAACAGAAAATGGAAAGGGGAGGGGGACCTCAGGTAAGTTGAGAAAGCAGAAAGAGTAAGACTCAGTACCTGATTTAATGGGGGGGGGGCAAGAATCAAAGAGGAATCGGAAATGAACATGTTTTTAGCCCACGCTGCAGTCATTGACCTAAAGGAGATGATGTCTGGGGAGCCGAGGGAAGCCAAGGTACGCTCTGATGTCCACGTCCACATAGGTGGGCACTGCAAAAAGAGGGCTCAGCAGGGAGATCGGGGACAGTAGGTAGATGATCCGTTGATGATTTCTAACTAAGGTTTTGGTAATATAATTTTAGAGTCAGTATTGGAAAGTGTTCTGGCCGTAGTCAGGGAGCTCCAGAGCAGATGCCAGCGTCTTCCGAGAGCCGTCCCTTTTCAGGAAGTGCTTACTAGTTCCTGTCTAGAATGACTGACCCAAACCTTCCCTTGGTGAAGTGATACTCCTCTAACAGGGGGAGCTTCCGGACTGCAGAGTATGACCGAGGGGCTTTGCCTTCTTAAAACCTGTTCCGCAGAGGGTCCTGGGTGAGGAAGATTCTGGAAGAGCTGTGATGAGCACTACTGGAGCCTTAGGACAGCTCGCCGGGGAGCCCCGAGGCAGGTGCAGGGCAGGCACAGGATGCTTCCAGTAGCCAGTGTGGCGGGAGACACACCACCCAGCAGTCGCTCAGCCTCAGGACAGAATCAGTGGCATCAAGGCCCCAGACACTGCATTTGGGATTCGAGGGCACCACTTTATTTTGAAACGAGGTTTGGAGGTGTGCGATATTAGCACAGGAAAAGGACTAGATATTATCAGTGAGTGACATTCAATCTTCAGCTACAAGAAACCAAATCTGGGCACATGTGGGGGATGGATTTCAGGATTAGGCAGAGAAAGACTCATGTGACACACTCAGAAGTCAGGACAAGGATGAGAGTCCAAGGTGGCTCCGGCAGCCCAAGTCCAGCCTGAGCATCATGCTTGCTGCCCTGAGTGTGGACAGGGTCCTTCATGTCCTCCAGGAGCTTGGTGGGGAGGGAGGAAAGGAAAGGGCCACTTGCTCTGGGAAGTGCCCCCAGCTCCCGCCTTGCTAGAGGGCAGAGGAGCATATGGGACATAGGATAGGTGGTGGGTATGGTCTTCATTTATGAAGTAGAGAATGGGGAAGAGAGACTTTTAAAGTAATGACAGAAAAAAAATGTTTGGCAATTTACCCAATAAAGCATGATTGAAGCAAGGGAGACTCGAGGTCAGAGGGTTTTGAGCTACATCTTTGGAGAACAGTTGTATCATTAACAAAAGGTTTCCTATGAAGAGGGAGAGAGTTTTTGTTTCTTTTTTTTTCCTTCCTGTTTTGGCCAGATAGGATTATAAATTCATAAATAATTACTTTAAAAATATAAGAAATATATTTAAATCAGCAGTTTGTCTTGTGTAAAGTGACAGAGAGTAGCCTAGATGTTTTTTAAAAAAATAAAATGATGATTTTTTTCAATATCCTCACCATAGGCCCAAGGAGAAGTATTTTTCTCATGTAATACTTTATGTAACATAATACTTTAAAATTTTAGTCCACTAGGAGCAATTAAGAAAAATTTTATTGAGAAGCATTATTTTTACTTACAGTAAATAGGGATTAAATACCATTCATGGGAGACAGAATTTCTTTTTTCTTTTTTATTCTTTTCTGTCTCTGTTTTGTAGCAGGAACCAGGCTTCAAATAGAAGGGGTATGCCCTGAAGCTGCGTGTCCACAGGGGAGGCATTATCTACAGCTGCTCTGTGGACAGCAGCTAGGGTGATTCTGCCCTCCTTCACTCAAGTCTGCAAGCAGCGCTCTCATCCAAGTCAGATTCCTGGGCTCTTAAGGAATCTCTTCATCCATTCTTGACATTCTTTCACAGTCCAATTCTTTCCCTTTAGACTGCAGCAAGTTGTCCTGCTTCTGAGCTACCTGCAGAGCTTCATGGTCCTTGACTTGTGGTCAAGAGCATGAAGGCAGAACCATTGTTGCAGAAGGCCTCCTGAACCTTCCACGTCCGGAGCTGGGTTCGTTGTCAGACTGCAAAAATCAATCGGCTAGGGCTGGGGTTGTAGCTCAGTGGTAGAGCGCTTGCCTCTCATGTGTGAGGCACTAGGTTCAATCCTCAGCACCACATAAAATAAATAAATAAAAATAAAGATATTGTGTCCATCTACAGCTAAAAAAAAAATTTAAAAAAATCAATTGGCTCTGTGTAAGAGCACAGGGAAAGAGCGGACCACTGTGGCTGCGGCTGCTGGGGATAGTGGCCTGTCCTCACTGTAGAAAACTAGTGGTTAGACTACAGACAGCAGACATAACTTAGTGATTTGACTTCTAAAAAAAATTTCAGGCATTCCCCAGAAACCAGCACCTGGACAATGTATTTTCTGCCTCATCAGAGACAGGGTATTCAGCCTGATGGCCGAGGACACTGCCATGGAGAACAGGATTTTCATTGTGTGAAGTCACAAGGTTGCTGATTTGCTGGAAAAGGGTATAGCTGCTGAGTTTCAAATCACAGAGCTTGGACTGGAGTGGTCTTCTTGGTCAGCCCACAGAGCGCTGTTTGACCCTGCAGGGAGCCGGGAGCAGGCACTGCTAGGTTTGGGGGGAATGTCGCCTTGCTGAAGAGCCACGGTGTCCTCCTGCCTGGTTACTTTATTTCCTGCAAAAAGCCATGATGTGATGCTATGGAACTGGTTGATGTCATTCGGTACAGGAACACCTTCATTGCAGTGGCCCTAGACAGCGCTCCAGAGCCACAGCATGAGAAGGCCAATTGCTCTTCCCAGTGTCCAGAGCCAAGGAAACTGAGCAGAACAGAGAGCAAGTTCAGTGTCAGACAAGGACGGGGCGGGGGGGGGGGGGGCTCCTTCCACTGCACCAGGTGGCCTTCTATCTCTGCTCATAGACCTCATCAAAGGCCCCTGTCCTTAAAGAATTCGTAACCCAGGAGCCAGGTAGAAAGTAGTACAGATGGGGGAAGTTTCTAAAAAGCACACATCAAGCTCTCCAAAGCTTGCAAAAGAGAGACACTTGGCATTTTGTTGCAGAATCAGGAATTTGTTTAGGGATGAATTGTATTAGAAATGGATCTCCAAGAATGGGTACAATATGGAAAGTCCAGGGATTGGGGCAGAAGGGAGGGCGTGAATGGTGGAGAGAGGCTATCAGTGGAGCACATAGACGACACCTGGTCCACAGAGGCCTAGGGTGTGTCCAGGGTGTACCAGGAGGCTTTGTTTGGCCAACAGACCCAGAATGGAGAGAGTGGAAACCAAGGCTGAAAGCCGGACACGCTCTGCTGCGGTTGGATGGGAAGTTATAGCTGGGAAATTGGGCTGATTTTTTAGAGAATTTTATCATGTTTTTATAATTTTTTAAGCAGGGAAATTGATATTCTTAGCTTGTGATTTAGGAAATCTGGTGAGGAAGTAGCATAAAGAACAAACTGGACTAAGGTTATCTAGGTAAGTCTAATTCCTGGCCATTTGATTGTGGCTCCTCATCTCAGTGAATGCTCAAACAGTACAATTCTGCTGTCATTGTCCCTTCAAATGTCAGTCTGATAGAGTCCAAGGATTATAGGCTCATGGTCATTTATGTAAAAGTACTGCAAACAGGATTTCAGCCAAGCTTCCCATCCTGACAAAGAGAAAATTGAGGCACAGATCACAAAGTCATCTCTTCTGGTGTCCCCTTTTATATATTTTCCCACAAACAGCACCACCCTCAGTGTCCACTGGCCCGCTACTTCTCTGTACTGTCCATGCTGGCCATGGAAGGCAGCACTCCCTTATCTTAGAAAAATCAGCTTCTTAACTCGGGTGGAATTATGGATCTATTGGGCTTAAAAATCCACGTAGCTGCTGTTTCTCATTGACCTTTTCTAGTTCTCTGACCCCTGCAGTTATTGCGTGGCTTCCCTGAACTCACGGACAGCCACATGTTAGCTGCAGGCACAGGATCGATGGGTGGGCTTAGAAACTGCATTTGCCCTTGGTCCTAGTGTGTTCTCCATGGTGTAGACATTGACTTTAAATATTTTCCTGACACATCGTGAAGAAAACTGGTGCTGCATGCATATTGACTGAAAGCGTCCTATGAGATCCAGGAAGGTCTTGTGCAGACTTCAGGACCAGGATGTAGGAGACAAGAGTCAGAGAACACACTTACTTGCCATCTCCTCCCCTCCCCACCCAAAACCAAACCAAACCAAACAACAAAAAACACACATATAAACATATGGCTTCCCAGAGGTGAAGGGAGAATCTTCCTCTTCCCCAGGAGAGTTAGAGCAAGAGGTGAGCCCAGCCACACGTAGTGGAGCTCTCCGTTTGCTTGGAAGATGGCTGCAGGCAGAACACACAGTGCTTCAAGCTCCGAGCTCAGGAGGGCAGCCTGCGTCCAGGCTGAGAAACCCCCATTCCACCTCTGGTTGGGCAGCGACGCTCCGCTGCTCTCTTCCTTCCTCCTGGGCACCCACTTTTAAATTTAAGGGCTTCCTCTGTACCTGAAGCCAATATTGGAGTTCAACCTAATTTGTGGATGGAGACACAAAGTGAAACCTACAGGAGGTCCGACCTTACCAAATGCCCACCAGCCCGCTGCTCACTGCTTGAGAATGTCCTTGGAGTGCTGCAGTCAAGACCATCTTTACTCTCAGATACTAGGCAGGCAGAATATTAAGAATAAATTATTTTAAACCCTTCCCTTAAGGAGATGAAAGAAAGAAAAACACTGTGCAAAAGCAGCATCTTGCTGCCAGGACTGTGCAGACATGTGAAGAGTGAGCCACGGCGTTGCATTTTTAACTCCACGTAGTAGTTATTAAAACACGCTCAGCTGGTTGCAGCATGGAGTTCTTCCTCCAGTTTGGGGAAGAAATCACTGCAAATGCCAAGGGAAGGCCTTGGTTCACTCCTTGCTGCCGTCCTGGAACCCCTGTGACCTGGGCTGGGGCTGGGGCTGGGGCTGGGCAGAAGCTGAGTGTTTGGTCCCTGTGGTCCTAAGGGAATGAGGAATGGGGCACACAGAGCATGCTTTTGTGGATGTTTTAATTTGAGCCATATTCCTCTGGATTCCGTCCATTGTGTTTTTATTTCGTCAAACTGTAATTTATTACAGTGGTAATGCGAGTTGTCATGTTTTCGCTCTTACTCATTGCAAACAGAAAGGCTCATGGAGTCAGCTTTCCCCAGAATTTGGATTTAGTCAGCTGTGCCCTGGAGTTAGTCAGTCGCCTCTTCCTCAGAGTTTCTTGGAAATACAAAGGACCTTGATGAATTTTTTTAAGTTTCACAAAGGTGTGAAAATAGCCTTTCAGAAGACACAGCACATTTGGAACACGTAGAGCGCACGGGGGCAGGTCAGTGTGTCCAAGCAGGGTGGACTCCGGCGTCCTGCCCCACGGAGCCCAATGCTGCAGAGGGTCCCGGCCTTCCCTGTGTATTGAGAGCTTCTGCTGATGTCCCTGCGGGGGCTCCTGGTCCAGCTCTGCGTCCCGGTCCTCTGGCAGTCCTCTTCTCTCTCCCATCTAACCTACTCCTGCCTGACAACCAAAGTAACTTCGTCCAGTTGAGGTTAGCTCTGGTTGTGCCCTTCTCTCAGGGTCTTGGGGATGGGTTCCAGCTCTCTGGCAGGGCTCCTGGTCTCTCCTAAACTTTGCTCAACGACGCTCTCTGCATCTGTGCCTCTCCCTGGATCCCATGCCCACGCCTGCTTCACAGCCTACACCTCTGCACAGTTTCCTGCTGGCTGCTTTCCCTTTCCCACCCCCTGGTGCCCTTCAAGACGGGTGGCCCCATGCAGATGTCCCTTCCACGGGTCTGGGGTGGTCAGCCTTTCCTCACGTTCCTGGAGTCTCCTAGAGCATGAGTGTGCAGGTTACTAGACCCACACCCTTGGGTCTGCTCGGCCCAGTCCCACCTGTGCTGCTCAGATGATTCTAGAAAGCTACTTTTGCTTATCTGGCCTGTTTCCTCATTGAGAATAAGAAGTACCGGTGAGTTGACCTTCTTCAGAGTGCTTGGGACCCAAAGTGGTTCAATTTGGGAGTTTTTTCAGATTTTTGGAATATTTTCATAAGCATAATGAGGTGTCTTGAGAATGAGACCCAAGCTGAACAAAGATTCATTTGTGATTCATATACACCATGTACACATTTCTGGAAGGTGATTTTATACATTAGTTTTGATAACTTGGTGCATGAAACTCAAATTTCATGGTGTGGAACTTTCTATATGTGGCACTCAAAAAGATTCAGGTTTTAGAGTATTTTGGATTTGGAGGTTAGGGATGTGTAACTCACAATAATAATCAGAGCTGCATTCCAGAGTCTCTGAGAATTAACTGAGATAATACATGCAAAACATTGGCATAGTGCCCAACTCAAAGTAGGTTCCCAAAAAGTAGCACTCATTATCATCATCTCCGAGCAGCACCATCATGCCTGTACAGGTCTCCTTCCTGCTGGGGAGCGTTTTCCAAGGGAGGAACCTGCCTTATTTGTCTCTCCATCTCTATCTTTGCATCCACATGTCATGGGGCTTGTTATAAAGTTGCAGATAAAGAGCTGGATGCCTAGTTATATTTGAATTTCAGATAAATAAAGAATAATTTTTTTAGTATAAGCATGTTTGAAATATTACATGAGACATACTTTCACTAAAATAAATGTTTTTATATATCTGAAATCCAAATTTAATTGGGTGCCTTGTATTTTTATTTGCTAAATCTAGCAACCCTAATTGATGTACTTCATCTAAATTGCTTCCCATGTCAAGTCATTCTGAGATTAGGACTTATAAAGCCTCAGGATGATTCCAAGTGTTTACTTATGCAATAATTTGAGATGTCACTTTTGTGTCCCTTTGTGACCCTCCCCAGGATGACCACAGTCTCAGTGAGGAACTCACCATCGTGAAACTGGCAGAAAGGGGCCAACTAGGAAAGAATACTCGCCATTGCTACCAGGTCCCCCTTGACTTCAATAGGGGTGCTGACCGAGAGGACTGAAAGGAAAGAGTCCTGTTTCCTGGGGGGTAAGAATTCCCGAGGCACCCGCCCTCTCTGCTCCTCCACCTTGGAAGGACTGAGTGCTCCGGGAGTAAGCCACCTGCAAGCCCACCCTTCCTGGCTGCTCTCCCGCCTCTCCACCTGCCCATGACTTTGAGAGTTTGCTGGGGAGGTGCCCTGGAGATGGGACCCTCATCTTCCAGGCGGGATGAGTGAGATGCCCTGATGGGGAAGAGGAGGGCGAAGGCGGACTTTAGAACATTTACCTTGGATCAAGGGTGCCGCCCGCAGCTGCAGCTATGGGGCCAGAGTTTGCTGGGGGTCTGGGGCCCAGCCGAGAGGGGAGCAAGGGGAGTTCCCTGCATGCTCCCAGACAGAGAAGAGCCAGGCTGAGAAACGGTGGTGACAATGGCCACAGAGGAGGCAGCCGAAGGCCACTCACAGAGCTACAAACAAGGTGGTCTCTAGAGGCCAGACCAGACACTCACTTCCCTCAACATGGACAACTGTAGTCCCAGGCTGAGGATGCGACAGGGAGCAGGGCTCAGGACTCCTGCCCCTTCCTGGGGTCATCCTAGCAGGGCATAAGCTGTGTGGACCCTCAGGGAGGAGGACAGAAAGAACCCCCAGGTGGGCCCCTCGGAGAGCAAAGCCACATCACTGTGGAGAAGGCGGCTGGGCCGGGTGCTGCGCTGGGTTCCCTCTCTTCCTCCTGCTGCAGCAGGAACCACCATAACGTAGCCACGGCGTGGTGACCACGTGGGCTTACTATCATAGAACACAATGAATAACGAATGTTCCATGTAATGGGACCTTCGTAGTTTCTGGCTTAGATGCCTGCCCATTCCCCAACACCTTAAGTCAGATCTTGGGAATGAACCTGGCATGATTCTCAGACCCCCTCCTGCTGATGTCCCAAGACTGCCAGAAATCGAAATTTCAAACTGAGAAAATATGGAAAGTGCTCAAACCATGACTGGACCTGTGGTATGCTGAACCAGGGCTAATCCTGCTACTCTGCAGAGTTCAAAGACACAGGAATGGGATGGGAACGGTAAGGACAGTAGAATGAATCAGACATAACTTTCCTATGAGTTATATGAATACACGACCAGTGTAACTGTACATCACTTTCAACCACAAGAGTGGGAAGCTATAGTCCATGCATGTATGATGTGTCAAAGTATATTCCTCTGCCACATGTAACACAAAAGAACAAATAAAAAAGACATAGGTGCATTGTATCAATTTTCTATTGGTGAGTAACAAATTTTTATAGACTTAGTAGATTAAAAAAGCATGGGATAGTTTGTTAGGATAGTTCTG
This sequence comes from Ictidomys tridecemlineatus, assembly GCF_052094955.1. Lineage (NCBI taxonomy): Eukaryota > Metazoa > Chordata > Mammalia > Rodentia > Sciuridae > Ictidomys > Ictidomys tridecemlineatus. The sequence continues at coordinate 116,159,409 of NC_135488.1, read as the reverse complement.
TAGGTCAGAAGCCCAGCAAAGGGAGCGGGGGTGGTCAGGCTCTCCAGGGTAGAAATCAGGGTTGATGGGCTGATGGCCTGCCTGGAGGCTCTGGGGAAAATTCTACTTCCAAGTCCGTTCTTGCTGGCAAGATTCAGTCTCTCGCAGACATCAGATTGGACCCCTGCTTCCTGCTGGCTGTCCACTGGAGGATGCCCCCCACTTTCCAAGTCACTCATTTTCCTTCCATTTGAGTCTTTTCTATCTTCAAGCCAGAGAGGGAACTTGAGAACTTTACTGTGCTTTGAGTCTGACTCCAGCCAGAAAATCTCTCTTCCTAAGATGAGCTCAGGTGATTAAGGTGGACCCATGTGGGTCCTTGCTCCATCTGAAGATAACTGTCCTACAACATGACCTGCACATGGGTACAGGTCCTACAACATGACCTGCACATGGGTACAGGTCCTACAACATGACCTGCACATGGGTACAGGTCCTACAACATGACCTGCACATGGGTACAGCTCCGCCCCTTCCCAGTACCGGGGTATCCAGGGCTCAAAAACAGGGTGGGAGAACTGGTGCTCATCCCAGAACCAGCTACAGTTGTTTTTCACCCCAGCATTTGCTGGCTCTGTGAATTTGGCCAAAGGACTCTTTAACTCTGAATCCACCTGCTTCACACATCCCTATGGATGAAACGAAAGAATGGAGATCAGTCTACTTCAAAGAATTATGACTTTCAAATGAAATACAGCCGGCACTGCATTTTGTAAACTATATAGTTCTTTTCTTTAACCACACATTTCCCTTTGCATAACATTTAAAGAATTCTCACATTGTATAGCAAGTTTTTTTTTTTTACATATCTGCCATTTTCTCAGGAATTCCAGAATGGTTGGCAGCAGGTATAATGTTGATTTTAAATCCACTCTTCCCACCAGTTTAAATTGATCATATGAAGGCAATTGTCCAGTAACTATGAAATGAATGTATGCGTAAATTTTAAAAGTTCACAAGGGACTCAGGTATATGTAAAGAAATATAAAGATGTACTAAATTCTTTTAAATATATATATATATATACATATATATATATACATATATATATATATATATATATACACATACATACATACATACATATATCTCACAGATCAATGTCTTTGGTGAAGATATTACCCAGCAGCATTTAACTTTCAATTAACCAGTTAATAGATAAGACACAAATGCAATGTTCTACCTTAGCAATAAATTTATACTTAAAACATTGCATTCCTGGTTTAGAGGTTCCTCAACAAACGAGGAATGGATATACATGTGGCACAGGTACTTCGAGCCTCAGTATTTATCCTAAAGATCTAGAATTAGCATATAGTGATACAGCTACATCAATGTTTATAGCAGTGCAAGTCACAATAGCCAAGTTATGGAACCTGCCCAGGTGCCCATCAACAGATAAATGGATAAAGAAAGTGTGGTGTGCATACACAATGGAGTCATACTCAGCCATAAGGAAGAATGAAATTATAGCCTTGGCTGGTAAGTGGATGGAACTGGAGCATGTCATGCTAAGTGACCTAAGCCAGACTTAGAAAGTCAGGGGTCAAATGTTTTCTCTCCTATGTGGAACATAAGGGAAATGGGGGAGAAATAATAGGTGTTGCATTGCATATCATGAGGATAGAAGGAAAGGTAGCAGAGTATAAGAAGGAGATTAAGGGGAGGGAGGAGGGATAGGAAAGGGGAGGACATGTGCATGAATATGTCAAGATTATGCCATGTGCATGTGTGACTATACGATAGTGAATTCCACCTTCATGCACATCTATAAATCACGAATTAAAAATAAATAGGTAAAAAAAAAAAAACGAAGGAAGACCAATACAGTAGCAGAAGGGCAGAGGGTGAGGAGGAAGAATGGTGAGAGAGGAAATGCCAGGACTAGAATGGACCCATTAACCCCCATGCATGTAGGATAGCGTCAGATGAGCCCCACTGTTACGTACAACTACCAAGCACTAATAAAGCTTTAAAACGAAGCATTGCACTGCAGCAGTATATGATTCTGTGCATTTTGCAATTTTCTGAAAGAGCTTGACAACAACTCAATTTAGCTATGTAGGCCCAGAGACTCCAAACTCCTTACTGGGGAAAAAAATCCCAAAACAGAAATTGGATTTTGCTGTTTATTTCTGTATTGTGTTTGTATATCTTCACAAAGCATTCCTCTTACAAACTGTTCTATAATATTTTGCTTAGAAACTAGAGATCTCTTTACCCAAATACATGTATGAAGTAGAAAGAAAATAAATCTTGCTTTCCTCCTTCCATATTTCTCACACTCCCTCACCCAGTGATTAGATCAAATGTGCCCCGAAAAGCATTTATGAATACCATGGTTAAAAGAACTACAGCACAAGACTTCACTCCAATTTTTTCTTTAGCTTCTTTTTTTATTTTGTAAAGATAAATTTAGGGTAATGATAAATCAAAGAACAAAGATATACAATATAATGTAACAAAACAAACATGGGTTTGGGATACACACAGAACTAATATTAAGTTTTATCTCTTTCACTAGGAAGTCATATTTCTAATTCCTCGTGTGAAAAATATAGCAACGAATACTTCTTCTAGCACCAAGACGTGGAGTAGACATAAAGTTGATTGCATGACTATGTTCTCATTAAGCAGTAGTTTGTCAATAAACAACAGCTAATAGTGTTGTAATCACTGTGCATAATAGCATTTTAAATAAGAGTCAATCTAGGTATGCTCTAATTTAGAAATTTTGATGCTTCATATAAAACAACACTTTTTAAAAAAGTTTTTAAAAATGCAAATCCACTATCCCTGAATTGTCACCCAAAAGTCTTATAAGGGTTTTGAAAGACCAAGAGGACTGCTCAAAACTACACACCAGTGGCCCACATGGAATCATATCCAGACAGGACTGTTGCTAGGCCTGTTAGGGCTCCTTGCTCCTGTCTTCAACGCCATTAACCCAGGAGTCGCTCTGGTCCGTGGCTCCCTTCCGTTCAGTCAGCATGATACCTTCATCTTTACAGACATAAACTTTTCTACAAGTTTAAAAATGTACTTTCTTTGGAAAACTAGAACACAGAATCTTTTTAAAAGATCTTTATTTTCCCCCTCAAGTATCTTCCCAAAACAGCCAGATAGGAGAGACACATCCCCCTACACAAAACCCACACAAAAATATCAAAATCTGTTGATAATGAATTTAAATCGTAAAAAAAAAAATCCATACGCTAAAATCATTTTTATTTTTAATTTTCCCCTCTTTTTTCAAATTCATGGACATAATGTTTCTCATTGCAACTCAGAAACATCTCAAAATAGCTGCCAGAATCTTACAAATAAACATAAAACCAAGACTTTTGCAGTATAAAAATAGTCCTCACTTCTGCTGTAAAGGTTGTTTGCCCTTCTAAATCTTTGTTAGGGTTGGGACTGAATAGGCAGCTTAGGCATGCAGCCACATTTAAATAAGGCCAGTTTTCCTCTCTGGAGATACTCATGCATACAGCATTTTGTGCCCTCCATCTCATATATGTATGTGCATTCATTTTTTTTAAAGTAGAGATGCAGAATACAACCAGAGAGTTGAAAAATATGCATGAAACTAGTTCAATTGCAATGTAATTCATGTAGGGTTCTATTACATCATAAATTATGGCCCCAAAAGTTTGTTCTGAAGAGTATTATATTTAAAAGTGCCAACTACAATAACGATCACCCTTTTGTTTCATTTGCCTCCATATTTAAGTTGGGGGATTAGACAATTTAATGTTAGCACAACCAACATTTCCAATCAATGCTCTGGGAAAGAGGTTCACTCTCCTAGTCCCTTTCTTTGAGTTAACTGGAATCCTGTGTCTCACTTATTAATCTTCTGAAATGCAAAGCCCATGGTCTCACCAGCGAGTCGCTGGACTCAGTTCCTGGAATGTCCATTTTGATGGGGATTCTGGCTCCACCAGTTTTCATGGCACCATAATAGGTAGGAAGATCATCCCAGACTGATTTTTGTGAAACAGGTAAAATAGGAATGTGACCTACAGTTCAAATGGTGATATTTTTCATAATAGGGAAAATCTTTTCTCATTTCCTTTACCTTAAAAAATGAAAATCAGAAAAAAAATTGAATTTCCGTCCTTTTTGTAATTCACTGCAGGGCCTGAGCAGATGTCCGGCGATACAACCTCTGCCTCATCTCCTCCCGCTTGCCTTTTAGTTCTGGAAAAATCGGCTGCTTGATATCTTTGGAAATCTGCCAAGTCCTCCCCACCATCTTTCAGCTTTCAAGTGTTTGTGCTTGCTGTGCCTTCTGACAGAAATGTCTAGCGGGAGACAATTTTGCATGGATATTTTGTGTTTCTGTATATTTTGTGGGAAATGCACCGATTCCCCTGTTTCCGGTCCAGCATTTCAAGGACAGGTGTACAGCATACATCTTTCCAGAAAAAGGATTTTATATCTCTGAAGAAAAGGGCAGGCATGCTTACTGCCCACTATAAAATATTCAGGTTCCCTAGGCCGTTCTCCTAACCTTGACTGAAAAGTCTGTTCCAAATAGCCAAAGGTGGCGCTAGCCCTAGCCCTTTCCAAGCGAAGCTTCCATAAACACCTCTGAATATTTCCCCACTCCATTCCCTGCGCATTGCTCAATCAACGTGAGGGCAAACAAGGGCCATCCTTCTAACGGTGTGAGAAAACAGGGCATGTTAGACTGGCTTCCCTTGTTTTGCTCCAAAACGAAGTGTTAAACTCAGCTCTTTAAACTGTACTGGGCAGTTTAAGGCCTAGGAGCAGATGAAAGGTCATTTTTGAATCATGTTCATCCTCTGCCTCTGACTCATGCAGGTGTCACTAGGAGGTCCCCTCCATGGTAAATAGTAATTTCTTTCCAGGGGCACCAAATATACTCTAGGATTATACTTGTATAGAAACCAGGGGTTAACTTGTCTCCCTCATAGAAGGAGGATGACATAACAGGATCTCAGTAGAACTTCGAGTATTTAAGAAAATACTGCAATAGCTTAGTGTCCCTCAGGTGAGTTCCAGTGGAAGACTTCTGAAGGGATAAGCGTACACCCTATGGGCAGTTACTCGAGGACAGCAGTCACTCAACCAGAAAGCATGGCATTCCATGCATTCCTCACTTTGAAGCCTCTACTGACATCACTCAGTTTTGGAAGACTTCAAGTCAGTCTCCTCTCACTGACAAGGACAGTGGTTAATGCAGTTTCCATAGCATTCTTCCCCGTAGACCATGGCAGAATCTGTATAGTTACTAATGTATTCTACTTATAACCATGTCCCGATTCAAGTATTAAGACCAAAACAGAAACTTAAACTGAGTTTGCTGGTTAGATTCAGGAAGAATGTTTGCACATAATAACACTAGACTGGCTTTCCTCTGGCACTTATATTGCTTTTGAGAGTAAACTTGAAACATCTGAGACAAATCGAATGTTTTTGGTCAAGTGCTCTGGCAGTCAGGTCAGTCAAGGTGGCTGGCTGGTCGAGTGACATATGTGACATATTCAAGAGAAAAGTAGCTAAAATTTGAGACTGGGTGGAAGTGAAGCGTGGATGCTGTTGCCAGTCAATTCTCCATAGGTCTTTCTCACCTCTGCATATCTTTTAAGCAAGGAACTGACTGCACTTAGTCATGGGAATATCTCTAAGAGATATCTGTTAGTGAACACTTGGGAGACAAGAATAAGAGGGTAAGATCGGGCATGCTTACTGCCTATTATAAAAGAGGCAGGTTCTCTGTGCTTAGAGATTTTGTCGCATGAGGCAACCTACTGCTTATTCAGAAGTCATCTGCTTTCATCTGAGTTTTCCTTGAGAATTCTGGCTGAGACAACTGCCTCAAAAGTGTGGATACTTTGATGTTACTCCTGTTGTGAATAGCAAACTGTCCTTTCTCTGTACACTTGGAATCTATGCCTGTTCTTTAATTCATGAAATTTCGGGAAGTTAACACATTGGTTTGTAAGTAAGGCTGTTTCCAGATTTTCAACAATAACTCCTCTACCTGTTGCCTCACCCTCGGATGCTCTTTACGCTGTGAATGCTCTTTGTTTTCCTGATATCCTTTGCTATTTTCTTATACTGGTAATAAGATATGTATTCTGTCTGTCTCCCTCCAATTGAATGTATGCTCTGGGGGTGTCATGATGACTCTAGGTCCCTACTGTTTCCAGTGTCCTGAATAGTGCCTGACATTAAATAGACATTCAATAAGCATTTTTTAAAACATATTGGGCTTTCTTTGGAGATTTGGAGATTATAAGAGAAAGAGTATAGATGCTGTCTCTTTTTTGTGTGTGAATCATACAAGAAATATATTAAATATATGAAAATCTTCTGATGCAGATACATGCATGTTTGTAACACTTAACTTGCCACAGAAGGAGGTATTTTTATTAAAGAAGATTTAACTAAAACATGGAACATTTTCTATGCCAAAAAAATGTTTAAACAATTGTAAGTAATCCGTTCATAAAATGAAGCATTATTCCATAATTGTATCCCAAATCTTACAAGTCAACATTAATAGAGCAACATAACTTTTCCATTAGGATGACTTTTACTAGAAAATATATACAGTTTTATTGAGGTAAAAATCTCTTATTGACAAACTAACTTTCTGTATTAAAATTACATAGTATAATCAGAAACAGAGTTTTGGATCATTTCACTGGAAAGAGTGAATAAAACCAAGAATCAAGGGCACCACATCAGGGAAAAAAAAAAAAAAAAGCTAAACCGAGAATTTGATCAAAATCTGTTTTAGAGTAAGGCATGTACAATGAACCAGTCAATACTATGCTCAAATCCAAAGACAGAAATATGGATAGAGTTAGGATGAAAATCATTCTTACTTGATTGACTCTGTATTCAGTTGTTTTTGTCTTATTCTGACATTCATAACAATTATAGTAGTGTTGTATTTGAAGAAGGAAAATGGCACAGGGAAAATCACAAGGAGCTTATAAACATCTTAAGAAAGAAAAGTTACTATTTTTCTAACAGAGATGGTGCCAGAAGCCCACCTGCCCAGTCCACAAAGTGCAAAGGGTCACTTTAAAAAGTTCAAAGAAAGAATTATCATCATCAGGCTAAGAGTTCCTCAGATTACTCACCACTTTTTGTTTGTTTGTTGTTATTAAAAGAAATTTTTTCCTTTCAGTGGCTTTGATTTTAGAGAAGAAATGAGCAGGGAAAAATATGAGCCGAGAAATCCCCTCCCATAGTTTCCCCTGTTACTGGAATCTTCCCGACACTTGATGAACATCCATATCAATGCATTATCGTCATTTACCAACATCCATTCTTTACATTAGGGTCCCTAATGTATATTTTGTGTGCTTGACAAATTCTTTCTAATGTGTCCATCTTTAGAATATCATAGAGAATATAATTATTCACTAAAACCGTTCTGTATTGCACCCATTCATCTTCCTCGTGATTCACCACTCAACCACTGATGACAAGGAACCTTTTGATTGACTCTAGTTTTGCCGTTTCAGAATGTCCTACAGTTGGTGTTACACAGTTTGTAGCTCTTCAGATTGACTTCTTTTTACTTCGAAATGCTTATTTAAAGTTCCTTGATGTCTTCTCCCAGATTTTAACTTTCTTACTAATGTTGTTTGGTGCACAAAAGTTTTTAATTTTCCTGAAGTTAAAGTTACTTTTTGGTGGTTGTTGCTGCTGCTCACACGTCTGGTGTTACATCTAAGAATTCATTGTCAAGTCCAAGGTTATGAAGACTTACCCTCATGTTTTCTTCTAAGTGTTTTATCTCTTAGATTTAGATTACTCTGTGGAATTCCAGTTGTTCTGGTACTATTTGCTGAAAACAGTTATCTCCCCATGGAGTAGCCCTGACACCTTGACTGTAGATGCATGGGCTCATCTATGAACTATCAGTTCCATTCCATCTATACTGGTACCACATTGTTTTTATTACTATAGATTTCCAAGTAAGTGTCTAAATCAGGAAATTTTATACTCTATATTTCATTTTGAAAATTGGCTTTTTTTGATCTCTAGAGATCTGTGTGAATTTGATAATTGGCTTTGTTATTTCTTCAAAACAGACCTTGGGAATTTTTGAGCATGCTAGATCACTTTGTGTAGTACTGATGTTTTAATAACATTAAGTCCTTCAGTCCATGAACATGGAGTTAGATCTTCAATTCTTTCAACAATATTTTTTCTGTAGTCTGCCATGTACCATCTTCTTCTTCTTCTTTATCAAGTTGTTTTTTGCTAGCATACAGATACAGTGATGGTTATAGATCTATCTTTAGTGTTAAGGAAAGCTGACCTCATAGAATAAGGCTGGAAGTTGTTGTGGTTTGGATATGAGAGATTTCACAAAAGTTCCTGTGTTAATGCAGGAATTTTCTGAGGTGAAATGCTGAGAATAGGAGAGCTATAACCTAATCAGTCCATGGTAGTTTAAATGGACTGGCACGGTGATAACTGTAGGCAGATGTGTCATGGCTAGATGGGGTGTATCTCTGGCAGGGTGTCCTGGAGGTGCATCTTCTCTGCACCCCACTACCCACCCACTCTTCTTTTTGACTGCCCTGACTAGAGTAGTGCTGCTCCACCATGTCCTTCAACCATAGTGGTGTATCACACCTTGGGCCCAGGTCAGTGTAGTCATCCGACCATGGACAAGACCCCTGGAGTCATGAGCCAAAGTAAACTTTTTCTGCTCTAAGTTGTTCTTGCCAGATATTTTGATCACAGAGATGAAAAGCTGACGGACACAAAAATATTCACTCTTCTATATTTTGAAAGAGTTTGAGAATGTTTGATATTAATTCTTTAAATGTTTGGAAAAAATTTACCAATGAACTAGTAAAAAGCCCTTCAGGCTAGAGGCCTACCTCAATTGCAGAGCATTTGCTTAGCGTACTTATGGCTGTGGGTTTGATCATCTGCATCACATAAAAATATTCCCTTGGCTGAGGATGTAGTTTAGGAGTAGAGCTCATGCTTAGCATGCACAAAGCACTAGGTTCTTCCCCAGTGCAAATTCAACAACAAAAAACAAAACAAAACAAAACCAAAAAAATACCATGAAGCCATCTGGTCCTGTAATTTTCTTTGTTGTTATGTTTTTGATTACTGATTACTTGTTACAAGTCTGAGATTTTTAAAATATCTTTTTGAATCAGTTTAGGTTATTTGTGGGTTTCTTGGAACTTGTGCATTTTATCTAGGTTATCAAATTTGTTGGGGCACAATATTTTCTGTATTCTCTTATGATCATGATTGTTTCTGTAAGGTTGGTAGTAGTGTCTCGGTTTTCTTTTTAAATTTTAGCTACTTGGATATCCTCTTTTTCACCAGGTCAGTGTAGCTAGAGATTTTCCTATTTTGTTGTCCTTTTAAGTATTCAGTTTTTGGTTTTGTTGATTTTTTTCCCATTGCTGTTTCATTCAGTTCCACTTTAATTCTTGTTCTCTTCCTTACACTAGCTATGACTTACTCCACTCTCTCTTTTTTAGTTCTTTAAGGTATCCAGAAAATTGCTGATCTGAGATTTTTCTTCTTTTATAGTGCAGGTTTTTATATCTATGAATTTTTTCTTTTAGCATCTCCTTCACGATATCCCATAAATTTTAGGATATTTTGTTTCAGTTTTTATTTGGATCTAAATATTTTCTAGTTTCTCTTGTGATGTCTTCTTTTACCTATTGGTTGTTTAACAGCATGTTTTTTCATTCCCATGCATTTAAAATTTTCCATTTTTTCTGCTTTTATTGGTTTCTATCTTGATTCATTTATTGCCAGAAAATATACTTCATATTATTCGGACCTTTGTAATTATACTAAGGTTTGTTTTATGACCCAACATGTGGTCTGCCCTTGAGGATGTTTCACATAGACTTGAGAAGGGTCAAGCTGGACATTTGGCCATTGCATGGTGAATCTGGGACTGTTGCATTGAAAGTAAAAAATTAAAAAAAAAAAATTGAGAGGAAAGCACCATCCAAGGTTTCAGATTTTTCAGATGAACCCTTTGCTGCCTCACAGACTGAGAACAGAAACTCAAGTCAGCAGTGTCCTCTCAGTGAGAAATTCAGAAGCTCTGGTCCTTAGGAAAAGCGAGCAGTCTGTAATGACATTTCACAGGCTGCGCCAAGAGCGGCTTCTAGCTGTTGAATTAGAAAATAAGTGATCACTTGAGCAAGAGAACAAAGTCAATTACTTGAAAAGGAGAGATGAGTTGGATACATTCATTAATTGGTTGATAGAGAGATAAAAACAGAAAAATTAATCACCAACGTTAGAAACAGTGGGACATTACTACAGATCTCACAAATATTAAAATAAAAATCAGAGTATATTATGAATAATAACTTTGCCAAAGAATCTGAATATAAAACAGAATTGGCAAATTTCTAAAGTGTGTGTACCTCATACATGCACCTTGCCAACACAGACACCAGAGGATCTGAGCAATTTTATGTCTGTTAAGTAATTTTATTATGAAGTTAAAATATCTCCCATAAATAAATTCTAGTTATTTGGCTTTACAAGTAAATTCTTTCCCCAAAGAAAGAAATAACATCAAAATATTTGAGAGAAAATGAACATCATAGTACATCTCTCAACTCTTGCTAAGGGAATTTCTGCCTCCAAACATGAAAATTTGAGAAATTAATTCTGAAAAGTGATGCTGATGTGTGTCTGTCTGACCTTGTGATGTGGTTTTTGGAAAGGAGGAGTCTGCAATGTGTTCCTCTTGATGGCATTGTGTAATTATTCCTGATAACAACTTGCTCGTTTTATTGCTTCGAGGAGTTAAACTTCTTCATAAATCATCTCATTCATGCTTATAACTAGAAAAAGTATACCAGTCCTATGATGTTACTGGAAAAGTTAGATCCGTGGGGTCACTGACTGCCCTGCACAGGAACTGCCGTGTTGGTATGAAACGTGAACCACAGCACAGGGCTGCAGCCTGGTCTCATGCTCTACTGCTAATGTTAGGAAATTCTCAAAGCTTTTTGAAAAGTGCATTTTTACTTTGCTCTGGTCTGAAAATGATGTATCTAGTTCCACTGTGCCTTCTGTTGGGTTGTTGTTCCCTGCTCGGGTAATACCTGGGAGAAGCAGTGTTGAATTCCCTATTTGGAAGGGGAGTGCCCTGTGTGGCCCCTGGACAGGTGGTTGAGGAGGACTTCCCCTTGGGAATCTGTGCCCTGGGACAGGCGTGCTATGCACTTGAAGCTGCTGGCTGGTGATTAAAGGGGTTGGACTGGCTACAAGCACAAATTCTTCTCTTGCAAACTTGATGATCTCATACTAAGACTTCGTCCCCAGC